>NW_016809139.1:2293379-2305833 GCF_001698545.2 Rhinopithecus bieti | reverse complement strand
CCTCCCTCCTCCTTCCCCCTCCTCCTTCCCCCTCCTCCTTCCGCCTCCTCCTCCCCCCTCCTCCTTCCCTCATGCTGAGGGCATTTGGCCTCATAGATAAGTGGTTTCTAATGAGCTTACTGGTTTCCAGTGGTGGGTGGGGAGTGACTCTGGGCTTTCCGTGCTGCCTCTTCAGCCTTGTCCCTGTTTTCTGCTGTGTGGAGCTCGGCCCTTTCCTAATCCGAAGGAGCCACACAGTCCCTTCCTGTGCTGCCTCTGGTCTCGCCCAGCTGGCTGTGCTGTTGCGGGATGTGGGGCCCAGCCTCCTGCTCCTTCAGAGGCCCGGGGCAGGCGGACCTGGGGTGTCCTGGTGCTGGGTGCTGGGTAGCCTGGTGCTGGGTGCCCTAGTGCTGGATGCTGTGTGCCCAGGCACTGGATGCTGGGGTGGCCTAGTGCTGGGTGCTGGGTGGCCTGGTGCTGGGTGCTGGGGTGGCCTGGTGCTGGGTGCTGGGTGGCCTGATGCTGGATGCTGGGTGGCCTGGTGCTGGGTGCCCAGGCCCTGGGTGCTGGGTGGCTTGGTGCTGGGTGCTGGGTGCAGAGGCAGGGCTATCTCTGGGTCTACCCTTGGGTGTGGGGCGAGCCGGGTCAGCTTTGCAAAGCACACATTGGGCTGCTGCTTGTGTAATTGTCTCCTTGTCTCTGCTGTCTCCCTTCTCCCCTCACCTGGGATAGCTCGGAGTTAACAGTGATGCCTTTGTTTTTTGTCAAAAGCATCATACTCATGCCCCGTGGCATTCTCTTTAAGGGAAGTGCTGGTTTTACTAAAGATGTGCTTCAGTACAGTGACATGCGGTGCTGAGCAAGGCAGGGAACTGGCGCCTGACCTGTCTACACTGGCCGGCTGTCCTCCCGTGACCCTGCGGCTAGACCTCAAATGGCGTCCGCAACTCCCTCAGCCAACTGTGGCCCCTCTGGTAGTGTGGAACTCGCAGAGGCTGGGTGCAGGAGGCCTGGGCCTGGGCCGGATGGGTTCCCTGCACAGCTGCTTTTGTGTCATTGATGCAGACGCAGAGACTCACTTCTCTGCTTCCTGTGTTCCTAGTTGGTCTCCAGTTCTTGAACAAATAACTTTCAATTGCAATTTTTTTCTCTACTTATGGTTGCCAGTTTTTGTTTGTTTGTTTTTTGTTTTTTGAGACAGAGTTGCATTGTGTCGCCCATGCTAGAGTGCAGTGGTGCAGTCTCAGCTCATTGCAACCTCCACCTCCTGGGTTCAAGCAGTTCTCCTGTCTCAGCCTCCCAAGTAGCTGGGATGCGCCACCACGCCCAGCTAATTTTTTATATTTTTAGTAGAGATGGGGTTTCACCATGTTGGTCAGGCTGGTCTGAAACTCCTGACCTCAAGTGATCCACCTGCCTTGGCCTCCTAAAGCGCAGAGATTACAGGCGTGAGCCACCTGCGCCCAGCGCCAGTTTCTTATATAAGCTCATTTGGAGGAAGAAAAGGGCCTGTTGTTTGATGACTCTGTGGCCCCAGGCCCAGCCTGGAGTGTACAGCCGGAGTTCGTTGCACAGGCGAGGGGAGCTACAGGTGAAGGTGTGCAGGTGCACAGGGCTCCTGTGGGCGAGGGCACCATGGCTCAGGGATGTGTGAGCAGTATTTTCAGGAGCACTGAGGAGCGGGCCAGTGCTGGCAAGGGGGTTCCTTGGCAGCAGCTGACAGGAGGGAAGGTTGCCAGGTCAGGGGCTCCAAATACAGGTAGGGGTTTTTGCAAAGCTGGCACAGTGACATGGCAACCGTGATGCCACAGGAAGCCAAAGCCTGCAAAGGGCACAGCTGGGTGGATGCAGCACCTGTGGCCAGAGACTGGTGGCTAAGCATGGAGGTGCCTGGTGAGGAGACTGGCAGGGCTTGGAGCTGATGGTTAGGGGAGGGAGGAGCCAATATCACCTCTGCTCCTCCTGGCAGTCCCCCTGCTGTATTGTCAAATATTAGGTCTTTATACTAGGTCTTTTTTTATTTAAAAAAAATTTTTTAAGATGGAGTCTTGCTTTGTCGCCCAGACTGAAGTGCAGTGGCACGATCTCGGCTCACTGCAACCTCTGCCTCCCGGGTTCAAGTGATTCTCATGCATCAGTCTCCCGAATAGCTGGGATTCCAGCTGTATGCTATCACGCCTGGCAATGTTTTTGTATTATTAGTAGAGATGGAGTTTCACCATGTTGGCCAGGCTGGTCTCAAACTCCTGACCTCAAGTGATCCACCTGCCTCGGCCTCCAAAACTACTAGGATTACAGGCATGAGCCATTACACCTGGCCAAATACTAGGTCTTATTCATTCTTTCTAACTAATTTTTGTACCCATTAACCTCCCTCTACCCCCATATCCTTCCCAGCCTTCTCTTCTCTATCTTCATGAGTTCAGTTGTTTTGATTTTTAGATCCCACAAATAAGTGGGAACATGTTATACTTATCATTCTGTGCCTGGCTTATTTCACTTAATATAATGAGCTGCAGTTCCATCCATGTTGTTGCAAATGACAGAATCTCATTCTTGTTTATGGCTTAACAGTATTCCATTGTGTGTGAGAACCACGTTTTCTTTTTTTTTGAGACGGAGTCTTGCTCTGTTGCCCAGGCTGGAGTGCAGTGGCGCGATCTCGGCTCACTGCCAGCTCCGCCTCCTGGTTCACGTCATTCTCCTGCCTCAGCCTCCTGAGTAGCTGGGACTACAGGTGCCCGCCACCATGCCCAGCTAATTTTTTTTGTATGTTAGTAGAGATGGGATTTCACCGTGTTAGCCAGGATGATCTCAGTCTCCTGACCTCGTAATCCACCCGTCTCAGCCTCCCAAAGTGCTGGGATTACAGGCGTGAGCCACGGCGCCCGGCCAAGAGAACCACATTTTCTTTATCAGTCCGCCTCTTGGTGGACATGTGGGTTGCCTTCAAATCTTGGCTCTTGTGAACAGTGCTAAACAAACATGGAAGTGCAGGTATCTCTGATATACTGATTTCCTTTCTTTTGGGTGTATACCTAAGAGTTAGATAGCTGGGTCACATGGTGGCTCTATTTTCAGTTTTCTGAGGAACTTCCATACTGCTTTCAGTAGTGGTTGTACTAACTCACATTCCCACCCACAGTGGTTTTCTGGAGATTTCAGAGTACAGAAACTGGTTAAACGTGGGTACTCCAGAGCAAGCCTGCTAACCAGGTCAGGGCTTAGCTCCTGCTCTGGTTTTGCAGGTGAAGTCGTACTGGCTGTCACTCCATTGCCTGCTTGGTGCCTGTGGCCGCTGTTGAGCTGTAACGGCCCCAAGCCTGAAATATTCACCATCTTCCCGCCCAGAAGCAGTCGCCGGCCTCTGTTCTAGATGAAAAGACCCCAAAGAAACAACCAAATGTATCCCAGGAACCTGGTTTAGAGTCCAGGTTGAAACACCAACTCTCTAAGTGTTTCTGGGACAGCTGGGAAAATGTGAATGTAGGTTGACTAATAGATGATATTAGGGACTAAAGGTTAATTTTCTTAGTGTGTTAATTTTATTGTGGTGATGAAGAAGGATGCCTTACTCTTAGCAGAGACACACTGAAATATTTAGGTATGAAGTGCTATGATGTCTGGAAGTAATGCTCAGATGGTTGAGGAATAAAAGCACACACAAACACACATACACACACACAGCTGCACTCTCCTCAAATGTTAATTCTAATATAGGTAGTTGTATACAGAGTTTATTTTATTTTTTATTTAGAGACAGAATTTTGTTCTGTCACCCAGGCTGGATTGTAGTGGCATGATCTTAGCTCACCACAACCTCCGCCTCTCAGACTCAAGTGATTCTCCTGCCTCAGCCTCCCATCTAGCTGGGACTATGGGCACCCGCCACCACACCTGCTGACTTTTGCATTTTTAGTAGAGACTGGGTTTCGCCATGTTGGCCAGGCTGGTCTCGAGCTCCTGAGCTCAAGTGAACTCCTGCCTCAGCCTCCCAAAGTGCTGGGATAACAGGTGTGAGCCACCGCGCCCGGCCAAACTTTTCATTTAAAAAGTTGGAGAAAGCATCATGGTTTTAGTTTTTTGTTTGTTTATTTTTGAGACAGGATCTCACTCTTGCAAGCATATTGGAGTGCAGTGGCACAATCACAGCTCCCTGCAGCCTCAACCTCCTAGGCTCAAACGATCCTTCCACCTCAGCCTCCCGGTAGCTGGCACTACAGGTGCACACCACCACGCCCAGCTAATTTTTAAATTTTTTGTAGAGATGGGGTCTCAATATATTGCCCAGGCTGGTCTCAAAATCCTGGGCTCAAGCAATCCTCCTGTCTCAGCTTTCCAAAATGTTGGAGTGACAGGCTTGCATCACTGCACCCAGGTTGGTTTTACTTTTTAACATTTGTAAGGCTTTACTCTACCTGGAATTGGTTTTTGTGTGGGATATATATATATATATGAAAGCAAATGTATGCTGGGCTTAACACCTAGGTGATGGGATGATCTGTGCAGCAAACCACCATGCCACACGTTTACCTATGGAACAAACCTGCACGTCCTGCACACGTGCCCCAGAACTTAAAATAAAAGTTGAAGAAAAAAAGAAAGAAACCTTAGCAAGGTAGCTAGATAAATGGTAAGATCATATATATTCTTATATATCAGCAACTAACAGGTAGAAAATGAATTATTTAAATACCAGTTACAGTAGCATCCAAAATACAAAGTACCAGGAACACATTAAACAGAACATGGACCGGGCGTGGCAGCTCACGCCTGTAATCCCAGCACTTTGGGAGGCCAAGGCGGGCGGATCACGAGGTCAGGAGTTCGAAACCAGCTTGGCCAACATGGTGAAACCTCATCTCTACTAAAAATATAAAAATTAGCCTGGCATGGTGGCACGCGCCTGTAATCTCAGCTACTCAGGAGGCTGGGGTGGGAGGATGGCTTGAGCCCAGGAGGCGGAGATTGCAGTGAGCTTAGATTGCACCATTGCACTCCAGCCTGAGAGACAGAGTGAGACCTTGTCTCAAAAAAACAAAGTTTCTTATTGATTTTAAAAATGTATCTGTAGGTTATTTCAGGTTTTTAAACATTTCTTTAACTTTTAGATTTTGAAGTGCACAGTCATGTCATCTGTGAAAATGACAGATTTTTTCCTTTTCAGTCCTTAGATTTCTATTGACTTTTCTTGCCATCCTGTGCTGGCTGGCATCTCCAACAGGCATGGGGCTGAGGTGATGAAGGCATTTTGGCGACAGAGGGTCCTGACCAAAGGGAAGCCTTCCTTGTTACACTGCTAAGTGAAGTGGTTGTTGTGGGTTTTTTTGTTTTTTTTTATTCTTTATCATGTTGAGAACGTTTCCCTCCATTTCGCATTTGCCAGGAGGTTCTGATTTGTGTTTTTAATCACAGTCATGATTGGATGTTGCCAATTACAATGATCATGTGGCTTTCCCCTTTTGATTTGTTAAAATGTCACGTTAAAATGTCCCTGCATTCCTGGAATAAACCCAACTTAGCCATGATCTTTTTCATAAATTACTAGATTAGTTAACTAATACAGGCACATCTCAGTGATATTGTGGGTTCTGTTCCGTACTTCGGCAATAAAATAAATATCACAATAAAGTGAGGCACACACATTTTTTGGTTTCCCAGTGCATATAGAAGTTATGTTTATGCTGTCTACGCCATGCCACCCTGAACGTGCCCGATCTCATCAGAAGTTACGTTTCTGCTGTACTGTAGTCTGTTAAGTGTGCAGTAGCATTGTGTCTAAAAAAACACATGCCTTAATTAAAAAATACTTGATTGCTAAAAAATGCTAATGATCACCTGAGCCTTCAGTGAGTCTTCGTGTTTTTGCTGGTAGACGGGTCTGCTTCAATGTGGATGGCTGCTGAGCACTCAGGGGGGTGGTTGCTGAAATGGGGTGGCCATTGCAATTTCCTAAAATAGGACATTGTGGATCTGTGTCCCTGTCTGAATCACAGCTGAACTGTAATCCCCAGTGTTGGCGGTGGGGCCTGGTGGGAGGTGATTGGATCCTGGAGGTGGGTTCTCGTAGTTTAACACCATCCCCCTAGTACTGTCCCTGTGATAAAGTTGTCATGAGATCTGGTTGTTTAAAAGTGTATAGCCCCTCCCGCTCTGTCTTCCTCCTGCTCTGGCCATGTGAGATGCGTCTGCTTCCCGCTTTGCCTTCCATTGTGATGGTAGACTTCCTGAGGTGTTCCCGAAACCGAGCAGATGCTACCATGCTTCCGAAACAGCGTGGAGAATTGTGAGCCAGTTCAACCTCCTTTCTTTATAAATTACCCAGTCTCATTTTTTTCTTAAAGATAGGGTCTTGTTCTGTCATCCAGGCTGGAGTGCAGTGATGTGATCTCTGCTCACTGTAGCCTTGACCTCATGGGCTCAAGTGATCCTCCCACCTCAGCCTCCCAAGTAGCTGGGACCACAGGTGTGAGCCACCACGCCTGGCTAATTTTTGCATTTTTTGTAGATATGGGCTTTCACCACCCTGCCCAGGCTGAACTTGAACTCCCAGGCTTGAGCCATCCGCCCGTCTTGGCCTCCCAAAGTGCTGGGATTACAGGTGTGAGCCACTGTGCCCAGCCAGGTATTTTTTTTTCCTCATCGTTCCCAACCAGGTATTTCTTTTTTTCTTTCTCTTTCTCTCTTTTTTTTTTTTTGAGACAGAGTCTCACTCTGTTGCCCAGGTTGGAGAGCAATGGGAAATCTCAGCTCACTGCAACCTCTACCTCCCAGGTTCAAGTGATTCTCCTGCCTCAGCCTCCCGAGTAGCTGGGACTACAGGTGCCCGCCACCACGCCTGGATAATTTTTGTATTTTTAGTAGAGATGGGGTTTCGCCATGTTGGACAGGCCAATCCTGAACTCCTGACCTCAGGTGATCCACCTGCCTCGGCCTCCCAAAGTACTGGGATTACAGGTGTGAACCATAATGTCTGGCCAGCCAGGTATTTGTTAATAGCAGTGTGAGAACAGACTAATACGGACAGCAATGAAGCTTGCCGTATGGATGGACTCTTTTTTTTCACAACTTTTCTCTGTAGCACGTGATGCTGTTTGATAGCATTTTACCCACAGGAGCACTTCTTTCCAAATTGGAGTCACTTCCCTCAAACCCTGCACCTGTTTTATCAACCAAGTTTATGTAACATTCTGAATCTTTGTTATTTCCACAATGTTCACAGCGTCTTCACTAGGAGTAGATTCTACCTCAAGAAACCATTTGCTTTGCTCACCGATAAGAAGCAACTCCTTACCCGTTCGAGTTTGATCATGAGGTGGCAATGATTCGGTCACATCTGCAGACTCCACTAATAATTCTAGTTCTCTCGCTGTTTCCACCACTTCTCCAGTGACTTCTTCCCCTGAAGTCTTGAACTCCTCAAAGTCATCCATGTGCCTTGGAATCAGCTTCCTCTAAACTCCTATTAATGTTGATATTTTGATGCCCTCCCACGAATCATGCATCTTCTTAATGGCGTCTAGAATGGTGAATCCTTTCCAGAAGTTTACTTTGCCCAGATCCATCAGAGGAATCACTATCCATGGCAGCTGTATTCCCATACAGTGTATTTCTTAAATAACAAGGCTTGGCCGTATAAATTACTCCACGACTGGGCGTGGTGGCTCATGCCTGTAATCCCAGCACTTTGTGAGGCCGAGGCGGGTGGATCACCTGAGGTCAGGAGTTTGAGACCAGCGCGGTCAATGTGATGAAATCCCGTCTCTACTAAAAATACAAAAATTACCCAGGCGTGGTGGTGCGTGCCTGTAAGCCCAGCTACTCAGGAGGCTGAGGCAGGAGCATTGCTTGAATCTGGGAGGCAGAGGTTGCAGTGAGCTGAGATCATGCTACTGCACTCCAGTCTGGGCAACAAGAATGAAACTCTGTCTCAAAACAACAACAACAACAACAACAATTTATTCCTCGATCCATGGGCTGCAGGGTGAATGTTGTGTTACCAGGCATGAAAGCAACATTCATCTCCTTGTGTATCTCCCCCAGAGCTCTTGGGTGACCAGGTGCATTGACAATGAGCAGTAATTTTTTGAAAGGAATCTTTTTTTTCCTGAGCAGTAGGCCTCAACAGTGAGCTTAAAATATTCAGTAAACCATGCTGTAAACAGGTATGCTGTCATCCAGGCTTTGTTGTCCCATTTCTAGAGCACAGGCGAAAGTAGACTTAGCATCATTCTTAAGGGCTATAGGATTTTCAGAATAGTAAATGAGCATTGGTTTCCACTTAAAGTTACCAGCTGTGTTAGCCCCTAACGAGAAAGGCAGCCTGTCCCTTAAAGCTTTGAAGCCAGACATTGACTTCTCTCTAGTTGTGAAAGTCCTAGATGGCATCTTTCTCCAGTATCAGGCTGTTTTGTCTACATCAATAATCTGTTGAGTGGTCACGGTGGCTCATGCCTGTAATCCCAGCACTTTGAGGGGCTTGAGGTGAGCGTATTGCTTGAATCCAGAAGTTCAAGTCAAGACCGAGCTGGGCAACACGACAAAATCCTGTCTCTACAATACCCCCACACCCCCACCCAAAATTAGCCAGGCCTGGTGGCTGGTGCCTGTCATCTCAGCCTCTTCGGAGGCTGCCTTGGGAGGATTGCTTGAGCCTAGGAGGCAGAGGTTGCAGTGAGCTGAGATTGTGCCAGCGTACTCCAGCCTAGGTAACAGAGTGAGACCCTGTCTCAAAGGAAAAGAAGAAAAAGAAAATCTATTTTTGAGTGTAGCCACCTTGTCATCAGTGATCTTAGCTCCAACTTCAGATGACTTGCTGCAGCTTCTCCGTGGGCACCTGCTGCTTCACTTATGGTTTTAAGTGATGAAGATGGCTTCTTTTCTTAAATCTCCTGAGCCAGCCTCTGCTAGCTTCCAACTTTTTCTCTGCAGCTTCCTCACCTCTCTCTCTCAACCTTCATAGAATTGAAGCGAGTAAGGGCCTTGCTAGGCACTAGGCTTTGGTTTAAGGGAATATTGAGGCTGGTTTGATCTATCTGGACCACTCAAACTTTCTCCATATCAGCAATAAGATTATTTCATTTTCTTTTTTTTTTTTTGAGACGGAGTCTCGCTCTGTCGCCCAGGCTGGAGTGCAGTGGCTGGATCTCAGCTCACTGCAAGCTCCGCCTCCTGGGTTTACGCCATTCTCCTGCCTCAGCCTCCCGAGTAGCTGGGACTACAGGCGCCGGCCACCTCGCCCGGCTAGTTTTTTTTTTGTATTTTTTAGTAGAGACGGGGTTTCACCGTGTTAGCCACGATGGTCTCAATCTCCTGACCTCTTGATCCACCCGTCTCGGCCTCCCAAAGTGCTGGGATTACAGGCTTGAGCCACCGTGCCCGGCCTCATTTTCTTATCATTTGTGTGTTTAGTTGAGTAGCACTTTTAATTTCCTCCAAGAACTTTTTCTTTGCATTAATCACTTGGCCAACTGTTCGGCACAAGAGGCCCAGTTTTTGGCCTATCTCGGCTTTCAGCACACCTTCCTCAGCAGGCTTAGTCACTTCTAGCTTTTCATGTAAAGTGAGAACCGTGCAACTCATCCTTTTACTTGGACACTTACAGGCCATCAGAGGGTTATTAAGTGGCCTCATTTCAACACTGCTGTGTAACAGGGAATAGGGAAGCTGGGGCAGAGGGAGAGAGATGGGAATAGCCCATCTCGGCGGAGCAGTTCAGAACATGCACGACCTTTATCCACTCAGTTCCTCCTCTGATAGCAGCCCGGTTCACAGCACTGAAAAAAATTACGGTAGGAACATCAAAGATCACTGACCACAGATCACTGTGACAGGTATAATAATCATGAAAAAGTTTGAACGATTGCAAAAGTTACCAAAATGTGCCACAGACGCCGAAAGTGAGCCCTGGCTGTTAGAAAGACGCGGCTGATAGACTTGCTGGATTCAGGGCTGCCACGAACCTTCACGCTGCAAAGACTCAGTGTCTGGAAGTGCACTGAAGCCAGGCACAGTGAACAAGCTTCCTTCCGGCTTCTGGCATTCATGATCTGAGTAAGACTGCTCTGTAATTATCCTTTGCATCCTGTTTTGTCAGGTTTTGGCAAAAGATTACAGTAGCTTCAAGATGCACTGAGCAGGGCCAGGTATGTCTTTTTTTTTTTTTTCTTTTTTTTTACTTCTCTAAAAGAGTTTATGGACGATTGGAATCCCTACACCAAGAGTGTAGGATCTCACTGGTGAAACCGTTCTGAACTCAGTGTGATCATTTTTTTGGTGGTAGATGTTTGACTTCTGTTTCAGTTTTGTAACGATTATGGTATTCTTTGGGTTTTCTTTTTTCTTTTTTTGGTAACAGCTTTGTGGAGATCTAGTTCACCCACTGTATGACTCACCCATTTCGAGGGGTTAAGTGTGATAGTTTAATATATTCACATACTTTGTAAAGGTCAATGTGGTATAAATTGGCATATCTGTCACCTTAAGTATTTGTCTTGTCTTTAAGCTTAAAACATTCAAATTCTTCTCCGCTATCTATTTTGAGATATACAGTAGATTATTGTAAACTGTAGTCACCGTACTGATCTGTAAACACCGCGTCTTATTTCTAGGTCTTGCTTCTTTCATCCAGTGTTTATCTGTGCCCACTAATCAGCCTCTCTTCCTCTCCGCCTCTGATTGATTCTTGAGGATATTTTTGTCCGTTATCGTTCTCAGGAATTTGTCTATTTAAGTTTACATTTTTAAGTTCATTGCTATAAAGAGGCATCAGTAGCCTCTGATTTTAAAAGACCTGAAGCGCTGGACCCTGTTCCCCTGTCTTTCCTGACCTGATTCGCGCCTCCTCTCTTCTTATCATCAACTCCCTTGATAAAACTCTGGATTTTATTGATCTTTTCAGGGAACCAGCTTTGTGGCTTTTTGTATGTTTTCTATCTTATTAATTTCTGAGTTTTAGATTGTTTTGTTCCTTCTTCTAAATTTGTTTTCCTAATTTTTTGAGAGACATCTTGTGTCATTTGTTTTCAGCATTTTATTTATTTATTTATTTGTTTGTTTGTTTGTTTATTTTTTGAGACAGAGTCTTGCTCTGTCCCCCAGTCTGGAGTGCAGTGGCGCAGTCTCGGCTCACTACAACCTCCACCTCCGGGGTTCAAGCGATTCTCCTGCCTCAGCCTCTCATGGAGCTGGGACTACAAGTGCATGCCACCACGCCCAGCTAATTTTTTGTATTTTTTTAATAGAGACAGAGTTTCCCCATGTTGCCCAGGCTGGTCTCCAACTCCTGGGCTCAGGCAATCCACCCGCCTTGGCCTCCCGAAGTGCTAGGATTACAAGTGTGAGCTACTGCACCCGGCCCGTTATCAGCATTTTAAAATGTTCTAATGCAGTCCACACTTCAGGTTGCTGTTCCCCTTAGGAACTATTGAGGCTACATCATGCAGCCTATATGTTGTGACATGAATTTCTTTTTTTTACTGTTTTGTTCAACATATTTTTGAATTCCTGTTTTGAATTTTTTGACAGTTGATCACTTTAAAAAAAATTTTTTTTTTGAGTCATAGTCTCTGTCAGCCAGGCTGGAGTGCAGTGGTACGATCTTCGCTCACTGCAACATAAACCTCTCAGATTCAAGTGATTCTCCTGCCTCAGCTTCCCAAGTAGCTGGGATTACAAGCGCCTGCCACCGCGCCTGGCTAATTTTTCTGTTTTTTTGACACAGAGTCTCACTTTGTTGCCTAGGCTGGAGTGCAATGGCACAATCTCGGCTCACTGCAACCTCCACCTCCCTGGTTTGAGTGGTTCTTCTGCCTCAGCCTCCCAAGTAGCTGGGATTACAGGCACCTGCTACCATGCCTGGCTAATTTTTTGTATTTTTAGTAGAGATAGGGTTTCACTATATTGGCCAGGCTGGTCTCGAACTCCAGACCTCAGGTGATCCACCCGCGTTAGCCTCCCAAAGTGCTGAGATTATAGGCATAAGCCACTGCGCCCGGCCTAATTTTTGTATTTTTAGTAGAGATGGGGTTTCACCATGCTGGCCAGGCTGGTCTCGAACTCCTGAGCTCGAGTGATCCACCACCTTGGCTTCCCAAAGTGTTGGGATTACAGGTGTGAGCCACCATGCCCGGCCATGATAACTGTTTTTTTTGTTGTTGTTGTTTTTTGTTTTTTGTTTTTTTTTTTTTTTTGAGGCGGAGTCTCGCTCTGTGGCCCGGACTGGACTGGAGTGCAGTGGCCCGATCTCAGCTCACTGCAAGCTCCGCCTCCCGGGTTTGCGCCATTCTCCCGCCTCAGCCTCCCGAGTAGCTGGGACTACAGGCGCCCGCCACCTCGCCCGGCTAGTTTTTGTATTTTTAGTAGAGACGGGGTTTCACTGTGTTAGCCAGGATGGTCTCGATCTCCTGACCTCGTGATCCGCCCGTCTCGGCCTCCCAAAGTGCTGGGATTACAGGCTTGAGCCACCGCGCCCGGC
>NW_016809139.1:2287843-2293110 GCF_001698545.2 Rhinopithecus bieti | reverse complement strand
ATAACTGTTTTAACTTCTGAACATGCTAGGATTTTTGCAGGTAACTTTTTGTTACTTTTTTCCCCTAGTTTAAGTGTCTTTGGGGTGAAGGAATCTGCTCTGCTTGATCTGTCTTCTGAAACTTGTTAGGGCTTGCCTTATGGCTCAGCACATGGTCAGATTTTAAAATGTTCTGTGTCTTTGAACAGATTCTAGTTCTGTAGGGGTAGGGGCAGCGTTGTGTGTGGATTCATTGAATGAAGTTTATTCATCGTGTTGTTCAAATCTTCTATACCAAGGGTCAGCACGCTATAGCCCATAGGCTTAGCCTGGCTAGCTACCTGCTTTTGTGAAGTTTTATTGGATCACAGTCATACCCATTTGTTTATGTCTTGCCTACAGCTGTTTTTGCATTGTGGATTTGCCTATTTTTTCTTGCAGTTGTATCAAGTTTTGCTTTATATACTTGAGAGCTATGTTATTAGGTGATAAAAAGTTAAAATTTTATATCTTCCTTATGAATGAAGTGACCATTACTGTGAAATGATCTTCTTAACTTTGTAATGCTTTCTGCCTTTCAGACTTTGTCTGGGATTAATATAGTGGCACCACCTGCCTTTTGTTTACTGTTTGCTTTGCATGTCTCTTATTTTTTTTTTTAATTTTTCTGTGTCTTTAAGTCTTAAATGTATCTTTTGTAGACAGTGTATGGATTGGAGGATTTTTTTTTTAATTGAAGTTTGACAGTCCTTTTTTTTAAGTCTGATAACTAAAAAAATTTAACTGGATCATTTATTTGGTTTACTTTAAAGGTAGCTACAGATATTTGTGTTTAAATATACCATCTTATATTGTGCTGATTTCTTGGTCTGTGCTGATTTTTTTCCTTTCCTTCTCCTTTCTTGCTCTTTTTTGAGTCAACTATCGATTCTTTCATTTTCTGCCCTCCACCAGTTTGGATGTTACAGACTCTGTTCCTTTTTTTTTTTTTTTTTTTTGAGATGGAGTCTTGTTGTGTCGCCCATGCTGCAGTGCAGTGGTGCGATTGATCTTGGCTCACTGCAAGCTCAGCCTCCCGGGTTCACGCCATTCTCCTGCCTCAGCCTCCCGAGTAGCTGGGACTACAGTTGCCCGCCACCTCGCCCAGCTAATTTTTTGTGTTTTTAGTAGAGACGGGGTTTCACTGTGTTAGCCAGGATGGTCTCGATCTCCTGACCTCGTGATCCGTCTGCCTCGGCCTCCCAAAGTGCTGGGATTACAGGCGTGAGCCACCGCGCCCGGCCAACTCTGTTCTTTTATTGGTTTCCCCACAAGCACAACATTCTTATTAAACAAATCTGCAGTTAACCTGTACCTTTTACACTTGGGAATATCCGAGGACCTGCGAGCATCCTTACCTTTATTCATGCCCTTTACAACTAATAGGCTGTATATTTAAATTCTTTTTTTCTTTCCCCCAAGACGGAGTCTTGCTCTGTCGCCCAGGCTGGAGTGTAGTGGCACAATCTTGGCTCACTGCAGCCTCTGCCTCCTGGGTTCAAGCAGTTCTCCTGCCTCAGTCTCCCAAGTAGCTGGGATTACAGGTACCCGCCATTATGCCCAGCTAATTTTTGTATTTTTAGTAGAGATGGGGTTTCTCTATGTTGGCCAGGCTGGTCTTGAACTCCTGACCTCAGGTGATCAGCCCACCTTGGCATCCCAAAGTGCTAGGATTACAGGCGTGAGCCACCACGCCCGGCCTGTGTATTCAAATTCTTTTTTACTTTTGAATATCACAAAACATTGCTGGATTATTACTTTTTTTTGTTGTTTTTCTATAGCTAACGGGGTTTTGCCATGTTGTCCATGCTGGTCTTGAACTCCTGAACTCAAGTGATCCTTGTGCCTTGGCGTCCCAAAGTGCTCGGATTACAGGCGTGAGCCACTGTGCCTGGCCTGATTACATTTTGTGTTAGATTTGCACACACTTGCCGCTTTCTTTGCCTTTATGTTTGGCATCTCAGACTTCCCATCTGGGATCACTTTTTCTCCTTGAAGTGCATGTACGTGAGAAATTCCTCTAGTCAGAGTGTGCCGGTGGTGAAGCCACCCCTTTTGCGTTTGTCTGGAAGTGCTGGTTTCTCCTGCTCCTTGGGGGCGTGCTTGCTGGCTGCAGAGCTCTCAGTTGGCGGGTGATGTTCTTTCAGAACTTTGATGTCAGCCTGTTCTTGGCCTCGGCATCTTTTTGTGTGAAGAAATCCATGTCAGGACGTCTCTCCTTTGAAGGTAATCTCCCTTTTTTCTCAGGTTGCGTCTACACTTGGGAATGTAACATTGAAAATGAAAAACTTTTGTGCTTCAAAGGACACCATCAAGAAAGTGAAAGGATGACCACAGGAAGGAGGAAGATGTTTATAAATCACAGATCTGGCTGGGGATGTGCATCCAGAGCCTCTAAAGGTCTCTTAGAAGCCTGAGTGACTCGTGACCGAACCCCCGGGACCCCCTTGCCCTTACAGAGTGCGTTGGGAAGGGCTGGCAGACGGGGAGGAGGGAGCCCTGCTGCTTGGACTGGCCGCAGTGAGCAGCAGCAATGCTGTGGTTCTGGTTCTTGCCTTCCTGCCCTGTGCAGAGCACCCCTCCCCATCTGCTCCCTGCCACTGAGAATTACTGGTCCCCCAGGAAGACTTCCTTGTGTGCACAGTGGCTGCCTTGGCCCCGGTTCTCTTGGGTGTTGAGAGGAGCCTGGGAGAACCCATGGCTGGGAGTGGTGGAGATGGGCAACCCAGTGCTGGTGATGCTCTTGACCTGCCTAGGTCAAGAAGAAACTGGGAAGAGGCCATGAACAGAGGAGGAGTGTCTCAGGTGCTGTCAGCACATGGTCTGCCTTTGGAGCACTGCCTTCTTTCTGCTGATTAACTGCAGGCTTGCCTTCCAGTTTAATGTGAGCAGGCAGATAGTGCTGCTATTGCATTCTGACATAGAAAATGTACTTTGAATGAGATGCCTTCATTGAGAGTGAATGATCTGGAGGTAGAAAGAAAAAGGCAAATGCTATTGTTCTCTTCGAGAGTTGGCTGTCAAGCTGGCTCTGCAAGTCAGGCCCTCTGCAGCTGAGGTTCCACTTTAGACCTAGGTCAGTGTCTTGGAGAGGGAACACCTGCTAGGTCCATCGGAGAAGCCCATTCAGGATGAGCGAAAACTTGGATTTAAAAACGCAAGATTCCGGCTTGCACTTCTAGCCGTGGTGGAAGATCCAGGGCAAATTTCACAGCCTCCCTTAATCAACCAGAAGATCAAACAAAAGTGCATGAAGCCAGAGGCCTCAGACACTGGCGGCAGGCTGTGTGGACGGTGACCGGAGAGGGGCATAAGGGGAGTGCGGCCTTGGTAGCCCAGCTTGTCACCTGTGGAGTCTCCAGTCTGCAGGGCAGGGAGGGGAACCAGGACCTGGTGGAGACAGAGTGTGGAGTTAAGGGGCTCCAGGAAGGCTGGAATGTGCAAAGAAAAATATGGGAGAAGAGGGAGTTCCATAACGAAACAGCTTTGGAGAGCTGAGGGGAGGGGCTTCCAGTCTTTGAGAGCTGACCACAGGTGGCGTGTGGATGCTGCCTGGGTGAGGGAAAGGGGCATGGGAGAGCAGGGGTGGCACCGTCCCTGAGTGCACAGGGTGGGGTCTGTGTGCTCAGTGGTCAGAGGGAGAGACTCACCACCCAAGTTTGTCCTACAAAGGTCTGCTCAGGACTCACCAAGCAGAGCTTACGAGCGAGATCCAAAAGGATCAAACTGGTTCTAGGTTGACTGCTCCTGGAATAAAGCCCAGAGATGCAGGACAGTAGCAAACCCAGCGTCCGGCGCCAAGTTCATAGGCACCAAGCGCACAGTGCCCAGCAGCCAAGCAAAAGTGACTGCCATACAGAAAACCCAGAAGAAGAGGAAAATCAACGGTTGGAAACATCCAGGCTAGACACTGTAGCTCCCACCTGCAATCCCAGCACTTTGGGAGGCTGAGGCAGGAGGATCACTTGAGCCCAGGAGTTCAAGACCAGCCTGGGCCACATAGCAAGACCCTGTCTCTAAAAAGATATGTGTCCTTTTGTTTGTTTAAAAAAATAATTAGCTGAGCATAGTGGTGTGCACCTGTAGTTCCAGCTACTCAAAGGCAGAGGCAGGAGGATCCCTTGAGCCTGGAGTTTGAGGCTGCAGTGAGCTATGATTATGCCACTGCCCTCTAGCCTAGGCAACAGAGTGAAACTCTGTTAAAAAAAAAAAAAGAAGAGAAAAGCGAAGGGAAGGGAACGGTATCTATCCAGGTGATAGAGCTAGCAGACAAGGATGTTAAGATGGTGTTAATAAGTATGTTCCACGTGTTCAATGTCAGGGAATATATGATACAAATAAAGAAAAAATGGAAGATGTAAATAGAAGACCCAGGGCCAGATGTCATGGCTCACACCTGTAATCCCAGCACTTTGGGAGGCTGAGGTGTGAGGATTGTTTGAGCTCAAGAGATCAAGACCACCCTAGACAACCCCATCTGTACAGAAAAGTACAAACATTAACTGGGCGTGGTGGTGCATACTTGTGGTCTCAGCTCTTAGGAAGCTGAGGTAGGGGGATGGCTTGAGCCCAGCAAGGTTGAGGCTGCAGCGAGCCATGATCATACCATTGCACTCCAGCCTGGGTGACAGCGCGGGACTGTCTCAAAAAGAAAAAAGACCCAAATAAATCTTCTAAAAATGAAAAATATGCTGAATGGGATTCATGGGAGATTAGACATCGCAGAGGAAAAGATCAGTGTACTTGAAGACGCAGCACTGTGTCAAATGACACACAAAGACAGACAAAAAAATGAACAGAGCATCCGTGGGACCATATCGAGCAGAGTCACGTACGCAACTGATTTCCAGAAAAGAGGCGCATGTGGTAGAAAATACCTGAGGACGATAGTGGCTGGATCTGATGAAAACTCATTCAGAAGAAGCTCAACAAATCTCAGACAGAAGAAACATGAAGACGTTCACCCCAGGACACACACACCATCATCCAGTTGCTGAGAATCCTAAAAGCAGACAGAGGCAAACGCTATCACGTACAGAGGAACAATGACTAAAGTGAGAGCCGGCTTCTGATCAGAAACCATGCGATTTGAAGACAGTGGAGGAATGCCTTTCAAACACCGGAAGACAATATTGGACACCTATCTACAAAAACAATGGCCCTTTACCCTACTTTATGCTATATTTAAAAATTAACTCGGCCGGGCGCGGTGGCTCAAGCCTGTAATCCCAGCACTTTGGGAGGCCGAG
>NW_016809139.1:2274777-2287613 GCF_001698545.2 Rhinopithecus bieti | reverse complement strand
AAAAAAAAAAAAAAAGTTGGCCGGGCGCGGTGGCTCAAGCCTGTAATCCCAGCACTTTGGGAGGCCGAGACGGGCGGATCACAAGGTCAGGAGATCGAGACCATCCTGGCTAACATGGTGAAACCCCGTCTCTACTAAAAAATACAAAAAACTAGCCGGGCGAGGTGGCGGGCGCCTGTAGTCCCAGCTACTCGGGAGGCTGAGGCAGGAGAATGGCGTAAACCCGGGAGGCGGAGCTTGCAGTGAGCTGAGATCCAGCCACTGCACTCCAGCCTGGGTGACAGAGCAAGACTCCGTCTCAAAAAAAAAAAAAAAAAAAAAAAAAGTTAACTCAAAATGGATCATAGACCTAAATGTGAAAGCTAGAACTGTGAGATTAATACAAGAAAATATGTGATGTATACACTGTCTTTGTCAGTTTGGGCTGCTGTAAAAAAAATTAACACCGACTGGCTGGCTTAAGTAACCGACATTTATTTCTCACAGTTCTGGGGGCTGGAAGTCTGAGGTCGAGGTGCCTGTAGGTTTGGTGCCTGGTGAGGGCCTCTTCCTGGTTGTGCCCTCATATGGCGGAGAGACAGGAAGCAGCTGACTTGTGTCTTTTGGCATAATGGCACCAATCCCATTTTTGAGGCTCCTCCCTCTTGGCCTAATCCCCTGCCAATGGCCCTGTCTCCAAATTTTCATCACATTAGCAGGGAGGATTTCAATGTATGAGTTTGGACCAGGCATGGGGACTCATACCTGTAATTCCAGCACTTTGGGACAGCGAGGCGGGCGGATCACTTGAGTTCAAGAGTTCAAGATCAGCCTAGGCAACATAGTGAAATGCTGTCTCTACAAAAAATTAAAAAAAAAAATTATCTGGGCATAGTGGCACACACCTGTAGTCCCAGCTACTTGAGAGGCTGAAGTGGGAGAATCACTTGAGCCCAGAAGACTGAGGCTGCAGTGAGTCGTGATTGTGCCACGGTGACTCCAGCCTGGGTGACAGAGCGAGATCCTGTCTCAAAAAAACATAGGAATTTGTGGCTGGGGATACAAACATTCGGTCCATAGTGTCTGTAGTGGAATATTATCCAGCCTTAAATGTGAATGACATTCCGACACCTGCCACCAAGTGGGTGAGCCTTGAGGACATTATGTTAAGTGAAATAAGCCAGTCACATAAGGACAAATGTGTATGATTCCGCTTATATGAGGTCCCTAGAGTGGTTAACTCAGAGACAGAAAGTGGGATGGTGGGTGCCAGGGGCTGGGGGGGATGGTGTTTAATGGGGACAGTGTTTCTGCTTGGGAAGATGGGAAAGTTCTGGAAATGGACGGGGTGATGGTTGCACAGCAGTGGGAATGGACATAAAGCCCCTGAACCATGCACCTAAAAATGATGAATTTTATGTTATGTATATTTCACCACAATGTAACACAAATGAGCAAACATGGGCTTTTTCCTGGTTGCGGACAGGCAGGCTAATGGTCTGCCGGGGGCGGCTGGGCTGGACTTTGGAGGAACCCAGGGCTGTGGCTGGCAGGGCTTTGGGGAGCAGCGGGAATGCATGTAAGGCTGGTGTAGCTGTTGCAGGAGCTGTGGCATCTGGAGGGGCCCGCGGTGGCTCCACCTTTCCAAGAGCCTGCAGGTGGCTTCCCCGTGTCCTTCCTGGGGCGTGACCTCTGGCGGCTCCGGGACTGTTCATTTATGAGCCATCTGTTGGGCCTCCTGGCCAGGCAGTGGGAAGCAGTGCAACAGCAACGCCCTGAATGGCCTTGACCCTGATGTTTTAAGTTATGGAGTGTTGGATCAGGAGAGGATGTTAATGCGTGCTTGTCAGTCTCCCTGGCACGCAGCCTTTCAGGTTTTGAAGTGGCCACACGTATTTGGTCACACGGCGTCTCTCCAGTCCTACGCAAGCACGTTGACATGTGTGCCTTTCACTTTCAGGCTTGTCCAGCTGGAAGCCCTGAGGGCAGCTGTTCCCACTGGCTCTGCTGACCTTGTGCCTTGGTAAGTGGGCAGTGAGGCCGCCTGACACAGGGCGCCGTGTGTGTGTGTGTGTGTGTCCAGTGTTGGGGTCAGTGTTGGACCTTGATACCTTGTTGATTAATTTTTCTTAAAGGGTATATATTTTAACCTTTGCTTGTGACCAACAGAATATTTATTATGGTCTCTTCTCATTTGTCCAAAACCCAGATGGGTAAAGTTCAGGTAACTTTGTTCTCTTCCTGCGAGGGGTGAGCTGAGCTCAAAGGGGCTAAGCTACAAATGCCCCTGGGCTGAGGCGCCTACCAGGGCACAGCGGACATGGGGGTCACCTCACAGGGCTGCCCCGGCTCTGTTAGCAGCCCAGGAAGTCCATCTCTCTCCTGGAGACCAACTGGGAGCCATCTGTGGGATGGGGCAGACCTGTGGCCTGGGGACGGCTGCACGATCCCCGTGGGGAGCCCAGCTGGCTATTGCTGGAGGGTGCCCTGCTCCTGGGGGTCGGTGCCCTGCTCCTGGGGGCCGCTGTCCTCAGGAAGCCCTGGGTTTGGTTGAGAGCAGGGAATTCCCTGGCCGTTGGGTCACTGGGTGGGCCCGGGGATGGGCAGCTCCTCCTGTGCTCCTGTGGCCTGTCCTCATAGGGCCCCTGCCCGCTGCTCCGTGTGTTCCGCCCCCATTCCCAGGCCCGCTGCTGCAGCTGATGAGGCTGCAGGTCCCTTCCAGGTGGGCCTGGACCCCGTGTCCTTCTCCCGCCATGGCTGCTTTCGACCTGGGAGGCGTCTCTTCTCCAAATACTGTCGGCAGAGATCAAATCCCATCCCTGATGTTCTGAGGCTTCCAGGTGTAACTCACAGGCCCAGTTCTGGGTAGGCAGGTGACTTAGCCTCCTGCGTCCCAGTCACAACCCAGGGTGTGTTGACAGCTGCCATTTGATGAAAACAAACGCAAGCGGGATTGACGTGGCCAGCGCCAAGCTCGGGCTTTCGGAGATGCAGTCACGGCTGACCTCGAACAGCACTGCTGACCGTCTGAGCTGGGTGCTGAATGCCTCCTTAGTTTTCAAATTAAAATGACTGCATTTAGTGTCTCTTTTTATTTTTTATTATTTATTTATTTTGAGACAGTCTGGCTCTGTCGCCCAGGCTGGAGTGCAGTGGAACAATCTCAGCCCACTGCCATCTCCGCTTCCCGGGTTCAAATGAGTCTCCTGCCTCAGTCCCCTGAGTAGCTGGGTCTACAGGCGCCCGCCACCACGCCCGGCTAATTTTTGTGTTTTTAGTAGAGACAGGGTTTTACCATGTCGGCCAGGATGGTCTCTATTGCTTGACCTTGTGATCCGCCCGCCTTGGCCTCCCCAAGTGCTGGGATTACAGGCTTGAGCCACCGTGCCCGGCCTAGTGTCTCTTTAGGATTGTTTTATTAAGATTGCTTACTTGATAGCAGATACTATAAAGATACTAACGATACTGTAAAGGCACAGTGGCAGCTCCCAGCTGACCGGCACTCTGAGCTCTCCTCTCTAACATTCTGAATTCACAAAAGTTGACTTGCTGGGTTTGCTTATTGTTGATTTAATACTTTGCCTGTGGTTTAAACTGTTAAATTGTTGCAAATTGCTATTCTGTGCAAAAGAAACTTCAACTGTCTTGCGCGCCCCCCCCCACCCCCAGGTTCAGCTCTCAGGGCGTTCCTGGCATTCCCACTCCTCTGCGTGTCCTTTGGCTATTGTTGGACTGTACTCAGGGCTGAGAGGAGGGCGTGGGGCTTCCGCCGTGGCCACAGGGCTGTGGGAAGGCCACCAGCAAGGGCTGGGGGGCCAGGGGGCTTCCAGTCTGTCAGGTGCAGGATGTGGCGCACGTGGGCTTGTGCTGTGGACGAGGTTTTGCTTCTAGGGGAGAAACTGGCCGAGGTGCACCAGGCGTCAGCAGACCTCTCCCAGAAGGAGGACATTTCGAGAAGATGAAGGTGGAAATCAGTTTGATCTCCTTGGTCCCCTTTCTGGGGACAGGGAATCACGGTTCTGTAACCACCGAGGTCTGGGGAAAAGAATGGGAAGAAGGACAGGTTGGAAACATTGTGTCTTTTGGGGCTAGTAATGGCTGCAGAACAACCCAAATCAGATTTACAACCAAGCTTCCAGGATGAGTAACTTGACATTCACAAAACTGGATGACTGTCAGTGGTGGCGCTGCATGTATCACTTTTGGGAGGGAGGAGAGATTGCAGAACTAAACAGCCCCCTGCCCAAGCTGGTGAGTATTAACATCGAAATCTGTAGCAAAACATTTGCCCATGACTTGCACCAGGACCTCTCGAAAGGTGCCCAAATATCTAACAAACATCTGAAAAGGCAACTTCATTGGTTATCAGATAAATGAACATTTAAAACCAGAACTGTTGTATCACTCCACAGTCAGTGGATTGGCTAAAACCAAAGAGACAGATAAGGCCAGAGTTGGTGAGGAGGTGGGATGGGGTGCGATGGGGTGCGATGGGACGCTCGTTCCTCATGGTGACTGTGACTTGACCTCTTTTTGGAAAACTTGGGTGATATCTTCCAAAGCGGAGCAAACCCATGGCTTGTGACCCAGCCGCTCTGCTCTGGAGCGTGAACCCACAGCCAGGCCCAAGGGCGTCACCGGTTCCATGTTCATCAGACCTGTGTGCCCTGCAGTGGTGGACTGGGTGAATACACTACCGTGTGCTTGCCCAGGGGAGCAGCATGGAATGAGGTGTGTGGAGACAGCCCCGCTCCGCCTGGACGAGCCGACAGGCACATGCTGGATGGAAGAAGCGCAGTGGGTCAGCACATGTGCAAGGCCCACATGCCTGCAGCGCAGTGACAGGTAGACCTAGCAGGGGGAGCGGGAGGGGCAGTTGCCCTGGCAGGAGGCAAAGGAGGCCTGGGGGGCTTCAGGGGCTGGCGAGGGTCCCTTCCCTCCCCTCCCCTCCCCTCCCCCTCCCCCTCCCTCCCCTCTCCCCTCCCCCTCCCCTCCCCTCGTCTCCCCTGCCCCTTCCCCTCCCCTCTCCCTCCCCTCTCCCCTCCCTCCCCTCTCCCTCCCCTCCCCGTCTCTCCCTCCCCTCCCTCTCCTCCCCTCCCCTCTCCCCTCCCCTCCCCTTCCCCCTCCTCTCCCCTCCCCCTCCCCTCTCCCCTCCCCCCTCCCCTCCCTTCCTTTCCCTTTTTTTTTTTGAGACGGAGTCTCACTCTGACTCCCAGGCTGGAGTGCAGTGGTGCGATCTCAGCTCACTTCAGCTTTGAGCGCCTCTGGGCTGAAGGGATCCTCCTGCCTCAGCCTCCCGGTAGCTGGGACCACGGGCATGTGCCACCACACCTGGCTAACTTTTTTATTTTTTGTAGAGACCAGGTTTCGCCATGTTGCCCAGGCTGGTCTTGAACTCCTGGGCTCAAGTGATCTGCTTGCCTTGGCCTCCCAAAGTAGTTGGATTTCGTTTCTTGACCTGGGTGCTGCTGGTCAGAGTGGATCCTCTCTGGAATTTCATCCAGCCGCACGCTGAAGATTTATGTACTTCTCTGTATCTGTTACACTTTAACAAAAAGTTTTCTATAAAACCGTGCCATACCTGGCGTGGTGGCTCACGCCTGTAATCCCAGCACTTCGGGAGGCCAAGGCGGGCGGATCACGAGGTCAGAAAATCGAGACCATCCTGGCTAACACAGTGAAACCCCGTCTCTACTAAAAATACAAATAATTAGCTGGGCATGGTGGCGGGCGCCTGTAGTCCCAGCTACTGGGGACGCTGAGGCAGGAGAATGGCGGGAACCCGGGAGGCGGAGCTTGCAGTAAGCCGAGATCGCGCCACTGCACTCCAGCCTGGGCGACAGAGCGAGACTCCATCTCAAAAAATGACAGAAAAAAAAAACAAAACCGTGCCACATAAGCTTCGTTAGAGCTTGCGTTTTCAGTTTCATCTGAATTCCTCCGTGAAAAATATGAGCTTCTACAAAACAGCAGACTCAAAAAGCAACAACAACCAAACCCCCAAACCCAGCCGACCGGTACCACGTTAAAGCCACATGTTTGTCGATTCCCCTGCCGGGTGTTTGCACGCCCTCTCCGTCGCCGTCGCACGGCTCGGTGTGCTGGAGACCCCGGGGGACAGAGCAGTGCCCACCCACGTGGACGCATGCTCCCATAATAGCGGAGCAAAGGGATGACAGTCTTCGGAGGAGGCTGCTGGCCCAGGCACTCCAGGGGCACTTTCACATTCCATGTGCGGGAAGACCTGAGCACTTCAGAGCCTAAATTACATGGGAAAAATGTGCGTGTGTCCCAAAGCTGGAGTGAGATTTCCAAGGCGTGTATGAGGCACTTGGCAAGCTTCATTTGTGCCCTAAAGCACAAAATACCAGGGCTTGGGGTGAATTTGGTGACATCCAGAGCTGGCAGCCTTATTGGGGCTGGTCACCCCCAGCCCTGAGAACTGCGGGGAAGGAACGCCTGTCATAAGTGGAACCAGCCAGGTTTACACAGCTACCTGCTAGCCTGACGCGTGCGTTGAGCCCTGGCCCTTCTTTTTTTTTTTTTTTGAGACGGAGTCTCGCTCTGTCGCCCAGGCTGGAGTGCAGTGGCCGGATCTCAGCTCACTGCAAGCTCCGCCTCCCGGGTTTACGCCATTCTCCTGCCTCAGCCTCCCAAGTAGCTGGGACTACAGGCGCCCGCCACCTCGCCCGGCTAGTTTTTTGTATTTTTTTAGTAGAGATGGGGTTTCACCATGTTGGCCAGGATGGTCTTGATCTCCTGACCTCGTGATCCACCCGTCTCGGCCTCCCAAAGTGCTGGGATTACAGGCTTGAGCCACCGTGCCCAGCCCCCCTTCTCGATCAGAGAGGAAGAGTCCCGATCAGGGGGAGCACATGGGCTGGGAGCTTGTGGAGCCCGGTGTGTGACTTGCTGCATGATTCACAGCAAGGCATTTGCTTTCCTCGGCCTTGGTGACCCGTCTGGGAAGTGGGCACAGGAGCCCAGCTCTTGCATAGATAGCAGGTGAGGGCATGGGGTGGGGGGAGTGGAGCCAGGGCTCGTGGGGGCAGCACTAGAAGGATGAGAAGGGACCTGTGGCCTCCAGCTCCAGGTTCAGGACTGAAACGCCAGTAGATCCTAAAACCTTTGGGTTCTTTAAGAAAAGGCTAATTGCCAAGGACACTTGCTGACGAGGGCAAGGATCAAAGCCCGTGCTGCGTCAGCGTGGTGGCCTGCCAGCTCCAGGCTGCAAAAGTCCCTCGTCATTTCATTTCCTTCCATCCCTGTGGAGCGAACCCTGTTGTTTGCGTTTTTCGGATGAGGATACAGGCTCAGGCTCAGCTCACACGGCCCCTGGATGCCCGTCTGTGCCCCGAGGTGGGCCTGCGTCTTCTGCTCCCGGGTCCTCACGTGCCCCCGTCACAGCCACCCCTGCCCTGGAGAGGGAGGCCGCTGGGAAAAAGCCCGAGAGTGGCCGGGCCTCAGCTCAACAGGACTTCATTCGTGGATTTTAATTTTTACTTACTATTTTTTTTTCTTTGTACAACAAACATTGTCTGATAAGGGACTTCACTCTTCCAACTTCAAGAAAGGCTCCTCTCAGTCTGGGTGCTGCAAGGGCCCCATTGGGCCGATCCGGTGACGTCACTTGGGGTGGCTTCCTCGGAAGCTGCAGGCCCCTCGGTCCACGGCCCCGTCACGGCAGGCAGTGGACTGGCCGGCGGTGGGCCACTCATTTTTCATACACATTTTAAGAGGATTTTAAAGTGTTCTTGAGTCTTTCTTGGATAACGAAAGGTATCTGGATGGTGCCGTTCTGTCGTGTTTGTCTCAGGTCTCATCTTTCCTCACTCTGCCCTCGTTGCGGGAGAGCCTGGCTCCCAGGCCTGCAGGCCGACCGTGGGTCTCTGAGAAGCCACTGGGTGGGACTTTGTTCTCTGCTGCAGGGGGAAGCTGTAAGGGAGCACCGGGCCCCTGTCCTGAGCATTAGTCCACCGTTCTGCAGAGTCTATCTGAACGCTAGCCTGGTGGGGAGGGGGGCCCAGGGCTCATCGTGGAGAGGGTGGGGGTGAGGAGTAAGCCCCCAGGTGGCACATTGCAGCCCCCAGGGCATCCTGGGCTGAGAGTTTAGGAGACCTAGGATGCATCCTGGGGAAGTGAGGCAGGTGTGTGGTGTCTTGTTCTTTCCGGGTTAAAACCCACAGCATGACCTGTGGCTGGGATCCCCCCGTTCGTGAGTTCTCAAGCCAGGGGAGCCTGAAGGGTGTGTGACTCACACCTGTCTCAGGAACACGGAAGACAGAGGCGGATGGACATGGCCTCCCTCTGTGCTCCCGGCCTGTTTCTGGGGAATGCCGTGTTCAGCCCTGACAGCAGCCAAAGGTTTGTGCCAGTCTGGTCCTGCACCCATGAGAGGTGCTGGGCTGCAGAGATTGGTGGCAGATGCCCTGGAGGAGGGGAGTGGAGCCACAGGTGTCTCCCAGTGGCTGTGGCCGCACGTGTTGCCAGCAGCAGTCTAGGGTCCTAACACAGTGAGTGAAGGACAGGTGGAGGGGAGGGCTGAGGAGGGCCGGCCTGGCCTCTGGAAGCAAGTGTGCTATATGCCCATGGGGAACTGGAGGTGGTGGGCGTTCCAGGTCACTGTCACTGTGCAGTTCTTACACCTTTGCTGTGCGTTGGAGGAGGAATTATCTTTGTGCTCTAAAGTGTGATATATATGAGGGGAGAGCAAAGGGCTCAGACTTTGATCTGCCAAGCTGTGTCTCGTGAAGTCAGGTATTCTGCAAGGGAAGCTTCTTTCTTAAGAAACAAATCAGTGTTCAGGACAAGGCTGTACTGTTCCAGCCACTGCAGAGACAGAGGGTTGGAGGTTAATGTGCACACAAGTTAATTATCCATTTGATATTTACATTTTCATTATAAAAGTAATACATGCTTATGAAATTTAAACACAGAGCCAAATCTAATGAATAATTAAAGTTGCATTCTTCACTCCATCCCAAATCCCACTCTTTTTCCTGGAGGGAACCACTATAAGTGGTTTGTGGTTTATCCTTCTCGAGTTTATAAAAAGTACATGTAAGAACATACATACACACACAGGGTTTCCAAAAATGCACCTACATGTCATGACATCTCTCTGCAAAACCTGATTTTAACTTGTCTTGGGAAACTTGCACTACACATAGATCTACTTCATTTAAAAAAATACTTCCTTTTTTATGCATGTTCTAAAGAGGTACCTATAGACACACATGTATGCATTATGTCTGTGTGATGGTTTCGGAGCAGTTAGCTGATCATCAGTCTCCTAGAACCAGTCTGCCTTAAAGACTTGAACTGTGTTTGTGCGATTTGGAAAGTGTCCTAGAACTGCGCTCTTATGTTGAGGGACTGGGCAGGGTCAGAAGCAGCCTGTCCAGGCCAACACAGTGAGGCCTGTCCAGGAAGATTTCAACACTGGCCCTTACAGCTCCCCGGTCTCTGGGTGACCCCACCTGGCCCAGATGCCGCCTCGCTGGAAGGTGGACTTTGCCTCCTGCCTGCTCTTTCTGTCTGTCTATCTGGTGCTGTTCATAAGTTCATCAAGGTGGCAAGGAGGCCCTAGGTGCTCCATGGCCTGGGCTGCAGACTCCTTTTCCACTGTGGAGCCGCTGTGCTCTGGAACGTCCTGCACTGGGTTCCTCCTGTTGGAACACAGGTAAAGGGTTCTATGCATGCACATTTCTGCGTGTTTTATTGGCCGGGTCACCTGTGTTCATGAGCTAGCAGCTCCTCTGCAGTCGTCTGAAGTGCAGGGCAGCAGACACGAGGGCGGTGACTTTCGTCTGACCATGCCTGGTCACAAGGCTGCTGTGTGCCTGTGGGTGTGTCTTCTCTCAGACACTGCCTGCCTGGCACGCCCTTACCTCTTGGTGAATGTGATTCAAAGCAGAGGCTGCCCCTGGAGCTGCCAGGCCGGGCCCCAGCATGTCTTGCTGTGCTGGTTTGGCTTTAGGTCAGGGGGTCCTGGTGGAGCTCTATGGACTCATGGGCGTGGTGGCGCTGGGAGCCCAGAGGTATCTTAGTCGTCCTCACAGGCTCGGCTTGGGTGTTGCTGTAAGTGTTCTCACCACTTCCATGTGGATTGGAATGGGGAGGCATGTCCATGGCAACACGCGGGCCCGAACTGGATGGGACCACTGTGTGCCTTCAGTCCAGCCTGCCAGAGTGGCAGAGGATGATGCCGGGGCCACAGGGCAAGCCTGGCATTCGAGTAAAAGGTGGGGCACATGTGAGTCGCATCTCCTTTTTATTGTGGCCTTGCCTCCCTTCCTCTTCCCTCCCAAGTGAGGATGAATTTCTCCTGAGGAAGGCTGGCCATGGCGCAGACCAGGCGAGGATGGCAGGCAGCCCCTGTGGGCGCCAGGGGTGCTCTGGCCGTGGCCAGGAACTTGTGGATTTTCCGCACAGATGATCGTGTCATGTACAAATGATGAAAACTTGCTTTATTCTTTCCAATCTTTAATTCTCTCCTTTACTCGTCCTATGCCAGTGGCTGCAGGAAGTGCCCTGAGGAACAGGGCCTCGTGCCTACGTCTTTCTTAATCAGTGGTACATGGCCATGGACTTCAGCATCTGCTTTTCCTGAGTCTAAATGCAAATCATCCTGTTGCTTTTCTCCTTTTATCACTTAGTGTCAATAGTCCTGTTAATTGGTTTTCCATAGTAAACCATTCCTGTGTCCTAGGATAAACCAAATATGGTCATGATATTTTGGTAAAGTCCTGGCTGGAGTCAGTTTGCAAATGTATATATATATATATTTTTTTTGAGACGGAGTCTCGCTCTGTCGCCCAGGCTGGAGTGCAGTGGCCGGATCTCAGCTCACTGCAAGCTCCGCCTCCCGGGTTTACGCCATTCTCTCACCTCAGCCTCCCGAGTAGCTGGGACTACAGGCGCCCGCCACCTTGCCCGGCTAGTTTTTTGTATTTTTTAGTAGAGACGGGGTTTCACCGTGTTAGCCAGGATGGTCTCGATCTCCCGACCTCGTGATCCGCCCATCTCGGCCTCCCAAAGTGCTGGGATTACAGGCTTGAGCCACTGCGCCCGGCCTTGCAAATGTATATTTACTGTGGGTATTCCATCGCTGGGCATGCATGAGGCTGGCCTTTAACTACAGGGTGCTCTGCCTTGTCCCTGATGTTGGCTGCGGTGCCTTTGGTGTTTGCCCAGTGAGTGAAATGCTCACTGGCCTGTGAATGAGCACCTCACTGGAAGTTCAGTGAGTGTGTGCTCATAGGGGAGGCAGACATTGAATTCGTGTAATATTTTGTACTGGCCCCTGCTTTGCTGAGTGTTTTCATTGGGAAGCCAGGGTTGAATGTTGTTGTGTTGCCTGTCAAACCTTCTTGTTAAGGAATCAGATGAACTTTGTTAGTCAGTTTCCTCATAGCAAACCATCCTTGCATTCCTGGAACAGATCCCCATGGTCATCGTGTGTGTGTTGACTTTCTAATGCGCTGTTAGCCCTGTTTGCTAAATTTTAAAGACATTTTTGCATTCGTAGTCATATGAAGAGCAGTGATTCTCAAACTTATGGGCTCTTTCACTCTTAAAAAATTACTGAGGCCCTGGTGTGGTGGCTCAGGCCTATAATCCCAGCACTTTGGGAGGCCGAGGTGGGTGGGTCACTTGAGCTCAGAAGTTTGAGACCGGCAACATGGTAAAACCCCGTCTCTATAAAAAATACAAAAATTAGCCAGGCATGGTGGTGCATGCCTCTAGTACCAGCTACTTGGGAGGCTGAGACGGGAGGATCACCTAAGCCCCAGGAGTGGAGGTTGCAGTGAGCTGAGATCACCCCACTGCACCCCAGCCTGGGTGACAGAGCAAGACCCTGTCTCAAAAAAAAAATTATTGAGGACCCCAAAGAGATTTTGCTTTTGAGTTGCAACCATTGTGGTCCTTAACTGGGGTGACTCCCCTTGTCCTCTGGCGGACATTTGGCGATGGCAGGAGATGTTTTTGGTTGGCAGCTGCTGGGAGACAGTCACTCCTGCATCAAATGCACAAAGACCAGGGAGGCTGCTGAATCCCGCAGAGCACAGCCGGCCCCAGCAGAGTTATCCCATCCAAAATGCCAGGAGTACTGAGGTCAAGAGACCTCTAATATGGTGTTGATAAACACTAGTTAAGAAATTAATAGTAAGAGCATTTAAAAATATTTAATAATTCATTTCAAAGCCCAATGCATAAAAAAATATTTTTTTCCTGTGTCCTGGGATAAACCAGCTTTTGTAAGGAAAACCCATAGTTTCCAAAATTAGTAAGGACAGTGGCCCTGTTTTCTATTTTTATCTGTCTCTTTGATGTCTGACCTCAGCAGCCACAGCTGACATCTCTCTGCCTCTGCAGGCAGCCTGTTGTGCTGTGTCGTGGTTGAGGCTCATAAAGAAAATTATGCTGCACAAGGCTATGAGCTCGTGAAGAAGGCTCTCAGAATCCCCCTGCCTGCGAGGTCTGGGGCCCCCTGGGTTCCTCACGCCTCAATTTGAGACGGTGATTTAGACACATTTCCTTCTTCCCTTCCCTCTCACCCTTTCTCCTTGTGAATTTTATGTCACTGTTGCTTCATTAAAGGGATTGGGACATCTTCCTTCTTTATGTTCTGGGGAAGTTTAATTAATGTTAAAATAGTCTATTCTTATAGGATTTGTAGAATTCACTTGTGAAATCATCTGCCTTTGGTATTTTTGTTAGAGGTAAATTTTTAAAAACTGTTTAGTAGATATTTTAATTATTTTAATTTTACAATTTTTTTAAAATACAAGATTCCATGTAGAGGTTTTTTTTTTTTTTTTTTTTTTTTTTTTTTTTTTTTTTTTTTTTTTTTT
>NW_016809139.1:2254349-2271731 GCF_001698545.2 Rhinopithecus bieti | reverse complement strand
TGTGGGTGTTATGAGGGTTGTGGGTGTTGTGGGGGTTGTAGGGGTTGTGGGGGTTGTGGGTGTGGGGTTGTAGGAGTTGTAGGTGTTGTGGGGGTTGTGGGTGTTGTAGGGGTTGTGGGTATCGTAGGGATTGTGGTTGTTGTGGGTGTTGTCGGGGTTGTCACCCAGGCTGGAGTGCAGTGGTATGATCTTGGCTCACTGCAACCTCCATCTCCCAGGTTCCAGTGATTCTCCTGCCTCAGGCTCCTGAGTAGCTGGAATTACACGTGTGAGCCACAACGCCCAGCTAATTTTTGTATTTTTAGTAGAGACAGGGTTTCACCATGTTATCCAGGCTGGTCTTGAACTCCTGACCTCAAGCCATCTGCACGCCTCAGCCTCCCAAAGTGCTGGGATTACAGATGTGAGCCATCCCACCTGGCCGACAGCTCAGTTTTTAAATGCTGTTTATACTTGTGATTACTTATGTGTTTAACTTTCTTGTTTTTTTTTTTTTCTTTTTTGTCTTGAGTTTACTTTACCATCACCATCATTATTATTTAACATTCTTTTCCTTCATTTTCCTGCCTGCTGTGGGACTGGGTGAAGTTTGTTTTTATTTCCCGTTCCTCCTATTGCAGAAGTCACACATCTGTCAATCATTTACATTCTTGGAGCATTGTCCTTAAATGTTAGGATGCATGCTTGATGTCACAAAAGTTTACCGGTGTCTCTATTAACTTTTTTAAAAAATTTCAATAGTGTACGGGGTACAGGTGGATTTTGGTTATGCAGACGAGTTCTTTAGTGGTGAATTCTGAGATTTTAGTGCACCTGTCACCCAAGCAGTATACACTGGACCCACTATAGAGTCTTTATCCCTCACCCCTTCCCAATTTCCCTGCCCATTATGTTTTAGCCCCCAGTTATAAGTGAGAACAGAGTTTTTAGTTTTCTGTTCCTGAGTTACTTCACTTAGAATAATGGCCTCCAGCTCCATCCAAGTTGCAGCAAAACATTATTTTGTCCCTTTTGATGGCTGAGTAGTATTCCGTGGTGTGTATGGACCACGTGTTCTTTATTCACTCTTCAGTCCATGGCCACTTAGGTTGGTTCTGTATCCTTGCAGTTGCAAATCGTCTTGCTGCAAACATGCGTGTGTCTTCTTCCTCTCATGGCTTCTTTTCCTCTGGGTAGACACCCAGGAGTGAGATTGCTGGATCGAATGGTGGATCTACTTTTAGTTCTTTAAGGAATCTCCACGCTATTTCCGTAGTGGTTGTACTAATTTACAATTGTAGAGGTGTTCCCTGTTCCCCACATCCATGCCAACAAAAAATATGGAACGCTTCATGAATTTGCTGGTCGTCCTTCTGCAGGAGCCACGCTCATCTCCTCTGCCTCGCTCCGGTTTTAGCACATGTACGGCTGACGCAAGCATGGGTGTCTCTGTTTTCTTCCCAAATAGTGTAAAGATCTTGGAGCGGGGACTTTGGTTCCGTGGTGTTTTCAAACCGGCTTTCCTGGTGCGTGGGTGCCATGCGGGCGTCTGCATCTCCGCGCTCGGAGTCCCCGGGGGGTCTCCAGACAGGATCCCGGGTGTCACCTGAAACTTGGAGAAGGGACAGGAGTGCACTGCAGGCGGGGGTGCGACCACGTTTACATCCCTCCCAGAGTGCGCGGCTGCGTCTTTTTAATCCATTTCTCCCCCCACTGCATGCTGGGGCATTCATCTTGTCTCCAGCCCTGAGTGTGTGTGTGTGAGATTGTGTGTGTGAGGGTGTGTGTAAAGCATGAATGTGTCAGTGTGAGAACGTGGGAGTGTGTGTGTGTGTGTGTAAAGCGTGAATGTGTCAGTGTGAGAGTGTGTGTGAGAGATTGTGAGTGTGTGTGAGGGTGTGTGTAAAGCGTGAATGTGTCAGTGTGAGAGTGTGTGAATGTGTGTGAGGGTGTGAGTGTTGAATGTGTGTGTGTGACTCAGGGCTGAGAGGAGAGAGCCCACTGAGCATGTGATGCTTGGTGAGTGTGATAGTGCGATATCATCAGAAACATACGTTTGGTCTCTGGCCCTAGCTCCGGGCTCGAAGCTCCTACAGCCTTTACTGCTGAGTGTCTTTTTATTTGCTACTAAGGTGACTGCGGCTGAGGCTCCAGGACCGCCTCATGGGGGACTGGTTGCCAGAGCAACCGACCACATGATTAGAGGTTGGAACTCTACCCGTGGACCTCTGAGGAGGGGAGGGACCCGCAGAGGTGGAGAGGATCACCAGTGGCCGGTGATCTGCTCGATCGTGCCTGTGTAATGAGGCCTCTACAGACTCCCTAAAGGACAGGATGTGGGGGGCTTGCAGGCTGCTGAGCATAGGGAGGTTCCTGGAGGGTGGAGCCCTGGGGAGGGCACACCTGCTCCGAGCTCCCTGCCCCATACCTCGCCCTGTGCATCTCTTCATCTGTGTGTATTCTTTGTAACATCCTTTATAAAAACCAGTAAATGTGTCTCCCTGAGTTCTGTGAGCTGCTCTGGCAAATTAATTGAACCTGAGAAGGGGTCATTGGAAACCCACCCTGTCGCTGGTTGGTCAGAAGCACTGGACGCTCCTGTGCCCTGGGCACCCCAGGCCTCGCCCTGTGCCCCTCTCCGCCCGGCTGTCCATCCAGATCCTTCGTCACACCCTTTATAATAAACCAGCAGACAGTGTTTCCCAGAGTTCTGCGAGCCATCCTAGCAAATGGTCAGACTCGAGGAGGGCACCGTGGGAACCCCAGCTTCCGGCCGGGTGGTCAGGAGCACAGGTCACAAGCTAGGATCAGCGTCCTGACCCGGTGGTCAGGAGCACAGGTCACAAGTGGGGCAGTCTCGAGGGCGAGCCCCGGCACCGTGGGATTTTCTGATGCTGAAATCCCCACCTGTTGAGGTGAGCAGAGCGTTCTGTGTTGAGTGTTGGACGTGGGGACAGAAGGAAAGAAGAGTTTGTTTACCGCGGGTGAGACTCTGGGCTGCACCAGGTAATGAGCAACTGGAGCGCTTGTTAGTTGTGCGGTGCCTTCGACAGTCACTTCCCTTGGTCCACGATAAAAAGCCAGGGTTTCATGGTGGTTCTTTTGTTAATCAGTAATGAGCTCCATGTTGCTGATTCTCTGAGCTCTTTTTTTTTTTTTTTTTTTTCCTGGGGATAAAGCATTAATTACTTTGTTAACAAGATGCTAACCTCCTGACAGCCTCCCACCCCAAGCTGGGTGTCTGGGGAGGGTGGGCCTGTCTCCCCCACCAAGGTATGGGGTGAGTGTGGAGAGGACGTTTCACAGCTCCCCGGGGGTCACCGTCAATGTGAGTGTTGGGACATTCTTTTCCTGCTTTCTCTGTCTCTTGATGCTAAACCTTTGTGAAGGTTTAGCAAATACTCGATAGATTGTTGTGAGAATGTAGGCTTCCTTATTTGGGGGAGATTTTTTATAATGGAAAAAGTTTCCTTTTTTGGATGTTGAAATCCTTGATTGCATCACCGAGGTGGAAAGAGATGAGGCTGGTATAAGGAGGAGGGTTTGAGGCTGGTGCCAGTCAGATGTGTGGACAGGAGGTGCCTGTGGGAGGAGCTGGGCTGCTTCTGCTCTGGGGCAGCCACTCACTGTTGTCCATGCAAGAAAACACCAAAATAGCAGTGCCTTGTCGTTTTCTTTTTCTTTTTTTTTTGTGAGACGGAGTCTCGCTCTGTCGCCCAGGCTGGAGTGCAGTGGCCGGATCTCAGCTCACTGCAAGCTCTGCCTCCCGGGTTTACGCCATTCTCCTGCCTCAGCCTCCGGAGTAGCTGGGACTACAGGCACCCGCCACCTCGCCCGGCTAGTTTTTTGTATTTTTAGTAGAGACGGGGTTTCACTGTGTTAGCCAGGATGGTCTCGATCTCCTGACCTTGTGATCCGCCCGTCTCGGCCTCCCAAAGTGCTGGGATTACAGGCTTGAGCCACCGTGCCCGGCCGTCTTATCTTTTTTCAAAAGTCAGGTTGCTTGCAAGGAACTCTGCCATTTTGTGCTTTGAGAAAGAAAATTCTCTTGAGTACAGACGTGCCTGGGCCGGTGTTTCTGTGGCCGCTTGTGGCCCGCTGGGTCTCTGGGCCAGGATTTCTGTGGCCTCCTGCGGCTCTCTGGGTTTCTGGGCCGGGGTTTCTGTGGCCTCCTGTGGCCCGCTGGGTCTCTGGGTCTCTGGGCTGGGATTTCTGTGGCCGCTTGTGGTCTGCTGGGTCTCTGGGCCAGGATTTCCGTGGCCGCCTGCGGCTCGCTGGGTCTCTGGGTTTCTGGGCTGGGGTTTCTGTGGACGCTTGTGGCCCACTGGGTCTCTGGGCCGCGGTTTCCGTGGCCTCCTGCGGCCCACTGGGTCTCTGGGCCGGGGTTTCCATGGCCTCCTGCGGCCCGCCGGGTCTCTGGGCCGGGGTTTCCATGGCCTCCTGCGGCCCGCCGGGTCTCTGGGTTTCTGGGCTGGGGTTTCTGTGGACGCTTGTGGCCCACTGGGTCTCTGGGCCGGGGTTTCCATGGCCTCCTGCGGCCGGCTGGGTCTCTGGGCTGGACTTGGTGCTGCCCTCCTCTGTGGTGTGAGTCTCTGGAGCTGGGTGCTGGAGACTCCTCAGGGCTCCTCTGGGAAGGGCTCCTGCTCCTCCTCTCCTCTGCTCTGCTCCCGCAGCCAGGCCCAGTGGTGTAGGGGCAGGCAGCACTAGCTTCTGCAGTGGTGGGGTCACAGAGAGGGGTTTAATGAGTTGCACACACCATCCAGGGCCTGTCACAGGCTGGACCCCCATCCTGCACTTGGGGACGGGGATGAGTCACCCGAGGGCCTTGGTGCATGTGGAGGCCCAGGCTCGTGGGGGAGTAGCGCAGAGCACGTGTGTGATGCATTTATCAGGGCCCTTCTCAGCCTGGGGACAATGAGTGGATGTGACGGAGGAGGCCCCTGTTCTTGTGGGGGTGGTGAGGCGAGGATGGTGAACACGTCAGTGAACAGGAAGCACGAGGGGAAGCGTGCGAAGGAGTGTGGCAGCCAAGACCCTGGGCCGAGCTAGGCGGGGACCTGCTTCGTTCCTTGGAGGAGGCTGNTGGCCTCCTGCGGCCCGCCGGGTCTCTGGGCCGGGGTTTCCATGGCCTCCTGCGGCCCGCCGGGTCTCTGGGCCGGGGTTTCCATGGCCTCCTGCGGCCCGCCGGGTCTCTGGGCCGGGGTTTCCATGGCCTCCTGCGGCCCACTGGGTCTCTGGGCCGGGGTTTCCATGGCCTCCTGCGGCCGGCTGGGTCTCTGGGCTGGACTTGGTGCTGCCCTCCTCTGTGGTGTGAGTCTCTGGAGCTGGGTGCTGGAGACTCCTCAGGGCTCCTCTGGGAAGGGCTCCTGCTCCTCCTCTCCTCTGCTCTGCTCCCGCAGCCAGGCCCAGTGGTGTAGGGGCAGGCAGCACTAGCTTCTGCAGTGGTGGGGTCACAGAGAGGGGTTTAATGAGTTGCACACACCATCCAGGGCCTGTCACAGGCTGGACCCCATCCTGCACTTGGGGACGGGGATGAGTCACCCGAGGGCCTTGGTGCATGTGGAGGCCCAGGCTCGTGGGGAGTAGCGCAGAGCACGTGTGTGATGCATTTATCAGGGCCCTTCTCAGCCTGGGGACAATGAGTGGATGTGACGGAGGAGGCCCCTGTTCTTGTGGGGTGGTGAGGCGAGGATGGTGAACACGTCAGTGAACAGGAAGCACGAGGGGAAGCGTGCGAAGGAGTGTGGCAGCCAAGACCCTGGGCCGAGCTAGGCGGGGACCTGCTTCGTTCCTTGGAGGAGGCTGCTGGCCTGGGATCCTCCTTAACCCCACCCTCGAGGCAGGCGGTGCGTAGAGGAGAGTGTCCCTGGAAGAGAGACCTGCATGGCAGGGGGCACAGAGACACGGGGCATAGGTTCCCCCCTGGCACAGGCTGTGACCCGTGACCAAAGGCTGAAGGCTGGGCTGGAGCCACCTGCTCTGTGGGAAACAACAGTGTGCCCTGGGCTTCAGTGGGGTCTCCCAGCTCAGGGGCTGTGACTCAGGAACCACGTGCCAGGCAGGGCACTCTGTCAGCGTCGGGGCTGCTGTGAGGATTGGCTGCATTTCTTCCCTGTGTGATGTGACTGGCTGCCCAGTGGTGGTGGCAGAGCCAGCGTGGGGTCTGGGCATGGGGCGCCTGTCGCCAGCGGGGCAGGCTCTGGAGTGTGAGCATCTGTTCTGTGTCAGGGGTCCCTGTTTCTTTCTCCCCACATGCACACAGGGGTTAGACTTTGTGAAGGGTGTGCTTCCCAAAGAAAACCAGCTGCAGGTGTCTGCGCTGGCACAAGGAGAACAAACCCAGACAGCACTGGGTTCATTCCCAGAGGGGATGGAATCCAGGCCAGGCGCGCCTTGAGGCTCGCAGCCTCGGGGACCTGTGCCCACCAGCACACCACCAGTGCAGGGCTCCTTGTGCTGCAGGAGGGTACACTGGCATGAAGTAGGGGGTGGGGGGAACCACCCTTGGCGGGGCACTCCATGTACCTCCAGATCCATGCACTCGGGGACCAGGTAATACCTCAGGAAGCAGCCTGCGCGGATGTCAGGATCCATAGTTTAATACTTGTTAGTTTGTCCCCTGTGAAAAGGACAAAAAGATTTTCTCCCTACTCCACTCTCGTGCTCGACAGAGAACACTTCTGCAGTGAGATGCGTGGGTGTTACCCCACCCCAAGCAGTTCTCCAGGGCACCCGGCTGGGCGCCCCCAATTCCACTGAGTTCCGATGCGTCAGATTCCCCAGGGCCAGGGCTTAGTCCCACGAGACTGCCCCACTGTCAGATGCCAATCCCAGACCCATGACCTGTGGCTGGAGGCTGGGGTTCCCATGATGCCCTCGAGTTTGATCACTTGCCAGGATGGCTCGCAGAACTCAGGGAAACACTGGCTGTGTCTGCTGGCTTCTTGTAGAGGGTGTTACGAAGGATCCGATGGACAGCCAAGGGAAAACGGGTGCCGAGTGAGGCCTGGGGGATCCTGGGTGCCAGGGCTTCTGTCCCTGGGGAGCTGGGGTCCACAGGCCTCCCAGCGTGTGGGTGAGTTCACCAACCCTGAAGCCCATTGTACAAGAGTTTTGAGGGAGCCTGGTCTCCAGCCCTGTCCTTCCTGGAGGATGGCAGGGAGACAGGGAGTGCTGTCGAGGGCCCTGCAAGTCACCTGTCACTCAGGTGGGATAGAAAGGGCTTGTTAGGAGTAGCAGTAGACGCTCCCGTCCTGTAGGAAATGTAAGGTTTTAAGAACTTTGTACAAGAACCAAATAGAACAAAAGATGCTCCTGTCACCCTTTCAGCTCAGGAAATGACAAGGAATTTATAAGCTTTGTGTTAGGAATCAGACCCTAAGACCAACAAATACCTGTTTCTTCTCACACAGCTCCCTAGGCCCGCACCCGTGAGGCGCAGGCTCTGCCTTTGCAAGCACTTTCACAAATAGCAGATCTGTCTTCCTCCTGTTAACAGTCAGGCGGTCAGGGTGGGGGCCACCGCCCCGCCATGTCCCAGAGACCCTGGCCTCCTCCGACTGCGTGCTCAGGCCCCGGCTTCTGTCCTAGCTGCGGCTCTCCGGTCTCCAGATGGCTGCCTTGCCCCGGCTGTTTCATCTGCATTCCAGGCAGGAAAGTCGAGAAGGGCATACCTCGGCTTTTCCTTTTAAAGACTCTCCCTGAGCCCCACCCCACTGCAGGGGGCCTGGGCTGTCACCCTGTGGGCTGAGTCCAGGGCTGACATGTTGGAGAGGTGTGTGGGAGGGTGCGTTTTGGGATGGCAGCCAGAGCCTCCTGTGACTTGGCAGAGTGGTCAGGATTTCAAGTCCTGTGTGTCTTTGACCTTTTACCTGAGCTGTGTAAGAAGAGGCATTTTCTTATTTCTTTGTCTTTCCTCACTGCACTTCAGCCAGGGAGCCGACAAGTGGTCATTCGACTTCTGACTTGGCCTCTTTTGTAGGTGTGGGGCCTGATCATGTCCTCGTGGTCAGTCTCTCTGTGATGATGAGAATGGGAAGACGGCCACGGCGCCCACCCTGGCAGGACTCTCTCCCCTTGCTGGCGCTGGTCCAGCTGCTGTGGGCGGCTGTAGGCACTGTCCTGGGCCTTCCTGTGGTTGCTCCCAGCCACGCTGCTGGCTGCTTCAGCCATCCTGGCTTGCAGAGACTCTGGGTCATGTGGGGAGGAGGGCAGAGTCCTCCCCCCTCCTCGGGCAACAGAGGATCCAGCAAGATTCCTTCCTCCCCACTCTGCCCTGCCCCTCCCAGCCTGGGCAGGCAGATAAAAATCAGGGCCCCATACTTCTGCCACCTCGTGCCGTTCACACACTCCAGCCAGGGACCTGCCCCTTGGGTCCAACAAGGTAAGGCCAGCGGGGCTGCCTCTGAGCAGAACTCTCTGTCTTCTCCGGTTGACTTTGAGGCACCCGAGTCATTGTGGGTAGACAACAGGGGGAGGGAGAATGGGAGCTTGGGGTCCTGGTCTCAGACCTCATACTGTCTCCAAGTCCGTGCCGTCTGGGCTGGACTCTTCCTCAGCCCCAGGCCCAGCGCCTCCAGCTCCGCTCTGTCCCCTCAGGGGGCATTGACCCTTGTAGCCCTGTGGCTTGTTGCCCCTGCACCCCGTAACCCTGGGTCGACTCGAGCACCTCTGACGTTCGCGCATCTGACCTGCTCCTGTCTCCAGCGCCCACATTCCCACACAGAGCTCTGTCAGGGCTTGCCACAGCAGGACTCCAGAGTCCACTCCGCCTCCTCCATCAGGGCAGGCCAAGCCTTGTCCGCTGCAAATGTCTTGGGAGTAACAAACCCAGAGCTGGCCTCTCTGGTGTGGTGGCCGCCGGCTCCATGTAGCTGCCTGCCCAGGAGAAGCGGCGAGGCCCACGTGTGAGGCCCTGAGAGCTGGAAATATGTACTGGATTTCAGTGTCCAATGGAGAAGTCCGTGATATTTTGGATATGTTGGGTTAGGTAAAACACATCATTAAAGTTAATTCCACCTTTCTCTGTGTTTTACTGTGGCCACTGGAACATTCACTGGCACGGTGGCTGCGGCTTTGCCTTCCCCTGCTGGGTCAGCACCACGGTAGAGGTCATCTGTAGCCTTTTGCCTGAGACACAGATGCCTGCTTGAGACATGGACTCCAGCCCCGCAGCCCTGTCCTCCGGCAGCGGTGAAGTCTGGAGCGTTCTTGAGTAACGTACTGGTGGCAAGGGGGTCCTGAGCCTTCACTCCCCCATCCTTGGCTGCACAAGCTGTTTCTCTGGGGCCCACATCAGGTAACGTGTAGGACAGCGGGGGCGGTCCAGCAGGGAGGGCTTGTGTGCGTCTGTGTGGCAGGACTGGGGGTGATTTTATCTGGGCTCCCCTGGGGTGGTCCAGCATTGGCTCAGGCGTTTCATTCTCCCAGAGAACAGGCAGCTTCAGGGGCCACGTGTGCACCAGAGGAACCCCCAGCCCCCACCGCGCATTCCTAGGTTTTGATGCTGCAGCATTTAAGAAAAGAGCTCTATGTCGTGCTGCTGGGGTAGCTTCTGTGAGCTGCGCAGGCTTTATTTATTTATTTATTTATTTTTAAATAAAAATGAAGGCCTGGCACAGTGGCTCATGCCATTAACCCCAGCACTTTGGGAGGCCGAGGTTGGCGGATCACGAGGTCAGGAGTTCAAGAAGACCAGCCTGGCCAACCTGGCAAAACCACGTCTCTACTAAAAATACAAAAAAATTAGCTGGGCGTGGTGGTGCGTGTCTGTGATCCCAGCTACGTGGGAGGCTGAGGCAGGAGAATCGCTTGAACCCGGGAGGTGGAGGTTGCTGTGAGCTGAGATTGCACCATTGCAGTCCAGTCTAGGTGACAGAGGAAGACTGTGTCTCAAAGAAAAAAAAAAGACAGATTTTGCCATGTTGCCCAGGCTCGTCTCAAACTCCTGATCTGCCTGCCTCAGCCTCCCAAAGTGCTGGGATTACAGGTATGAGCCACCAGCCAACACCAGATTTTAACAGTGGTCAGTCCTGGGGATGGAGACGGGGTGAGGGCTGAGCGTTCCCTTCTGACTGTGTACCTCATCTTTAAAATTTCTACAGCAAGGTGTATTACTCTCTTTTATAAAATACTATTAATTTATAAAATCTTGTATTTTTAATTTTTGTGGTATATACATAGTAGGTATATATATTTCTAAATTTACAAAATCATTTAAAAAAAAAAACCCACAGAGTTCAAAAGTTGGAGTGTTTTTTTTTGCTTGAAATGTTTTATTGCAGCTGAAGGACTAGGTGGGTCTGTCTTCCCCAGGCTGTGAGGCTGTCGGGGCTGGTGCTCCAGGTGGATCGGAGGACTGAGTTTTTGTTTCTTCCCAATCCATTGAGATCTGATTTTAGAAGTTAGCGAAAGGAAGCTCCGCCTCACATGCCCAGCGCCTCTCTGCTCTTCCTGTCTTAAATCGCTGCAGGCTTCTTTCCAGCTAGCGGCTCAAGTGCTCTCAGCTGATGGGAAACCTCCTTTCCAGTGAAGATGTGAGATAAGCACTTTGGTTGGGTTGTGATCCTTGGCTCCTGTCTATGGGAGCAGTGACTTTATGGTGAGTTGGCCTGGGTTTGAGTCCTGATTCTGCTACTGATTTGCTGTGTGGCTTTGGGCAAGTTGCTGAACCTCTCTGTGCCTCGGTCTCCTCATCTGTAAGGCGTAAGGGCTGCCGTGAGGAGCGAATGTGCGGGGCCACAGAGTTCTCAGGTTGGGCCTGGCCTGCAGAGGGGCCTGGTGAGGGCGACCGACGTCCCTGGGAGCAGGCACCCCAGCTCAAGTTAGAACGCCTTGCCCCAAATTCTGGAACTCTTCCTGTTGGTATTTGGGGAGAACGCACACTCCCTCTCCAAGGAGCTGGGCGTTGCGTCCTGGCAGGGCTGATGTGGCGCCTGCTGCCCTGTGCCCTGGGAAGCTGAACCAGCTGGATGTGGCTCCTGGACGCAGCAGAAATGGAATAACCACTCGGCCCACCGGAAGCTGTGATCCTTGCCGGATGAGGAAGGCTCTTCTGCACAATAAGAAGGAATGATTTCGGGCAGGCCAAGGGCATGCTGGTTTCAACTCCAGCCACAGGGGCCCTCTTCTCCGGAGCCTCCAGGCGTACCCCTGTCCTGAGTTTGACACGGTCACTGTTTTGAAAATGCCTGCTGAGAAACGCTGACACAGCGTTAAGGAATATACACACAGGCAAGGTGGCAAGCCCTGTCATTTCAGGGGAGCGGCCGAGTTCTGTTTCCCCACTCCCCTCACCCCGAGGGAGGGAGTGAAATAGGGTAAGGTTCATCAAGAGATTGTGCAAACCAGCGTGGGCAGCACTCTGGAGGGGTCAGTGCCTCCCGCGTGGGGACAGAGGCCTCTGCTTCTCCCGACCTGTAGGCTGCAGTGATCCGTGCAGTTCACTGCTCTGTCTTAAGGTTTGACTTAGGTTTTAAGTGTTTTTACTCAGAGCAAGCTGATACATGTGCATTTTAAGAATCGTGATAATTGTTCCAACAGATGTCATGTCTGAAACTACATTTTGTTTAGAAATCACTTTCCATGTAGGAGTTTTCCTTCTGGGATGCATTTCAAGCTGGGGCACTCGTTACTGGAAACGTCATCAGATTTACTGAGGAGGGTGTGTTTGCGTGTGTTTGGCTACCTACGGATACTACAGATACGGCGCTAATTTTGTTTCACAATGAGCTGAAATGTATCCCCAAGCCAATCCTCTTTTTTGCCCTACGGAGCTTGTGCCTTGGTCCCGCCCTAGGTGGCTCCGACAGGTTCCTCAGCTGTGTGTACCCACCACCCCCACCGTGTCTGCATGTGACTGTGATTGTCTTTAGGAGGCCACACAATTCAGGAAGCAGAGCGTGCCGCCCTGGCCAGACATACCACATTTTGAAAACTCCGTGCGTTCTCGTTATTTCAGTGTGAGGTGCCTAAGTGGCAGGGCCCCAATGGCCAGTCCCCCGTGACCCTCAGAAGGAGGCCGCTGCTCCTGTAGCAGGTGCCTCGTGCAGGCGGGGGTCTTTGTGTGCCCACCTTTCACGGAAGCAGGGCGTGTACAACCGTGCGGCAGTGGCAGCATAAGATGGTTCCGACGGGCTCCAGAGCACAGGAGACGGGCCTGGCTCTGGGTCACACGCGGGCTGTGTGTGCTTTGTTTAGTTTGCATAGTACCCGCGCCCTGTCCCTGTGTGGACTGGAAGGACACCCTGTCAGTCACTCCCTGCCATCACCACACACTCCTGGAGCCTCTGCCACCACAGCCCGCGCTGACCCCGAGCGAGTCAAAGCCAGGAGCCTTCCCACGGTGGGACTTCTATTTTTATTTGTTTATTGAAAGATGTGAAGGGCAAGTGGGGTTGGCACGCAGAACAAGACGGTGCCGCCTGCTGGCCATGGCAAAGCCGCCTCCCCCGGGCGCCACTGTCCTGGGCAAGGCCTGGTCCCTGCGGAACTGAACGTGGCCTGCCACAGCCAGTGTGTGTGGCAGGACAGGGGACACCTGCAGGGGCTTGGCCTGTGGACGCTGCTCCTCCCTGGGATGGAGGGAGAAGGCGCGGCCCGCTTTCCTCAGGTGGAAGGGTGGGCAGGATGGGCAGCAGGGGCTGTGGGGCCCCCGAATGCTGGGCCTTGACCCTCCCTGTTGAGGTCCCGCCCCTGTCACTGGCCCGGGGACAGCTCCTGCCTGGCTGAGCATGAGCTAAATCCAGATAAACGGGTTGGTGAGGTGGCGCTCCCAGCGGGCTCCCAGCGTCTCATTAACCTCATAAATGCAGCGGACGCTGTCTGGGCTGCAGGTGACAGACGCGTTCTCTGGAGCACTGACAGCCCAGGCGACAGCCCAGCCGTGCCGGAGAGAGAGGACTTGAGTGTCTGTCCTCCTGGAACCCAGGGTGCCGGGTCCTGGTGGTTCTGTGTGCGTCGTCCAGCCATGTTTTCAGGTTCAGGAAGTCACGAATCACAGTGTTTGAAGAAAGTGGGGAATAGTTGTCAACCGTCACTCCACAGAGAGTCTGAGGCAGAGAGAAGTCAGGTTCCCCTTCCAGGGTACCCTGCCCCTGGGGACGCAGTCATGGGAGGTCTTGGGGCAGAGCCGCTGTGCAGTGGGGTGGGAGGCTCAGGTACCAACACCAGTGCAGCCCGGTTCCCCGTCCTGGGCCTGCCAGTGACTTTGTGGTCCTGGGCAGGATTATTTTCAGAGGCAGTGGAGCTAGCGGGGCAGAGCTGTGCTGAGTGCTGAGGGATCATTTGTGTAAAGCACCTGCCACTGAGTGTGACCTCAGGGTTGCCTGTGCGACCTCAGCGTGGCCCATGGGACCTCGCCGTGGTGTCTCAGCAACATCATCTTTCTTACTGTCCCTGTTCTCTGGGCCTCTCTCAGACCTTGGGGGCACCAAGCTCTGCTCAGTGAACTCAGAGGCTGCAGCCCCTGATTGTGGGTGTCCACAGTGGGCAGGCCTGGGGGGGTGAGGGTGGGTGGGTGTTTCTGCTGGGATGAGGGGAAGGCGGGGATGAGGTGGGGGTGCACACCTGGGCTGAGGGGGCAGAGGGAAGCAGGGCTTGCTGGTACATTCCCAGGGGGCCTTTCTAGGGGCCAGCTTCCCCACCCTGGGGCAGCAGGAGGCGTCTCCTCATGGTGGTCGCGGTGGCTTACGGCAGGCTGGCGTGCGGTCCTCAAGCTGCTGGTGACAAATGCAAGGGGCCTGCTGCCCTGTCCCCTCGGGTGGATGCCACCTCCTTCCTGCATGTTCCTGTTCCGCATTACAGATTGTTTTTTTGGGCCCCCTACGTGAGATCCTGGGGCAGGGGCTGTGGGGGCTCTAGAGTTGGGGTGAACGCACGTCTGAGGCTTGTCAGGGACTCAGCGTGGGGCCCTGGGGTGGATTTGCTGTTGCCTTTTCTCGACGGCCCCATGACTGGATGGCCCAGCTGCTCTGCAGGTCGGTTTTCTTGTCCAGACCTGGGGTCGGGGCAGACACTGGATGAGGCGGAGTGTCAGCGAGGGAAATAGAGACCTTTTAGAAATGGTGTCAGTTGGCCGGGCGCGGTGGCTCAAGCCTGTAATCCCAGCACTTTGGGAGGCCGAGACGGGCGGATCACGAGGTCAGGAGATCAAGACCATCCTGGCTAACACAGTGAAACCCCGTCTCTACTAAAAAATACAAAAAATGAGCCAGACGAGGTGGCGGGCGCCTGTCATCCCAGCTACTCGGGAGGCTGAGGCAGGAGAATGGCGTGAACCCGGGAAGCGGAGCTTGCAGTGAGCTGAGATCGCGCCACTGCACTCCAGCCTGGGTGACAGAGGGAGACTCTGTCTCAAAAAAAAAAAAAAAAAAAAGAAATGGTGTCAGTGACACCTGCGTGTTGGTCCTCCCATGTTCCCCGCGTCTGGTGCTAGTGACCTCCCACTGCTGGGGTGAGGGGAGGTTAATCACACCTGGAGTTTCGATCAGCCACTTGTGTGAGAAAGGGATTGAGGAATCTTCATGCGGTTTATCTGAAGAAAGATTTCATTGACATCCTAAAAACATGCTATTTTATGTTGCGGCTCTGAGGAGGCCTCCAGGAAATTGCATCAACAGACGCTCGGTTCTTCTCTTGTAATATTTTTGTATAAATCATTAAGTTTTCAGGTCCAGGGAAATAATCTGGAGATTTTGTATTCCTATGACATTTGCTTGGGTAATATGTTCAAATGAGCTTTATTCTTCTTAACCTTAAAAAACAGACGCGGAGGTAAAAACTGAAGAGCCACATGGAAATAGGACACCACATTGGCCACGTTAGCGGGACTCCCAGGCAGAGAACTGCCACGTGCTTTGGCTTTGATTGACGCTGAGCGTCCCCAGCCACCAGCACCGTCGTCAGGAGTCAGACAGTGCAGCTCCCATTCCTCAGAAACACCACTGGAAGGGGATTTTGGCAAAGGTCTTATACCAAAATCCATTTTTTCAAAATAAGTAAAACCGTAATTCTGAACATTCTAGGTTTGCTATAAAGAGCATGGTGAAAAGCTCCAACTACCTCAGTGTTCCATACAGGTCGAGGTTTTGTTTCGGTTCTGCTTTTTACCTGAAGAGGATCTCGTGTGTGTGTGTGTCTGTCTGTCTGTCTATCTACCTACCTACCTACCTGTCATCTATCTATAATTGACAAAATGTAATTGTGTATATTTATGGAGTACCATGTGATCTATGTGTACATTGTAGAAAGATTAATTAAGCTAATTAACATGTCGATCAGCTCACCCACATCGTTTTTTGTGGTGTGGATGTTAAAAATCTATTCTTTTCCCGATTTTGAAATATGATACGTTATTGTTAACGGGTCGCTACACGGCACGACTGATCATGAACACGTCCCTCCAGTCTAACTGAAACTGTTCCCTTTGATCAGCACCTCCCTTGCCCATCCTTGCACAAGCCCCCAGCCCCTGGTAACCACCGTGCTCCTCTCAGTTCCAGCGAGATCTCTGTTTCTGATTCCTCGTCTGAGTGAGGTCATGCAGGATTTGTCGTTTTGTGGCTGGCTGATTATCCACTTAGTGTCATGTCTACCAGGTTTGTCTGTGATGTTGTCAGTGACAGGACTTCCTTCTTCCTTATGGCTGAATAATAACACTGTGACCACCACACGCTCGCTATCCATTCGTCTGTTGGTGGGCACCTGGGCTGCCTCCATTGTGCGGCTGTTGCGGGTGGTGCTGCAGTGAACGAGGGCGTGCAGGTGTCTCTTTGACACACTGGATTCAGTTCCTTTAGATACATTACCAGAAGGGGAATTGCTGGACCTTATGGTAGTTCCTTTTGTTTTCTGAGACAGAGTCTCGCTGTGTCACCCAGGCTGGAGTGCAGTGGCGCAGTCTTGGCTCACTGCAACCTCTGCCTCTTGGGTTCAAGCGATTCTCTTGCTTCAGCCTCCCAAGTAGCTGGGATTACATTTGCCCGCCACCATGTCTGGCTGATTTTGTATTTTTAGCAGATATGGGGTTTCACCATGTTGACCAGGCTGGTCTCAAACTCCTGGCTTCAAGTGATCCCACCCACCGTGGCCTCCCAAAGTGCTGGGATTACAGGCGTGAGCCACCACACCTGGCCGGTAGTTCCTTTTTTGACTTTTGGAGGCTCCTCCAGACGGTTTGTGTAGCGGCCACTGATTGACCCTCTCTCTCCTCCACAGTGTGCCAGGTCCCCTTTCTCTGCGTTCTCATCAACACCTGTTACATTCTTCTTTTTGATAATAGCCATCTGAACGGCATGAGACGACACCTCCCTGTGGCTTCAATTTGCTTCTCCCTGATGGTTAGTAACGCCCAACAGCTCTTCGTTAACCTGCTGGCCGTCGGCGTGGCTCCTTCTGAGGCACAGCCGTTCCGGTCTGTTGTCGTTTGCTTTCTTGCTAGTGAGTCTGAGCCCCTTTACCCCGTGGATGCTGGGCCTTCATCGGGCATGTGGTCTGCAGGGTTTTCTCTCACTTGAGGGTCGTCTCTTTACCCTGTCTCTCCCTTTGTCATGCAGAAGCTATTTAGTCTGCTGCAATCCCAGTGGTCTGTGTTTGCTTTCGTCATGTATTTTTTTAAAGCTCTGCCGTCTGTTTTCTCCATGGGGAAAGGGTTGGGAGTATCGATGATGTCATCACTCTCCTGGCTGCTTCTTGGTATTTTCCATGCCCAGCATTGTTCTCAGTGCACCCCGGGGGTCTTTGGCTCTCCACAGCCTGCTGGCGTCCGTGTGTTGTTATTCTTTATGTATTTCTTTATGGTTGAGGAAACCGTATGGTTGAGGCACAGCTTGGAAGCAGTTGAGCGCTGGGTTAGACTCCAGTAGTCTCGGCATGTAGCAGCGAGTGCGGGAAGGGCAGCACATGGGAAGGGTGAGGGGAGAGTCAGGGGAGAAGGATGCCACATACCAGATACCCAGAGGCCCCGGCGGCCTTCATCCAAGCACAGGCCCAAGCACCAGCTGCCAGAGCCAGAGGACGGCGCTCCCACGCCTGCCGCAAGCCTCACGTGGAGAGTGGATGGTGGCATTGAAACGCCAGAGGGTTAGAACTAAGTAGCCGGGCAGGGTCTGTGGGTGCAAGAGAGGAGGCCCTTGGTCTGGAACAGCCAGGGGGCCCCATGTGCTGGCCCGGTGTGGGCCGGCCGCGCCTGGTGTGCTGCTTCCTTTCTCAGTCGTGACTGGCTGCTGTACCAGGGCAGGGGCAATGGAGCAGGTGTCTGCCCCACATTGCTCATCACTGGTGGTTTGGGTGATGAGGTTTTGAGACTTGGATGCTGGAGAACAGGCACACGTGGGCGCATGGCACACCAGCCCCCCAAGCACCAGCCCCCCACCCCAGCACCAGCCCCCTGAGCACCAGCCCCCC
>NW_016809139.1:2222210-2254057 GCF_001698545.2 Rhinopithecus bieti | reverse complement strand
CCCCCCGCTGAGCACTAGCTCCCCACCCCAGCACCAGGCCCTGAGCACCAACTCCCCTGCCGAGCACCAGCCCCCCCCGCTGAGCACCAGCTCCCATATGCCAGCCCCGAGCACCAGCTCCCACACGCCAGCCCTCTCACCGCATTGTGCCTGTCCCCACCTCCCAAGGGTGGAAGGAGGGGCCTCCAGGCCTTGCCTTCCTTTGCTGTGCCCATGCTCAGGGATGGTGACTTCATAAGAGGCCATAGAGGCTCCGCAAGTCCCCAGGCCGTCGGCTACCTGGCCCTGGCCTGCGTGGCAGCGCAACCTCATTGGTAGAGTCAGGAGGCTGGGCCTCCACTAGGAGCTTATATGGTCAGCATGGCTTAGGTGTCAGAGAGAGGAAAGGACCTGGAAGAAAAGAACCATTTCCTTTAGGCCCTGCAGGGTAACCGGAAGGTAAGACTAGGAGGTGTGCGGCGATGGTGGGGCAGAGGAGGGGACAGCGGAAACGTGTGGATGGGTGGGCTCACGCCCTGGTCGTGAGCAGGATGACATTCAGGTAGTTGGGAGCATGAGGAGGCCACATGCCTGTGGTGGAGGAACCACAGCACAGAGCAAGCCACACCATGCCACCCACGTGCTGCCATATCACAGCACATGCCACTCACACGCCACCCATGCCACTCACACATCACCCACACGCCACCCACATGCCACCCATGCCACTCACATGCCACCCACGCCAGCCACACGCCACTCAAGCCACTCACACGCTACCCACACCACTCACACGCCACCCACACGCCACTCACATGCCACTCACGTCACCCACACCACTCACATGCCACTCACATGCCATTCACATGCCACCCACACTACCCCTGCCACTCATGCCACACATGCCACTCACCACCCACGCCACTCACATGCCACCCACGCCACTCACACCACCCACGCCACTCACACGCCACCCACGCCACTCACACGCCAATCACATGCCATGCACAGAACCAGTGTGGAGGCTGGATAGAGGGGCTTCTCACCTGAGAGCATGAGGAAGCAGTGGGGAGCACCTGCCAATTCTGGAGAGCTCAGCAAAGTCATGAAAGTGCCGTGCCGTGCTAGCATGCTTTGCTGTGCGGGCATTGGTTGGTGTCACACACTGGGCCATGTGGTGGCCTTGAGTGGCGAGGGAGCCGGAGGCAGGCTCGGGACACACCACAAAAGCAAGTGTAAGAGCTGGGATCCCCAGGGGCAGCGCCCTCCAGTAGCAGCACCCAGATCCTACCTCCCTCCAGCCCCAGGGAGGCTGAGCCAGGGTCCCCAGCTGGGAGTGCCCCCAAGTGCCTGGCCCTGGCAGGCATGAAGCCGTTCAGGAGGAGGGCAGGGCCAGCATAGCCCACAATGACCCCACAGTTTTTACAGTGAGAAGTGGCCTTAAAGGTCAATTGACATCCAGGAGCGGCCTGCAGGGCGGCCTCTGCACTCAGTACTGGGCACCGGCGCCTCCGTGGAGCTTGGAGAGACCTGAGGCCGGGCCCACAGATGCTCACCGCTCGGTAGGGGCGTTCTGGGGCCTCAGGCTGGGTCTGCCTGACATCTGGGGAGTCTGTTATTCAGACATGGAAAGGGAGTGACTCTCCCAGGAAGGCATTTTTTTTTCCTTATCACGAGAAAGACAGTGACCCAGGTGTGGGGCAGGAAGGACAGCCTTGCTTCTCAGGCTCCGACAACCTGCCTTCATGTCGCAGGCGGCCACAGAGGAGCTCAGCCTCAGGCCCACAGCACCTCTGCTACTCTGGAAATTAAGGAGTGGAGAAGCCTCAGCCAGGGCTCGGGGCTTGGGGCAATGCCCCGGCTCTCCAAGTGCGTTAAGCACACGGATCGTGCCAGGCTTTTTCCCTGATGGCGGCTCGAGTTGGAAGCCAGAGTGTTGAACGGTAGCAGAGGCCGCCCAGCTGTTCCTAAGCCAGGTCTAGGCCCCACTGCGGGTCACACTGAATGCTCACATGCTGTGGCCCTGGCCCTGGCTCCCACACCTGCAGCTTGGGCGCCCCTGGGACAGCCAGTGGGGTCAATCCGCTCACTTCAAAGAGGGGGAGCCAAGGCCAGAGAGGTCAGGTGACCTGCTGGGACCCCAGCTCTGCAGCCCAAGGAGGCCAGGACGGAAGCAAAAGCAGAGAGAGGGGAGGACCGTGCGGCCCCAGCCCATTGTGTCTGACGTCATGCCGCCTGGCACCAGGCCTCCAACCCCAGCCGGGTTCCTGAGCCTCCCCTAGCAGTGGCGAGCACGGCATTGTCTACCGGGGGCTGTGGACTTTCTGTGGGCACACCTGCAGCATTCATCTGTCTGAGAGTGGACTCCTGTCCTCCGTGGGGCCAGTGCCTCTGCCCTCCTGGCACACGGCCACAGTGCCTCCCTCTGGAAGAATGGCCTGGGAATCAAAGCTGTAAGTTTTAGTTGTCTCCTCATGTACAAGGATTTTCTCCAGCAGAGGAAGACACAGTGAGAATCAGGTGGCACGCCGGGAAGGCCTGTGTTCAAAGACCTGCTTGTGAATGAGCTCTGCCCCTATAACAGTTCTGTTCTATCACAGCTGAAGAGCTCACCCGACTGAGACTTCAGATACCTTGGCAAAAACAAGACATCCTTTCCTTTGCTTGACCGCAGCTCTTGGATGGAGGTGCGGAGGCCTAGTGCTTCTGAGTGGAGCCATGCCTGGCGCCAGCCTGGCTGTCCCGCATCAGCTCCGCCTGGAGTGGCTCTCAGGCCTCTGTGCCTCAGCAAAAAGGGCTTCCCTGTGTATCTGCAACTGCACAGCCTGTTTCCTTGCCCTAAAATGAGCTAAAATCTTCATGATGTGAACACACTTTTTTCCTCTTTCTAAAAAAAAAAAAAAAAAAAAAAAGGACATATTTAGAGTAGGCTGTGGGTCCCTGGGATGCTGGTTCCCCAAGCATTTTCTCTAATAGAAATCTTTGGTTTTGGTTTTGAAAGGAATTCTCCATTCACATGCTGTTCTGAATGGTAGCCATGTTTGCTTTAAGATAAAACAACACCCCCACCTGCAAACCTGAGTGGGGCTGGCCCTCCTGGGTGGGGGAACGTTGACCCTGTGGCTTTCCGTGGCCCTGGAGAAAACTGAGGCTTGCTGTTATCACAGGGGTACCCATGGGTGACTTTTGGGTTTGGGGAAATGCAAAGCATGTAGATAAGAAGTTGGTGCCTAGATATGTGTGAGTCCCAAAGGCCCACTTGATGGGGCGCTGATGGATGAGCTGAAAGGAGCAGAATCTGCCTTGAGCTGACCTAGGCTTCCCGCTCCTCCATGCTGGCCTTTACTTGGTGTGGCGGAGGCACGCAAGGCCCCTGGCTATCTCTGTTCCTCCTCTGGGCCACCCTCTGGGTTGCTTTCCACTGTAGGCCTGTCTCCTTGAGGTGACATTGTGGCTGCCTCTGCACCAGCCATCACATCTTGATACAGTGAAGTCTGATGTCAGGAAAAGGGAGTTTTTTGTTTTGTTTTGTTTTTCTGGAGACAGGGTCTCCCTCTGTCACTAAGGCTTAAGTGCAGTGGTGCAATTGTGGCTTACTGCAGCCTTGAACTCCTGTGTTCAAGTGATCTTCCTGCCTCCGAAAGTGCTGAGATGACAGGCATGAGCCACCATGCCTGGACAGGAAAAGAGAAATTTCTTTTTGCAACCTTTTGTTGGGGGCTGAAATCTTTCTGGAAGCTCTGAAAGACTCCTCTCTCTCTCATTAACTACCTCTAAGGCAGTCATTAGGGTGCATCCCATGAAATCAGACGACTTCTACATAGCCATTGCCTTCCATACCTCAGGCAGGGTCTTGTTAGAAGAAGTGCTATCGGGGAAACCCACCCCTGATATTTAACATGGGTTCTTTTCTGTTTCCCTATGTGTCAGCTGGTCTGAGAAATAAAGGGAAAGAGTACAAAAGAGAGAAATTTTAAAGCTGAGTGTCCAGGGGAGACATTGCATGTCGGCAGGTTCCGTGATGCCCCCTGAGCCGTAAAACCAGCAAGTTTTTATTAGCAATTTTCAAAAGGGAGGGAGTGCACAAACAGGGTGTGGGTCACAGAGATCACATGCTTCAAGGACGACAAAAGATCACAAGGCAGGAGGTCAGGGCGAGATCACAAGGTCAGAGCGAACGTAGAATCACCTAGTGAACTTCCACGTCCAGCTGTGCACGCATTGTCACTGATAAACAGGTTCAAGAGCAGAGAACCGGTCTGACTAGGATTTGCCAGGCTGGAATTTCCTAATCCTAGCAAGCCTGGGGGTGCTGCGGGAGACTGGGGCATGTTTCATCCCTATCTACATCTGCATAAAGGCAGTTACTCCCCGAGCGGCCACTCAGAGGCCTTCTCTGGGAATGCGTTCTTTTCCCAGGGGTGTTAATTATTAATGTTCCTTACTGGGGAAAGAATTCAGCGATATTTATCTTACCCGTTTTCGGTAATAAGAGAAATATGACTCTGTTCCGCCTGGCCCACAGACAGTCAGGCTTTAAAGTTATCTCCCTTGTTCCCTGAAAATCGCTGTTATCCTGTTCTTAAGGTGCCTAGACTTCATATTGTTCAAGCACACATGCTCTACAAACAATTTGTGCAGTTAACGCAATCATCACAGGGTCCTGAGGCGACATACGTCCTCCCAAGCTTATGAAAATGACGGGATTAAGAGATTAAAGACAGGCATAGGAAATCACAAGATTGGGGAAGTGATAAATGTCCGTGAAATCTTCACAATTTATGTTCAGAGATTGCAGTCAAGACAGGCGTAAGAAATCATAAAAGTATTAATTTGGGGAACTAATAAATGTCCATGAAATCTTCACAATTTATGTTCTTCTGCCGCGGCTTCAGCTGGTCCCTCCGTTCAGGGTTCCTGACTTCCCGCAACAAAGTGCCAGGCAGAGATTGTGTGGGCAGCCAGTCGTTTTTGCATATTTTGGTGTGACTGTGCAGACACTGCTGGACTAAGGAAGTTAGAGAGAGGAGGAAGCAGCTCTCGCATTCGCTGTTGCCTGGCGGGAGGGCTGTGATTCTCCTCCCTCCCCCACTTTCTGTCTCTCTCTCTCTCTCTCTCTCTCTCTCTCTCTCTCACACACACACACACACACACACACACACACACGTTCTCTTGGGTTTCTTGGGCTGCTAGCAGGATTGAATGTCTTGGTTCCCTGGTGTGCATTCACACTAGAGAGCTAAGTTAGTGAACATTGCTCACTGGGATAGAAGGAACGTACTGAGGAACGTACTGAGGATTAGAAGTCAGAATTCTTGAATCTGCAAATCTTTTTTTTTTTTTTGAGACAGAGTCTTGCTCTTGTTGCCCAGGCTGGAGTGCTCACTGTAACCTCGGTCTCCCTGGTTCAAGCGATTCTCCTGCCTCAGCCTCCCGAGTAGCTGGGATTACAGGCATGCTAATTTTTTTGTATTTTTAATAGAGACGGGGTTTCACCATGTTGGCTAGGCTGGTCTCTAATGCCTGACCTCAGGTGATCCACCCGCCTCAGCCTCCCAAACTGCTGGGATTACAGGTGTGAGCCACCTCACCCAGCCTGCAAATCTTCTATTTTGTTTAGACACTAACTCCAGTCCTATAAATAGTCATCCAATATTTCCAATATTTCCAGTAAATGGTGCGGCTCATATCGATCTGCCTGGTTTCCTTACCGTGTTTGTTATGTTGCTGTGTAATGAGTTACCCACAAACTTAGCAGTGAAAACAACAGACATCTATTATCTCACACAGCTGAGGGTCAGGAATCCAGGAGTGGCTTAGCGGGTGATTCTGGGTGTCACATGGAGTCACATGGGGTCAATGTGTTGGCCGGGGGTGCAGTCACTTGAAGCCTTGTGAGGGGGAAGGAGGGGCTCCCCCAGGCCTGGGAAGGGTGTGGCTGCCCCATCGCGCTCTCTCCTCCACCAGGTTCACAGAAGTAAAAGCTGAGCATGTCAGGACTGAGCTGGGCAAACGGTTCCCACCTCTCAGTCCACAGCTTCCCACAGAGCACGAAGGGGCCGCACCAGGTCTGGGATGGTGCTGCGACCAGGCTGGGGGAGCGTCCTGGGCAAACTCTGCTGGTGACAGGTTCTTTGCGTCTGGTACCATGGGAGACGCACGAGCAGTGACTTTCACTTTATCCCACTGAGGCCTTGTGACCCTGAGCGAGACTGCATTGGCCGACACTCCTGGGGCTCTCCCTTAGTAACACCCCACCCCTGTCCCCGTGTGCTGTCGAGGGCCTCCAGGGGCCCCCCTTAGTAATACCCCACCCCTGTCCCCGTGTGCTGTCGAGGGCCTCCAGGGGCCCCCCTTAGTAACACCCCACCCCTGTCCCCGGGGACAGGGGTGGGGTGTTACTAAGAGAGAGCCCCAGGAGTGCCGGCCAATGCAGTCTCGCTCAGGGTCACAAGGCCTCAGTGGGATAAAGTGTCGAGGGCCTCCTGCCCCCCCAGGAGGTTTCCCAGGGCAACGCTCTTGTCCCTGGGTCCTTTGATCTCATCTCCCTAGTTTAGCCTTTGAACTCCTTCATTTCAGATTGGTAGGTTTCAGGCGGGTGAGACATGGAGGGATGTGCCTGACTTCCTGGAGGATGAGATCGGCCCACCCCACAGCTCTTCCAGCATGGGGGCCCCGACCATGGGACCCGGAGCACCACCGTGTAGCAAACCTTGCTGCAGTTTGTAGCGAGTTTCGCGGGCGCCTGGCCTGTGCGGCAGGCTGGGTGGCTGTTCTCTGCTGAGCCCCACATGCAGGGTGTTTGCCTCTCTCTCGGAGACCTTTTAGGGATCTTTCTAGCCCATGGCTGAGCACAGGGTCAGCCTCACCGACTCACCCCCAGCCTGGCTCCTGGGCACACTGGTGTTGTGGGGAGGAAGATGTGGGTGCTCTTAGGTCCCCGGTCCCAGGGGTCCGTGCTGGGCGGGGCTCGCTGACCTGCATCCTGGCTGGCCCTGTGACTCTGCCTGTTTACAGTGAGCAGCTCCCGGCTGAAAGCTGCTTATTGGATTAGCCGGTGCCCCAACGGCAGAGCCCGCAGCCGTGCACAGGAGGAGGAACCCATGTGTATGTCCCGCTTCCGCGTGCTCCTGGGGTCCCTTGAGTTGGTTCCTGTGGCTGGAAGGACAGTGCTCACCACGCACCCGGGGGTGCCCGGCACCCACTTCCTGCTGAGCAGATGCTTTGGGTGGCCACGGCCCCTGCCAAGCCTGGGCAGCTCAGGCCAGCTCCTAATCCCTCCGCTTGAACTCGGCTCCTCACCCTTCGGCCAGGCTGACACCTGCTCCCTGCAGGCCCTTCTCACCGGCCTCAGGCAGCACAGGACCAAGGGCTGAAGATGCTGAGCAGCTACCCGGCCTGCCTCTTCTCAGGGATCTGTGTGGCCCTGCTGGCGGTGGCTTTGGCCTATTACTTCTACTGGTGAGCGAGGCCGGGGCCTGGGGGCCTGGACCATCCTGGGGGCTTTTACTGTGTGCTCCCCTCCTCTTCCAGCTCTGGACCATTCTCCATGTGTCAACAAACCCTGCCTAGCCCTTTGCAGGGGAACTCCTGGGAGGTAGGGAAGCAGGGAATGGCAGGAGCTCATTCTGATCCCACCTGGGGTCCTTGGGCGGCTCTCCCATCCTTCTGCAAAGGGTTTTTTGTTTGGAACATTCCTGAAGGAGCTCAGAGGTTTCATACCGTCTGGGTGGTGTTCGTAGATGCCTGGCATGTCCTGGGAAGGACGAGTGCCTGATGCATGGGCACTGACTCCCGTTGCCTCCCGAGGCAGGTGCTGTAGCGGTGGCTGATTTACATCGTGATCTGCACCCTGAGCAGAAAATGCGTCGTTCCCATCAAAGTGGCATTGCTGTGTCACACCCATTGCCTGATGGGCTGGTTTATGGTGATCGCGGGCGATTTCCCGGCTGCCCTTGACCAGAGTCCCTGCCGGCTCTAACTGCAGAAGCTGAGAATCAGCAGGCGTCACAGATCACAGATCACGCTGGCCTAGGGTTTCAGAGCCTTGGTCCCAGCCCCGCTGTGTCTCCAGGCTGGGATTAGATGGGGTGTTTGTGCTCCGGGCCTCCAGTGCTCATTGGTAAAACGGGACCCTGATGCCGCCTGCCCTGTTTCTGCAGAGGGTCAAAGGGCACAGGATGCATGTCAGTCTCTGTCCGTGGGATGTGTGATGATGGTACCATGTGGTGCAGGGGGCAGCTGGAGGGACCCAAAACCCTGAGTCTGGGTGCCGACTTTATTTTCCAGAGCCGGAGAACAGGGGTGATTTCCTAGGAAGAGACCACAGCTCCCCTGGAGGTTCCACTCTAGACTGTGTTTGTTTTTCTTGGTGCACACTTGGCCAGGAGCTGTTTCTCTCTGATCTGGAAGCTTTCTCTTCTATAGATCCGATTAATGCACTTCCATTGCTGACGGCGGGGAGGGTCACTGCAGGTAGCGCAGGCAGGAGGCTGCCCAGTCTTCCCCACTACTCAGTTTATGTGAAAACAATTGATACTGTTTACAAAGAGGTTTACCCAGAGCCAAAAGACAAAATCCTAAGGCTGAAGCAGGAGGATCCCTTGAGCTCAGGAGGTCGAGGCCACAGTGAGCTGCACCACTGCACTCCAGCCTGGGCAACAGAGCGAGACCCTGTCTCTAAAAAACAAACAGAACGTAAGGGTGGAATTTAGGAGACGAATTAGCCCGGGAACTGGGGCCTCTGAGAGTCTGAGCAAGGGGGCGGTCATTGGTGAGCGGTGAGGGTTCCCAAGCCCCAGGAGCAACCACTCACTCATCCTCAACCTGGGGCCACCGCGAGTGTGACGGGGGCCACGTACACAGGGCAGGCTGGTCCCGGTGAGCGGGCAACTCTGGCAGCTTCCACGGGCTGTTCCCGGCACCCGGGCGGAGGCAGGGTATCAAGTCATTGCTTGGGATTCAGGGCTGAGCTGTGCAGTTTTGCAAATGCTCACAATGATGGAAGACCTGTTACGTGCTGGGAAAAGAGCGCCTCTCTCTGGGAAAAGTGCGGCCTTGCGCCTGAGCAGCTGCTAGTAATTGGCTTATGCCAAGCCTCTCAGCTTCAGCCTGCTGACCAGGTGGCAGGGGACTGGCTGGGCCACCTCCTCGCCCACAGCATTTCCAAGGACGCGCATTTCTCATTTGCCGTCAGGTCTTCAGTAAGTCACCTGTGGAATGCGAGGCGTGGTGGCCTGCGCCGTGGCAGCGTACCCACAGGTACCATTTAGTTGCCCTTGCAGTGCGACCTGGGAGCTTCCGGAACCTGTGGGCTTGTGAGGTCCCTGTTGATCCCATTTGACCTGGAGGGCCACAGAGGTGATTTGGCTTTTTTGTGGGGACAGAGATGTTGAGCCTCACGGTGGGTGCTGGACCCATAATAGGGGCGATTCTGCATAGGTGGCACCACGGGTCCTGGGAGGCCTTGCCAGCCCCCTCCCAGAGCAGGAAGGAGGGCTGGCCACCACATGGTCTCCACTCGCCAGGAGCCTGGGAGTCTGGCTGCCCACCCTACATTCACCACACGTGCCCAGGCACCAGGCGACGGACAGCAGGGAGCCCGTGATGCCAGCTCTTCCTGGAGACGCCTGCCCCCGCGGTGGCCATTGGTGTCCAGTGTGTGACTTTCTGAGCATGGGATTCTGGACCAAGAACCCTCTGTGCTTGGTGCACAGTGAGAAGAACGGCTTCTCGTTCATCTTCTGAGACCTGCTCTTAATGGGCAGCAGGGGCTCCGAATGCTGAGAAAACCCCACAGGTGGCAGCTGTGTGCCCGGCCCTGCAGCCATGCCTGCCAGCGGTCGCCCTAGGGTGCAGCAGTCACCCTGGGCTGCTGTGGTCAGGTGGGGTCTTCTCTTTAGTCCCCTTCGGCGGCTCACTTGGCAGGAGAAGAGTGGCGGGGCGGTGCCATTGCCTCATCTGGGCTCAGGGAGACCTGGCAGGACCTCTGTTCTGTCTCCCATCACCTGTGTTTTATAAAGAAGAAAAGCCGTCCTGGCAGCCCTTGCAGCCCCTTGCCTGTTGGAGATGGAGGAAGATAGGCCGCGGGGCCCCGTTCATCTGGTATTTCCACAGTGGAGGGAGGGAGGCCCGCTTCCCAGGGCCAGGTGGCCAGGGTGCGTGGTCACCCTGGGACATTATTTTCTTTTTTTCTTTATTTTTGGGATGGAGTCTTGCTCTGTTGCCCAGGCTAGAGTACAGTGGTGTGATCTCAGCTCACTGCAAGCTCTGCCTCCTGGGTTCATGCTATTCTCCTGCCTCAGCCTCCTGAGTAGCTGGGACTACAGGCACCCACCACCACACCCGGCTAATTTTTTGTATTTTTAATAGACAACATTATTTTTAATAGAAACAGGGTTTCACTGTGTTGGCCGGGATAATCTCAATCTGACCTCGTGATTCACCCACCTCAGCCTCCCAAAGTGCTGGGATTACAGGCGTGAGCCACTGCGCCCGGCCAGGACATCATTTTCTACTTGTAAACCAGAAACCTTCTTCCTCCCTCCTGCCCTCCCATAGGATTTTATTGATCGCCTACTGTATACCAGGCACTGGCTAAGCCCTGCCCGCACAGTGGTGAGCAGGCAGTCCCCACCCTCCTGGGGCTCAGTTTCCCAGAACCCTCAAGAGAAAGCCAGTCCTCAGGTGTCAGCAAGTTTCACGTTCGTTTGGCTTCGGCTTCGGCCATTCCTGCCTCCAGGCCACGCTGAGAGTCTGCTGGGGCGCCTTGGTTCCCTGCGCCCATCCTGCCAGGCCTCAGCTGCCACCGCCTGCATCCCGGAGGAAGGGGACTGCAGCTGCATCCCCGGGAGGTTGGAGTCGGGGTGGGGCAGGCCTCATGCTGTTGGTGCAGGATGGGCCATAGCAGTAGAGGCAGCTTATTGCCACATCAGGAGAGGCCGGAGCGTTTACAGCAAGGCCAGAAGCCTGCGCTGTGTTTAAAATCAGGGTGAGAGGGAGACAGGGAGGGAGTGTTCCACTGCCTGAACCACTTTCCCGCCACGTGCATCTTTCACCTGGAGTGGGGGCCGAGATCAGGGTGAGAGGGAGACAGGGAGGGGAGTGTTCCACTGCCTGAACCACTTTCCCGCCACGGGCGTCTTTCACCTGGGGTGGGGGGCGAGTGCCTGGGCCTGGTGGCGGCAGCTTCAGGAGGGTTCTGGGAGGCTGCCTCAGGAAGCAGGGGTCCTGGCGGAGCGGGGCGTTCTCCTGGGCCCCCTGAGGACAGCAGCATCCACTTCAGGTGCTGCCTCTCTAAGGAGCCACACCTCCCTCTCGGGTCAAGTATGAAAACGAGCCGTAGCATCACGTGTACCAGGGCCCCTGCATTTCACCCACGTGGCAGAATCTGCCCCAAATGTCACAACCCTCCCCCACTCGGAAATGCAGGCTGAATGGAGACCCCGGCCCTTGCCGCTATGGAGCGATGGCTATTTCAGGCTCCAGGAGGCTGCCGAGTGGTTCCCGGGCTGGCCCTGCATTGCGGCTGGGCAGGGGCCACATGTCCCTCCCCCTGGGCCCTGGTTGCCTGGAATCTGGAGCAGAGAGAGAGAGGGAAGGCAACAGCGTGGCCTGTACATTCCTGCCTGCGGGTGCTGGCCTGGCTGTCCCTGGGCGCTCCCTGTGGACTCCAGGGCCCTCTTTCCTGGAGAGGAGGCCACGGGAGTAGGCGCGGGCAGATCCGGGTGGCCAGCAAGGCCGCTCCTCCTCCTAAGTGGCACTGATTGACAGGTGAGAAAGATGGAGGCTTGTTCCCCAGAAAAGCACAGAAAACCAGGCTTGTTCCTCAGACAGGAGACGGATGTGCCAGGAGGCAGGAAGGGGGACGGCTGCGCTCAGCCTCTGTGCAGTGGGATTATTAGTGACAAATTCCAGAACAAAACTTGGGTTTCATCTCAGCTTTCTGGGGATTTGGGGAAAGCAGAAGAAAAGAGGAAGCCCAGGAGGGGGTCAATACACCGTGCCAGGAAATGAGGAGAAGCTCAGATGTGCAGTGTCAGCGCTCTTCCATGAGTCACCTCTTACCTCTAGAACAGCGAGTACAGGAGGCGTCCAGGTGCGTCCACATGCCCTCAAGGGCTCCCCTCCCCAGCCCGCCTGGAGGCACCATCACTGACTCAGCTCCGGTAGGCAAGGGTCCCTCAGGGTCCACCACTGGGATTGACGCCAAATCAGGCCCTTTCTCAGAAGCCCAGAGGGCAGGCAGAGCCGCAGCCACAGTTTGGAGGCATCTGCTGGGCTAGCGCAAGTTTTAATGGCACCTGTGACAAGGTGGGGCAGCGTGGGTGGCCCTGCGGGTGGTGGTTTGCATATGCGCACGTCCAGCCAGCTCTGTTTTCCAGGCTGGGGACTATGGTGACAGGAAGTAAAAAGCCTGCGGTTTGGCCTACCGGGTGCCGGGGTTGTCCTGGGGTCGCACCTCAGCTACCAGGCTTGGGGGTTCTGTGGGATTCCAGGGGAGACCCACAGCCCATCGCACACCTGACAGCCATCACCCTAAAGAAAATTCGGCTGAATTCTGTGCACTGGGGACAGTCTTCATTACACATTTCATTTCACTTCACGTTTTATTGGTCTGAGTAATGGTTTAGAAACCATCTTTTACTTCAGAATGTTTGTGCAGCTGAGGTTTTCTAAGTTTATATCCGGACAGGGCGCCGTAATGATCGACGACAGCCGAGGTGCAGGGAACCCTGATTCTGTGGCTCAGGACAGGTCTGGCCTTTCTGAGCCCCGTCCCCGCAGAGAGCCCCCTTCCCAGGCACCCGTGTCTCGGGTCGCTGCTGGCCCTGTGAGGTGACACTCCGCAGCTCTTGCGCTGTGCTGCCAAGGTGGCTGTTCTGAAATACACTTTGTTTATTGCATCTTGAATCAATGCATTTTTTCAAATCTGTGGCTCAGGGTGCCTGTTGAATGACAGATGTGGCATTTGAATCTGTAAATAATGAGTACACCTTTAAGGTCCATACACTCTGTTTAAAACCTTGTGGAATGCCTACATCATCTCAGGTTTGCACAGAAGCAAGGCTTTGTCAGGACTCATCCCCAGGCAGCCCTGTGGGCACCTGGTAGGGGCTGGACGGGGGTCACAAGGAGAAGCCAGCAGGAGGGTGGGCCCTCCACCTCGTCCCCGCAGGACTCCCCGCTCTCCCCAGACACACTCAGCCTCCACCGGGACTCAGGGGTTCCAGCCAAGCTCCTCTTACCAACCATGCCCTGTGACTGCCTCAGGGACAGAAAGGCTCAGTCCCATCCCCCTGCAGGCCCCGTCTCTCCCCAGCTCAGTCCCATCCCCCTGCAGGCCCCATCTCTCCCCAGCTTCCAGTTGGCTGTCCTGCAACCTCAGGTCTCTGATGGGATGAAGCAAAGTCGAGAACTTATGGTTTGTTTGGCTTTATTCTTGTGAGAGTGGGAGTGACAGACTCTCTACATCCCCAGCAGAAACCAGAATTTCACCTCCTACAAAGCTTGGTAAATTACAAAATATAATGAAAAGTGCATGAGGCCACGCACGGTGGCTCACACCTATAATCCCAGGACTTTGGGAGGCCAAGGTGGGTGGGTCACCTGAGGTCAGGAGTTTGAGACCAGCCTGGCCAACATGGCAAAAACCCTTCTCTACTAAAGATACAAAAATTAGTCAGGAGTGGTAGCCTGCGCCTATAATCCCACCTACTCGGGAGGCTGAGGCAGGAGAATCACTTGAATCCAGGAGGCAGAGGTTGCAGTGAGCTGAGATCACGCCACTGCACTCCAGCCTGAGGACAGAGCAAGACTCAGTGTTTAAAAAAAAAAGTGCATGAGACATTGATGACCAGTTTAATGAGCAAGTATGCAGCAAATGTCCGTCTGTTTCTGTAGAGTAAAAGTTGTTATTATAATGCATAGTTCCTTGTAAGAAAATTATGTCCAGGTCAACTTAGTTGTGACTGTTTTATGTGTGCGTGCATGTGCATGTGCATGTGTGTGTCTACAAGGGCGTGTGTGTGTTTTGGAGTGTGGTCCCCACAAATCTGCCCCTACCCTTGGAAAATGCTCTTCTGCCCTGGCACATGGCCGTGCCCTGATGTAGGAAGCGCCTGCTATGCCCTGCAGGCCGGCAGACTTGTCACAAGTCTATTGTGTAGTCATCAGGCCCTGGGAGCTTTCCACATCCCTCCACCTCCCACCAACATCACCACTCTCAGGCCAGTGAGACCGTCACAGCACCCCAGAGAAGACAAATTCTGGAGCTCAGAGAGCTGGGGTAGGTAATGGCAGGGTAGGAGGCTGGAGGTCCTTAGCCAGCAGCTTTCCCACCCCGGGCCTCCGGCACCCCCATCCTCCCCTCGTCCTGCCCAGCTCCACCCTCCTCCCTGCCCTCTTCCTGCCAGGGTTTGCAGTTTACACTGGCAGTGATGCAGTGGCAAGCACAACTTGGGGAAATAACTCTGGGATCCTGGTCTTTAGTTCCCATTCCCGGTGAGACAGGACCTGGGGGGAGCTTCTCGCCTTCTTCGGAAGTGGCCTGGGGGTCTGGGGCTGCCGATCCAGCCCAGAGCTGCAACCGGGAGAACGTGCGACTGTGTGGGTCTCATAAGAGACCTACCAGGGCTGCCAGGCGGAGCTTCTGTTTGGCCTCTGCCTGCTGAAATGATGCCCCCAGCATCTCCAGTGAGGCCTGGAAACATCGCAGTCTCCCCTTCACTGACTCCAAAGTCACTTCCATCTCGGGCCCATCCAGCGTCTGTCGGGGCCTTGATTCTGAGACGAGACGGTTTCCTGAAGTGCTCCGTGGACTCTCTTTCAGGAGTGCCGTTGTTCTCTCAGGAACTTTAAACGGTGGTGGCACGTAACGAGTGTGGACTAAGAAGCCATATGCTGCTGTTGCTTTTTTTTTTTTTTTTTTTGAGATGGAGTTTCAACAAAAACCACCTCCCGGGTTCAAGTGATTCTCTTGCCTCAGCCTTCCGAGTGGCTGGGATTATAGGCGCCTGCTACCACACCCGGCTAATTTTTTGTATTTTTAGTAGAGATGGGGTTTCACCATGTTGGCCAGGCTGGTCTCAAGCTCCTGACCTCAAGTGATCTGCCAACCTTGGCCTCCCAAAGTGCTGGGATTACAGGCATCAGCCACCATGCCCGGCCTGTGCTGGCTGTTTCTCACAAATGTATGTATGTTGAATATGAGCCATTCGCTTAGAAAGCATTGATCAAGCATTTGTGTTCTATGCCAGGCCTACGTGAGTAAGAGTCATAGCTATCGATGTAAGGTGTGTTTTTGGTCAAAGGTAACAGAGATAGTGATTTGAACACTGTTACCTCTTGTCTTCCCCGCCTCTTGAAGAGGGCAGCTGCTGGTGTGACCTCAGCTGCTCCCCAGACCCTTAAGGGGACCTGGGACCTTCCACCTTCTACCACCAGTGTTAGTCTTCTGTCCTTCTACCAACAGTGTTGGTCTTCTGTCCTCACGCCTATGGGCTTCACGCTCCCATAGTGGCTCCTGTATCTTCAGACACTGCCTCCTCACTGAGGGAGGGAAGAACAACAAAGGGGATGACCAGAGGTATTTGTTTCTTGTCTTAGGAAAGCAAAAGCCTCCCTTAAAGCCCCTACAGACTTCTCCCTGGCTGGACCCAGGGCGCATGCCCATCCCCATCCCATCCCATCCCTGGATCACTTGCTCAAAGAGGGGATGGGATTACCTTTATGGCTTAGATCTGGGCTGGGCTTCCCTCCCATATTCAAGTGTGTGCGCTGCCATAATAGCAGGAGGTTCTGTTACCAGCAAAGGGGGTGGTGGCAGGTAACCCACGGTGATTTGCATGTTGCAAAAGGCAGGGTTCTGTTGTCCAGAATTGGAGGAGTAGTTTTAGGTGTGTCATATAATTGTGCCTTTAAATCCATTGGTTGAGAAAATAGGCAATGCTAAAAGATTCTCATGAACCTAGCAGTGGTTTTAAGTTAATTTTGTATTTTATTTATTTTATCAGTATCTAAATACAGTAGAAATACAAATATAATAGAAATGGAATGGATCATGTGAGATGTGTGTTGTTGACTAACCTGTAGTCAGTGCTTAGTGCACATGGGATCCAAGTCCCCAAACAGTAGCTCCGGGTGCGGAGGTGCTCTAGACAGCTGCTCCTAGTCAGTGGAGCATCGACTCTTTAGTCTCAATTGTTGGTCTGCATGTCTGCTGATGAGCCAGTACTGTGCTATTTTAATTATTGAGGTTTTCTAGATGTTGTAATACATTTTAAGGCTATTTTCCTGTTTTTTTTTTTTTCATGATTTTCCTGGCTTTTCTTTCCTGTTTAGTTTTCCAAATGAACTACAGAATCAGCATGTCTAGTTCTGGGGCTGGGGGGAAGCTTCTGCTATTTTAATTAGGATTCAATTATATATTTAAATTTATCATTTATGTATTACTATCTAACAAACCACCTCAAAATGTATCAATTTGAAACAACCGCCATGTGGGGGGCCCTCAATTCTGTGGGTCAGCAATTTGGGTTGGGCTCAGCAACGTGGTTCTTCTGCTGGTTTCCCCTGGGGTCACTGGAGTGGCTGCTGTCAGCTCATGCTGCCTGGAGAACCTCAGGTGGAATGGTCAATTTCTGGTTCATTTCTGCTCCATGTGGGCCCACCTTCTGGCAGGCTGGCCTAAGCCACCACCTCTGATGGCCACAAGGGTCTAAGGGAGTGGCAAGGCTCTAAAGACTGGCTTGGAAATCCTGTGACACCACTCCTACCACATTCTACTGATGGGGTGAGCTCTGAAGCCAGCCTGGGTTCAAAAGGGTGGGGAGTAGACTCTGTGTCTTGACAGGAAGAGCTGCACGTTGCCAAGGGCATGTGTGCAGGGAAGGGATGGTTGCAGCCTGGTCACACGGGGTTTTTCCATTTGTTCAGCTCTGCTTTCGTATCTTTCAAGATGTTCTGTGTTCCTCATAGAGGCTTTATTTCCTCCGAAGCTTGTATTTAGGTATTTTTTCTTTGTTTTTGCGATCTGCACTCTCCTTCAAGATACCTCCTGCTTTTGTGTGTTCCTGTGGAGGTGTGGTCTGCTGGGTCCCTCTCCTTGGCTCCTGAACACACAAGGAGATAATATATCCATGTCCTCCCAAGCTGTAAGCACTTGCGCTGGGCTTCAAACTTACATCCCACTTGCTGTAGAAGGCAGCCCCGCCCCTAAACTTCCAGTTCCCTCCTCTCCCGCCTGCCTGAAAGGCACCAGCCAGGCAGTCTCGGAAGCCGTGTGTTGAATGAAGGTGGTGGAGCCCCCAGAGCCTGGGCCCAGATGACCACATGGGACAGAGCCGCCACTGACCTGGAGCCATTAAGGGAGCAAGAGATAAACTCTGTGATCATCTTGGTCTCTTCTGACTGATTTAGAGGCCACTGCAGTCTGCGTGTTGTATGTTATTCCCATCAGCATCACTATCAACTCTTGTTTCTGTTGCAGTGGATTTGGATTCTCCTGGGTATTGAGGCCACACAGTCGTCTGCACAGACTGACAGTTTCACCTTTTCCTACCAGACTTTTAGGCTCCTGCTAATTCCAAATGCTGATAAGGTTGGGCTGGCAACGATTTCATATTTTTCAGGCTTATGAAAAGATAAGGTGGTCTCTATAAGTGAATTTACCCAAGAACTGAAGTTTGCCCTTTAAACCTCAAAATAGGATTGTGTTTGTTTCATCTAAAATTTTACTTGAATGCTTAGTAGTACCTTTGCTGCTCACCAGATTTCTCAGATAGTGTGGTGACTATGACACTGCCCTCTCTCAGCATTCTGGCAAGGTCAGTGTGGGCCACGGTCGCCACATTGTGTGCTCACACGTGATGTCATTGAGAGCCTACAACCATGCCCCCGGTGCTCAGTGGCCTCCAAGGGGCCTCATGTACTGGGCTCATTTCTGCCCCAGGTGGTGCTGTCAGCAGCATGACTACCTTCTGCAAGCCCCTCATCCCCATTCCCCAGCCCGCACTTCCAATGAGCTGTGGGCCAGGAAACCAGCCCGTCACACTTGTCTATGCTGCATTTAAAGTGGGAAGAAGGAGGACCCAATGCGGGGCCCGAAAAGTCCACCGTGAGTGAAGTCTCTTTCCTTATGGGACACCTAGGCCGGCTACTCAGAAAGTGTGTCTGGTTTATTTCCGGGTTCTTGGCGGTGTTCTGAATAGTAAGCATTGCCACCTAAATGAAGACCCTTTGAGATATCGCTGTGTCTCTACTGTTCCTGATGGTGGACTTTCTCCTCTAGCATCTCCTGATGGTACAGTGGAGCTTTCCCCAGCACACCGAGAGCCAGGGCTCACCGTGGTCCCCTCCTGTGCAGCCGGCACACAAGGCCCTCCCGTGCCACCACCTCCCAGGGGCCAAGTCTGCTTGGCCCACTACACCAGAGCACTTGGGTGTGGGGTGGGTGGGACAGAGAAGGAGAAGGGGGGAAGGAGGGAGCTGACAGCTGTTTCTCAGTTCGCCATTATGGACTTGGATTTGGATCACTGAAATCCATATGGAACTAAAAAGTTATCTTTATCCCACAATTCAGAACTCCCGTCTAGAGCATCAGAAATGATGTACTTTTGGCATCCTGAAATGTCTTTCTCCTCCACCAACTTCTGTCTGCTGAGAGCTAGCCTTTCTTTCGGAAGGGCGGCTCGGGCAGGGCAAAGGGAGGCTTCCAGGGTTTGGGAGCGTCTGCTGATCCCAGGATAGTTGTTAGTAGTGACCCCTTTTTCCTAGACCCCAGGACCCAAGGATAGCAGGTCCCACCCCAGCTCTGCCCAGCTCCTGCCCCTGCACAGAGCAGGACGCCGGTTGGGGTGGGCATTCTGTGGCGTTTTGGGAAGATGGTGCTGTATTTCGGAGGCAGTGCCATCTCCTCTGGGGGATTTCGGTGCTGGTGGCAGAGGCGTGAAAGGCTCACGGATAGAGGAACTGGTGTTGACCCCTCATAGAAACGAAGTCACCATCCTGTGTGTGCAGAGAAAACCAGGGACTCCTCTGCTCGGAAGGAAGAAATGGCGGGGCCTGGCGGGCCTGGCAGCGGCGTGGAGGTGGTGGGCTTGGAACTGTAGTTTCCATTCCATAAAAAGGCGTCATCGGAAAGGTTGGGGTTTTTGGCAAAGAAGGGGGGTCCCTGGGGAGACTGCGTGTGGGTGAGAGCTTCTGCCTGGCCGGTTCTGGAGGAAGAGGGTCACAGGCACCAGCGACGGGAGGAGGGTCACATGCTGCGGCGAAGGACCTGGGACTGGGGTGGGGTGGGCTGGATGGCGGAACACGGGGATGGGCCCGTACCTCTCCAGCTACGGATCTGGGATGAGGCAGCCTGTGAGTGCGCTTGGGCTGTGTGACGGCACCAGAGGCGGGGCTGCAGCTGCAGGCCTTTGTCCTCCTGTGGTCCTGGAGGCTGCACGTCCAAAAGTCAAGGATTCCTTCCAAGACTTCTCACCTGGGCTCTGACTGCACACAGTCTCCCCTTTTCATAAGGATACTGGTCACGTGGAATCAGGGCCCATCCTAATGATACCATTTTAAGAGCCCTTTCTCCAAATAAGGTCACATTTCGAGGACCTGGATGTTACCTTTGTGGAAGGAACTCAGTTCACCCTAACAAAAGGTGACAGAGTTGGGTGTGGGCGTGTGGGGCTGGGCTCTGATTGGCAAGCAGTGCTCTGCCCCTGCCCAGACAGAGGCAGCCTCGTCCCTCACCTTTGCTCCCCTGATCTAAGAAGGTGCAGACCCTGGTAGCTTGTGCAGGGGCCATGACAAAACCCAAGAAGCAGCCGTCACACCCCAGGACTGAGATGCGCTGACGCCAGGCTTCCGGGCGACCTAAACCTGTTGTTTAATGAAGGGACTCAGAAGCAGCTCAGTGTCCTCGGCATCTTGGTGGTGTCTGAGCAGCCGTGGAAAGTGCCATGGGGACTGGAGAGGCCCAGTGTCCCACCTCCCAGCTAAGGCATCCAACCCCAGACATCAGATGGAGCCCCAGAGGTCCACGGACCCCTGGAGGTCCCACCCTGTGTGGCTCTTCTCTCCCAGGCGTTCTCCAAGGGCCCTGGGGTGCTGGGGGCCTGCCCGGGCTGCCTGCTGCAGTCAGGGTGTCAGTGGTGCCACCATCACCAAGTGAGAGGAGGTTCCGCGTCACTTGCCAAGTGGCTTTTTGTGCCTCCGATGGGATGTGGCAGGAAGCACCCAGTGGCTCTGCCATGCATTCTTGACCAGAAATGTTGAACCTGAGTTAATTGTGAGGAAATGGACAAATGCAGGCTGTGGGGCACGCTGCAGAGAGCTGCCTCAGCCTCTTCAACACCGTCAGGCCAGAATAGGCGGGGAGTGTCTCGGGGAAAGGGGGCAGAGAGACACGCCATCCAAATGTATGTGTGTCCCCACGGGGCCCTGCGTCCCCAAAGCTAGGAAGGTCGTCTGGGGACAGTTGGTGAAATGGGAACAGGGACGGGATGTTTGGCAGTGTTCTGTCGGTGTTCGTTTCTTGGGTGTGCTGATGGTGTCCTAGTGAGCAGGCTGTCCTGATTCGTAGGAGATGTGGACGGACATGGGAGGGAGTGTCGTGACGTAGCCCGGGAGACCTTTTTAGCTTAAAGCCTGTGCGTAAGAAATATGCAAGTGAGTTTAGATGTTCATACATATTTCACTGCAGAATATTAGTTTAGGGTGATCGATAAAAGACTTTCAACCCTAATGTCAAGCAAAAGAGACTTTTGATATATTCCACAATGATAAAACCCCGTGGAAGAAGGGCAGTGGGAATGCAGATTCCAGGAGCAAATGGAATGAAGCCAGCTGTTCAGAAGAGCTTTTTTTGTGGGGTTTGAAAATTGGTGCCAGTGGTGGCTGTGAAATCATGATGGCGTTTAGGTTCTACTAGCTACATTGGAGAGAAAAAAGCTACGCTTTACAAAGCCAAAATCTACAATATGCCAGACTTTACCCCCCTTGCATATTTAAACTTGGGCTTAAAAATGTAGAAGTTGTCCAGGTGCAGTGGCTCATGCCTGTAATCCCAGTGCTCTGGGAGGCTGAGGCCGGAGGATCACTTGAGCCTAGGAGATCAAGGCTGCGTTGAGCCATGATGGCATCGCTGCCCTCACTACAGCCTAGATGACAGAGCAATATCCTGTCTCTATAAATAAATAAATAAATAATAAAAATCTAGACGTCAACTTCACATTGCCTGGGGATATATAATTTTCTAAAAATCACCTTAATGGGCTCACGAGCAAATGCTTTTGGGGGCCACTGAGTCCAGGCCCCTCCCAATGCTCTCCTGCTCTGCCAGCCCGAAGGACTTTGAAGCTGGAGACAGGGACCCGTGTGGCCGAGCAGGGCACCTTCCTCACCATCACCCTTCTGCAGGGAGGGAGGCAGCCTCTGCCCACTGCCATTGGAGGTTTGCGCAGTCACGTTTATCAAGGAGGTCCAGGTGGGCTGGGTGCGGGGAGGCGGAACAGGGTACCTGCGAGGTCTGTGAGTGAGTCTACACTGCTGGCTGGACAGAGACGTGGGGCGATGGCCCAGGGAAACTGTGTTGGGCATTCTTGCTGGGGCAGGCAGGCGGGAGAGCCCCCTGAGTTCTGCTGGCTGGAATGAAGCAGGTGAACAGCAGATGTTCCTTGGAATGGAGCCTGGTCCACAGTAAGTGATGAAGACATGTGTTTTGACTCCGTATCTAGGACCTCCAGGAGGTAGAGGTTGATGATCCAGCCAGGTGGCCTTCAGCGAGGGAGCATGTCAGAAGGCTGTGGGCCATGCAGACCGCTGGGGGGCACTGTCCCAGGTGTGACCGTGGGCCACAGAGCAGGGTGGTGGACTTGCTGCTAGAATTGGGCTCCAGGGCTGAAGCCAGCCCCTCTGATCTGGCCTTGGCCGGCTCCGTTCACCCTTTCTGAGACTTCCTGCTGCAGAGTGGAGCTGGACCCGAGACGCCAGAGTTCCGGGGGCAGTGAGTGCTGTGTGGCACCTGGGCCAGGAGAAACGCGTGCCAGAGGGCAGGCGTGGGCTCTCCAGAGAGTCTGTGTAGACTTTCTAGCCCAGAGGTTCAGGTGATGGACCAGGGACTGGCCGCTTTGTGACCCCGAGGATGGTTGATAAAGTAGATTCTCGAGGGGAAGCTGCGTCCACACAGAGGCTGGGACGTGCATGTGTGTCATGGCTCTGTCTGGCCCCCAGAGGCTGGGTGCTGGCTGCCTGTCAGCAGGGAGCATATCACCGTGGCACGTCCATGCTTTGGAGGTCACTCGGCAGCCACGGGTGCGCCCCTGGGTGCTGTCCCGGGCCGTCTCAGAAGCACTGCGCTGGACCGGCTGGGCCAGATGCCATGGGATTCTGTGTTTGTGAACCTCTAGAAAAGGTAAATTAACCGATGAAGCTGGAAAGCTGATCCGCGTTGTAGTGCTGGGTAGGGAAGGACGTGGTTGGAAATATTCCCTGTTGCAGTGTGGTGGGGTCACAGGTGGCTCAGCTTGTCAACACCCATCACACTATGCACGGAGTAGCAAGCCCATCCGAGTCGTGTGTGAACTATCCCTGGATGAAGTTCCCTTTTTTTGAGACGGAGTTTCACTCTTGTCACCCAGGCTGGAGTGCAGTGGTGTGATCTCAGCTCACTGCAACCTCTACCTCCCAGGTCCAAGCGATTTTCCTGCCTCAGACTCCTGAGTAGCTGGGATTACAGTCACCCGCCACCACACCCGGTAAATTTTTGTATGTTTAGCAGAGACGGGGTTTCACCGTGTTGGCCATGCTGGTCTCCAACTCTTGACCTCGAGTGATCCCCTGCCTCAGCCTCCCAAAGTGCTGGGATTACAGATGTGAGCCACCGCACCCGGCTGAGAATCTGATTTTTAAAAATAAACTTTGTGACTGGGCGCGGTGGCTCATGCCTGTAATCCCAGCACTTTGGGAGGTCAAGTTGGGCAGATCACCTCAGGTCAGGAGTTTGAGACCAGCCTGGCCAACATGGCAAAACCTCGTCTCTACTAAATATACAAAAATTTGCTGGACATGGCAGTGCATACCTGTGGTCCCAGCCACTCGGGAGGCTGAGGCACGAGAATTGCCTGAACCTAGGAGGCAGCAGTGAGCCGAGATGGTGCCACAGCACTCTAACCTGGGCAACAGTGTGAGAATCTGTCTCAAAAAAAAAAAAAAGGTCAGATTCTTGTACTTTGCGCCCTAGCAATGGAATCAGCGCAGGTCTGCGGTGGAGCCCGGGCATCTGCTGCCTAGAGCATCACAGCTGATGTGCCGGCCCTCAAGCGGGCTTCTCGGGACCCTGGTTCTTCTGGGCCAGTGTGGAGTGATGTGTACCCCTGGGTGAGGACCACCTGGTCTCCTGGGGCTCTGCTCTGTGCCAAGTGGGGGCCAGGTGATGGACTGCAGGGCGGCCCCCACCCTGTGAAACTCAAGGTCTGGTTGAATACATCATCTCTAGCTCAAGAAAGGCGTTCTGAGACAGCAAGCCTGGTCCGCCCCACGTGTCTGAGGCTCTGCTCTCAGGGGCCTCTGCCCATCCTGGGGGGCTGCAGTGTGTCTGGGTGAGCACTGACTTCTGAGCCTCGCTGCCTGCACTGGCTCTACCGCTGACTCCCTGTGTGGCCCCACATGATGCACTAAGCCTCTCTGTGCTCCTGTTTGCTCACCTGTCAACTGGGGCAGTGATGGCGTCCCGCTGGGGTTGTCTGAGTCTGGGAATGCGTGAAAGGTGTTCGACGCAGACCGTGGAACAAGTTAAGCCCCTAAAAAGTGTTTTTGTTGCCCCCTTGTCTTTCCTGTCCTTTCTCTGTGGGGTCATAATTTCCTGTTGCCGCTTTAATGAAGGAGCCCACAGCGTGGTGGCATAAAACAGTAAAACTCCTTGACCCCACAGTGTGTGGAGTCAGCAGTTCAGAAGCGACTTAGCTGAGTGCCCTGGGGTTGCAGGTGAGCTGATGCCAGGGCTGGGCTCATCTGAAGGTTTGACCAGGGCCAGAGGGCCTGCCTCCCAGGCGGCCCCTCAGGGGCATGAGGTCAGCCCCTTCCACGCAGGCAGGACCTGCAGCTCACACATCCTTGTGATGTGGCCATCCTGGGAGCAGAGCCAGGCAGAAACTGCCCTTTCTGTGACCCAGCCTTGACAATCACATAGCACATTTCTGCAAGGCTGTTCATCAGATGCAGTGACCAAGTCCCGGCCACAGTCAGAAAGGGAAGGAGGACCCCCTCCATCTTTTGTGGGGAGGGGCGGAAGCGTTTCGGGCCCATTTCTAAACCATGACCAGAGCTCTTGTCCCCACGGTGTCTGGGGAGCCAAGGGCCCAGTGTCCGGGAGAGGTGACTTTTAATGCTCCAGATTGAGAACGTCCAAGGGTGGTGGGAGCGACACTGGCATCGGTGGCCCCTGAGTGCCCTTCAGGCAGCGCCTGTAAATCCCCGAGAGGCAGAGGCTGGGGGCCTGCATGGAGGGCGCTCCGTGGAGTCAGGACAGTGGGTTTCCCGGGTGGTTGGGGTGGGCGTCCATGGAGAGCCTTGCTCTGGGTGTAAGAATGGCCGCAGTGGGGGCAGCCGGTGGCGTGGAACGGGGGCCGCCCTGGGAATGTGGAGGGCCAGCTGGTGCCACTCCAGAGCCTGCGCCTGTGCCCGCCATGGGAGTGCACTCGGTGCCCTTCCAGAGGGCCAAGTCAGGGGCTGGCAGCACCGCCAGCCTGACTGCCAGGGCTTCCACCTCCACGCGGGGGCCGCGGGTTTCCCGCTTCACGCGGGGGTCGCCGGTTTCCCCTCCACGCGGAGGTCTCGGATTTCCCCTCCACCGCGGGAGCCGCCGGTTTCCCCTCCACCCGGGGCCGCGGGTTTCCTCTTCCACGCGGGGTCACGGGGCCGCTCAGTAGCAGTGCTGCTGAGAGTGGGGGCTGCCAGCTTCCCCGCTGAAACTGCGAGACGTGCGTAGAAGGAAAGGGGGAGCCGGTGGAGCCCCTGGGGAGTCGCTGCTTTCCTGCGGGAAACCAGAACAGAAATCTTTCAAGCTTAAAATACGCACACGAGCGTGGGAGTGAAAAGCATGGATCCCTACACCGAGGGGTTCGCGAGGCCTCCTGGCTCTGTTTGCAGAGATTTATTGTGCAGTTTGGATCCTTTAAATGAGATACTAAATCAAATAAAAATTGTGGTGCCTTCACCTTGAGTTAATCACTCTCAATATTTGGGTGTGTTTCTTCTAGTCTTCGTTTTTCTTTCTGGTTTGCATGGAAGAGTGTGTGTGTGTGTGAGCGTGGCATGTTTATGCCTGTGGTGCGTGTTGTGTGAGACTGTGGTGCATATGAGTGTGCATGGGGTGGGGGGATGTGTTGCAGTGTGTGGTGTGTGGTACAATGTGTGTGTGTCGTGTGTGTGGTTTGCAGTGTAGCATTGTTGTGACGTGTGTGGTTTGCAGTGTGCTGTGTTTGTAGTGTGTGGTTTGTGGTGTATGTGGCGTGTATGTGGTTTCTGGTGTGGTGTGGTATATATAGTGTGTGTGTGGTGTGTGTGGCATGTTTGCGGTGTGTGGTGTGTGTGGCGTGTGTGTGGTTTGCAGTGCGCTGTGGTGTGGTGTGTGTGGGGGTTGCGGTGCACTGTGTTGTGTGGCGTGTGTGGGGTTTGTGGTGTGTGTGGTATATGGGGTTTGTGATGTGTGTGGTGTGTGGGGTTTACAGTGTGCTGTTGTGTGTGGCATGTGTGGTTTGTGGTGTGGTGTGTATGGTTTGCAGTGCACTGTGGTATGTGGTGTGTGTGGGGTTTGGGTGCGCTGTTGTGGTGTGTGGTGTGTGTGTGTGTGGTTTGCGGTGCGCTGTGGTGTGTGGCGTGTGTGTGGTTTGCGGTGTGGTGTGTGGGGTTTGCAGTGCGGTGTGTGTGGTTTGCGGTGCGCTGTGGTGTGTGGTGTGTGTGTGGTTTGCAGTGTGCTGTGTTGTGTGGTGTGTGGGGTTTGCGGTGTGCTGTGCAGCATGTGTGTATGAGCATGAGGCATGTGAAGGGTGTGCAGTGAGCAGTACCCCAGTGTTCCCGTGAGGGTGTAGGCGTGGCCACCCTGACACTGTCCCTGTCCCTGTCTTTGCAGGACGGCTGTCCTCAGTGAGGGGCCGTGCACCCGCTCCTGAGCAGCGCCATGGGCCTGCTGGCCTTCCTGAAGACCCAGTTCGTGCTGCACCTGCTGGTCGGCTTCGTCTTCGTGGTGAGCGGTCTGGTCATCAACTTCGTCCAGCTGTGCACGCTGGCGCTCTGGCCGGTCAGCAAGCAGCTCTACCGCCGCCTCAACTGCCGCCTCGCCTACTCACTCTGGAGCCGTGAGTGTCTGCTGGGCCAGTCCCCACCACCTGGGGCTTCCGTGGGGGTGGCGTGGGACCATGGACGGGGCAGCCGTGGGCTCTCAGGCCGCAAGTGAGGGCTGTACGGGAGGCGCTGAGGCCATCTGGCTGGCAGGCTGTGGGAGGGCCACCTCTTTTCCTTAGCTTGAGCTGTGTGATGTGCCAGTCTGACCATTCTGACCCACAGCAATGGCAGCTTCCCACGGTTTACCAGAGCATATGGGGATCTTTAAACAAACAAAAGTAAAGAGAGAGTTGAGTTCTGTTCACCCGTTACCAAGCTCCAACAGCTCCCTACACGACCCCTCGTGTGTCCTGCTCACACTGCACCAACACCAGAGCATGCTGAAGTGTATTTCAGCATGCATCCCTGAAAGAAAAGGCATCCTACCTCCCTGCACATCAAACACATGTGTAGCTGTGTGTCTGTCCGTATGTGCTTCTGTGGGTGTGTGTGTATTTATACATAGAGAAACCAGTCTTCACCTGTCACGTGGACAGAGACTCAGAGGCTTGGTGACAACACTCACCGTGGACAGGTAACTGCTCACGCCAGGTGTGGTGGGGATGTGAACAGCCATATCTCTGGAGGGTGGTTTGGCAGTAGCTGTCAACAGTTTAAGTGGTTGCAATCTTCAACTCAGCAATTCCACAGAGTAACATGCAACCTACAGAGATATGTGCAAAAGTGTGCACCTGGACAGGTATTCTCATTTTATCACAGGTATCCTCATTATTGTATTATTTTTATATTAGTACAAAACTAGCAGCAACCTAAGCACCTGTCACTGGAGACTGACTATGCTGCACCCATACAGGGACTCTCTGCGGCCATCATGGAGAGCCTTCAGCTTACACGTCCAGTTTTAAGTGAAAAAGGAAGTATACAACAAAGTCCATAGTATGCGATGATTCATTTTGTTTCTTAAGAAAGGGCACTGTGTGTGTGGTGTGTACATGTGTAGAAAAATCCCAGAAGGGGCCAGGCGCGCTGGCTCACGCCTGTAATCCCAGCACTTTGAGAGGCCGAGGCAGGTGGATCACCTGAGGTCAGGAGTTCGAGACCAGCCTGGGCAACATGGTGAAACCCCATCTCTACTAAAAATACAAAAAATTAATCCCAGCACTTTGGGAGGCTGAGACGGGTGGATCACAAGGTCAGGAGCTCGAGACCATCCTGGCTACATAGTGAAACCCCGTCTGTACTAAAAATAAAAAAATAATGAGTCGGGCGTGGTGGTGGGTGCCTGTAGTCCCAGCTACTCGGGAGGCTGAGGCAGAAGAGTGGCATGAACCTGGGAAGCAGAGCTTGCAGTGAGCCGAGATCATGCCACTGCACTACAGCCTGGGTGACAGAGCAAGACTCTGTCTCAATAATAATAATAATAATAATTAATTAATTTTTAAAAATTAGCTGAGCATGGTGGCGCACGCCTGTCATCCCAGCTACTCGAGAGGCTGAGGCAGGAGGACTGCTTGAACCTGGGAGGTGGAGGTTGCAGTGAGCTGAGATCACACCAGCCTGAGCAACAGAGCAGGACTCTGTCTTAAAAAAAAAAAAAAAAAAATCTCAGAAGGATGCCCGAGAAAATTGCGTGGTGCTGATATCTAGGGACTGGGGAAAGGAGGGGTTTCTTACGTTTTATTTCACACTCTCATGCTGTTTCCATGTTTTTGCATGAGTGCCTGTATACTTTGTTTCATATGGGAAAGGGTGAGCCCAGCTGTAAACACTTTGTCTCATATGGGAAACCCTGGGTCCCAGATATACTATGTTTCTATGGGAGACAGTGAGCGCATGTACACTTTGTCTCATATGGGAAATGGTGGGCCTGTAACCTTGTCTCCATGATCTCCTTTCAATTCTGGAGCTGGTAGCACTGCTGAAAAGGCTGTTTATGTCAGCTAACTTTTTTTTTTTTTTGAGACGGAGTCTCGCTCTGTCACCCAGGCTGAAGTGCAGTGGCCGGATCTCAGCTCACTACAAGCTCTGCCTCCTGGGTTCACGCCATTCTCCTGCCTCAGCCTCCTGAGTAGCTGGGACTACAGGCACCTACCACCACGCCTGGCTAATTTTTTTTGTATTTTTAGTAGAGATGGGATTTCACCATGTTAGCCAGGATGGTCTCGATCTCCTGACCTCGTGATCCACCCACCTCGGCCTCCCAAAGTGCTGGGATTACAGGCATGAGCCACCATGCCCAGCCTATGTCAGCTAACTTTCTATGCCTGGGACATTCCACTGTCTGCAGAAAGACTAGTGACCCAGCCCTTAGACCAGCTTGTCTTACATGTATTATACCGGCCGGGCGCGGTGGCTCAAGCCTGTAATCCCAGCACTTTGGGAAGCCGAGGTGGGTGGATCACGAGTTCAGGAGATCAAGGCCATCCTGGCTAACACGGCGAAACCCCGTCTCTACTAAAAATACAAAAAATTAGCCGGGGATGGTAGCAGGTGCCTGTGGTCCCAGCTACTCGGGAGGCTGAGGCAGGAGAATGGCGTGAACCCAGGAGGAGGAGCTTGCAGTGAGCCGAGATCGCGCCACTGCACTCCAGCCTGGGCAATGGAGCGAGATCCTGTCTGAAAAAAAGAAATAATAAAAAATAAAAATAAAAATAAATGTGTTATAGCTTCAGTTCCTGATTTTTTTGTTTTTTTTTTTAAATAAAAGGCTGCTTTTTTGGGGGGAAGAAAGAATTGGAAATCCTATAATATAAAATATACAAATGAGTTATTCATAAGTATAACTGGATAAGATGAGTACATACAAAAAGGGCAGATATTAACTAATGAAAACTAAATTACAGACTCTTACTTTCTAGCAGTATTCTGAAGCTAAAATACACAAAACAGCTAAATCCTGGATGAAACTGGCTTTTTAATGCATTTCTGGGCTCACAGTAAGGAAACAAAAACCTCTTAACTCCACCCTTCCACCAAATCCCTTTAGCAAAACACAGGGTGTGTGTGCGAAAATGGAACGTCAGCACTGCCTTTGAGGAGCCTAACCCTTGGGGAGCTGTAACAGAGGGAGCTGAAGCTCAACCAGGACTCTTGAGCGAGGGCATGAGACAAGCTAGGTTAACACGGTGGGTTTCAGCAGAGGCAAACGAAAGTACACTCTGGGGAAAGTCTCTCATTTAGGCCTGAAGAATCCCACAGATTAAGAAAAATTAAATAGGAATTCATAATCAGGAATGACAATGTAAAGAGCAGATGTAGACCAAAGACCACCCAATGTACCCTGACTTGAAAAAGAACCAAGTAGAACTGCTATCAATGAAAACTGTAGACATTTTAAAGCAAAAACTTACGGATGGATTTTGTATCAGATTAGACACAAGTAATGAGAGAATGGGTACACCCGACATCAATGTGAAGAAATCATCCATTGACTGCAAAGGAGATGAAAAATGTGAAATAGGACTGAAAATATACAAGGACAGCATGAGAAGCTTCATAAAATAGGGCTTTGGCCCCCGCCCCCAAAGGAGAGAACAGGAGAAGCCGCATAGGAAGAGAGGATGCCTGAGGACCTCCTGAACTGAGGAAGGTACAGTTCTGCAGATACAGGGAGCACATGTACACCAAGCAGGGCAAATGCACAGAAATCCACACCTAGGCAGACCCTGGGGCATCACAGACCATCAGAGACAAGGAGGAGCCCGGCACAGTGGCTCACGCCTCTAATCCCAGCACTCTGGGAAGCTGAGGCGGGAGGATCACTTGAGGTCAGGAGTTTGAGACCAGCCTGGCCAACATGGTGAAACCCTGTCTCTACTAAAAATACAAAAATCAGCTGAGCCTGGTGGCACGTGTCTAATCACAGCTACTTGGGCAGCTGAGGCAGGAGAATCGCTTGAACATGGATGGTGGAGGTTGCAGTGAGCCAAGATTGCATCACTGCACTCCAGCCTGGGTGACAGTGAGACTCTGTCTCAAAAAAAAAAAAAGGAGGAGGTCCTCAAATCCCCAGAGAGGAAAGCTGGAGAACCACACTAGGCGGTCAGCAGTGAGGCCGACAGCAGATTTCTCACGGCAGGCAGCAGTGGTGGGAGACGGTGGAAGGTCCTCAGTGTGCTGGAAAATGGTCAACCTAGCACTTTGTGTCATTCAGGAGTACAAATGAAATGAAAAGTGGTACACTCCAAAAAAATAAGAGCTTTTACTGCCCATAGATCTTCACTTAAATATTTTTTAAGGATGTGTTTCAGTAAGAACAAAAATTATAAAAGTAGGGTTTAATTTTCTTTTTTTTTTTTTTGAGATGGAGTCTTGCTCTGTTACCCAGGCGGGAGTGCAGTGGCCGGATCTCAGCTCACTGCAAGCTCCGCCTCCCGGGTTCACGCCATTCTCCTGCCTCAGCCTCCCGAGTAGCTGGGACTACAGGCGCCCGCCACCTCGCCCGGCTAGTTTTTTTGTATTTTAGTAGAGACGGGGTTTCACCGTGTTAGCCAGGATGGTCTTGATCTCCTGACCTTGTGATCCGCCCGCCTCAGCCTCCCAAAGTGCTGGGATTACAGGCTTGAGCCACCGCGCCCGGCCAAAAGTAGGGTTTAATTTTCAAGAAAGAATGGTAGCCAAAGAAATTAGGAGGTGGATGAATCTAAACCCTATGTAAAATAAAAACTATGCCTGGTTGGGTGTGGTGGCTCACGCTTCTAATTCCAGTACTTTGGGAGGCCGAGGCAGGTGGATCACCTGAGGTCAGGAGTTCAAGACCAGCCTGGTCAACACGGTGAAACCCCATCTCTATTAAAAATATGAAAATTAGCCTGGCATGGTGGGGGCACCTATTATCCCAGCTACTTGGGAGGCAGAGGCAGGAGAACCACTTGAACCTGGGAGGTGGAGGTTGCAGTGAGCTGAGATTGCACCACTGCACTCCACCTTGGGTGACAGAGCGAGACTCTGTCTCAAAAAAATAAAATAAATAAATAAACAACGATGCCCAAATTGTGAGGTTGGAGAAAGGCAGGTCTGAAACAGTGGGCAGCATAGCCCAGGTATCAGGACCAGAGTATCAAGGTGAGGATTCATGTTCTGTGTTTGTCAGGAAGCGCATTCAGATTGTGTGTGTGTGTGTGTGTGAGATGGAATATTGATCTGTTGCCCAGGCTGGAGTGCAGTGGTGCAGTCTCAGCTCACTGCAACCTCCACTTCCCAAGTTCTAGAAATTCTCTTGCCTCAGCCTCCTGAGTAGCTGGGATTACAGGTGCCTGCCACCACACTCAGCTAATTTTTTTTTTTGTATTTTTATTAGAGACGGTGTTTCACCATGTTGCCCAGGCTGGTCTCAAACTCCTGACCTCGGGTGATCCACCTGCCTCGGCCTCCCAAAGTGCTGGTATTACAGGCGTGAGCGCCCAGCCCAGGTTCAGATTTTAATGGTAACTTTGTTAAGTATAGGATAGGGAAAAAGAGAGATCAAACATAACTTCCAAAGTATTTGAAAAAGATGCAGAAAGAAAAGGCAAATCTCTTTTTTTTTTTTTTTT
>NW_016809139.1:2217499-2221557 GCF_001698545.2 Rhinopithecus bieti | reverse complement strand
CCTTCTTTCCCTTGGCCTTCTTTCCTTTCGGCATCTTGGGCAGCGGGAGGAGGAAGAAAGAAAAGGGAATTTCGCAAATCTCTTTTTTTAATGCAAGAAAATAGAAAGTAGAAAAAAAGCATTAAAATAAGGAATATTGAGGTATACATTAAGAAGATCAATATAAAATTCCCAGATATTTGGAATGACCACAAATACACAAGAAAAGCACCTCAGTAAAAACAAAAATAATCGGCCTCTTGGCCGGGCGCGGTGGCTCAAGCCTGTAATCCCAGCACTTTGGGAGGCCGAGACCATCCTGGCTAACATGGTGAAACCCCATCTCTACTAAAAAATACAAAAAACTAGCCGGGCGAGGTGGTGGGCGCCTATAGTCCCAGCTACTTGGGAGGCTGAGGCAGGAGAATGGCGTAAACCCGGGAGGCGGAGCTTGCAGTGAGCTGAGATCCGGCCACTGCACTCCAGCCTGGGCGACAGCGAGACTCCGTCTCAAAAAAAAAAAAAGTCATCATCATCATCATCATCATCATCATCATCATCGGCCTCTCCGTCTGCTGGGCTTGCGTGGGTGTGTGAATTCCCTCTATGACTTGTTGGATTTGGGATTTTCTCCACTTAGATTTATTTCCATGAATACGTTTGTGGGAGCCCTTCTCCAGTCAGAGCTATGTGGAAGCTTTTTCCAGTTCAGTGGCGTATGGTGAGAGCAGACATCACAGTGGCTTTGTGGATGTTTGTTTTTGAGACAGGGTCTTGCTCTGTTGCTCAGGCTGGCGTGCAGTGGTGTGATCTTGGCTCACTGCAACCTCCGCCTCCTGGGCTCAAGCGGTCCTCCCACCTCAGCCTCCTGAGTAGCTGAGACCACAGGTGTGCACCACCATGCCCAGTTAATTTTGTATTTTTTGTAGAGACAGGGTTTTGCCAGGTTGCCCAGCCTGGTCTCGACCTCCTAGGCTCCTGTGATCCTCCTGCCTCAGCCTGCTGGGCTGCTGGGATTACAGGCGTGAGCCACCACACCAGCCACAGTGTTTTTTAATGACCCTGAACCACTGTTTTATTTTCTTCATTCCTATTCTTGTTCTTTAATGCCGGGTACCTTCTTGCTGCCCATTTTGAACTCACTGCCAGTGTCTCTGCTGTCATCCGACCTGCAGAGCTATAGGTGCTGTGGCGAAGGGTGCAGGTTTGGAGCCGTTTAAACAGCCTGGCCCAGGCTCCTCTCTCCCTGTGGACCTTGGTCAGGGCTTCAGTCTCTAAACCTCAACTTTCTTATCTGCAGAGCACAGACAAAACCACCTGCCTTTGAGCTGTATTATAAAGCCTAAATCAACACGCACAGCAGGTGCACAGCAACGCGTGATAAATATTCTTGGGTGAATTTTAGGTTTTTTGTTTGTTTGTTTGTTGTCTTTTTGTTGTTGTTGTTGTTTTTTGAGACAGACTCTGTTGCTCTGGCTGGAGTGCAGTGGTGCCATCCTGGCTCACTGCAACCTCCATCTTCTGAGGTTCAGGTGATTGTCATGCCCCAGTCCCCCGAGTAGCTGGGATTACAGGTGCCTGCCACCACACCCAGCTAATTTTTGTATTTGTAAGTAGAGATGGGCTTTTGCCATGCTGCTGCAGCTGGTCTTAAATTCCTGGCCTTGAGTGATCCTCCTGTCTTGGCCTCCCAAAGTGCTGGGATTACAGGTTTGAGCCACTGCACCCAGCCAGAATTTTAGATGTTTTAAAATCAGTGGTTGAAAAATGGGCTACGGCTGGCTTACTCATTGTGCTTTAGGGAAGCATATATTTGAGTGAAGGAAATGATGAAAGGAATTTCACGTCAGGCCCAGGAGCCACCCACCCTGCAAGACAGTTTACAGATGCCCACTCTGACAGCTGTCTGCTGTTAGCCAGCGTCGGCCGAGGGATCCTGAGATCTGCTGAAGGCTGCCCTCGCATGCTAACGGCAAGGGAAAAGGGCAACCTGCCCCTGGGCTTGCCACAGGTGACCTTTGGATGGGACCATTCTCCAGACAGCACAGCTTGTCCACTCATGGGGCGTGTGCCTGTGTCTGGCTGGCTGTGTGGGCTCTCGTTCAGTTCATTCCTCCTCTCCAGCCCTCACTGGGCTTGACCCTAAAGGCAGAGGTCTCGAGCACTTGCCAGGGGCGAGCCAGTGGTGGGGGTGCCCCTGGCAGGCCAGGCCTGCGGTGGGGCTTGGTTAGCAGGTATTCTCCCCACACGCAGGACTTCCTCCCGCCCACTGCCTCTGCCCACAGGTGACCTTTCTCTTCTAAAGGAATTGGGGTACCTTGGTGCCCCCACAAACCCTGAGTTCCCTCTCTCCTTTCTGCGTCCTTTCTGCGTGCCTGCGTGTGCACACAGCGTCGTGACCGCAGGGAAGACACTTCCCTGCGCCTGCACGCTGTCTGCAGGCGTCTCTGGCCATCCTGGGCTGAGCTGTGTGATCTCGGGTAGCGGCCCCTTGTTCACCCGTACAGGATGTCTTTGGAATTGGTCTCTAGTGTCCTTTATAAACAACTGGTATAAAAGAAGCCCAGGACGAGGCGGAGCTGGCAGTGAGCTGAGATCTGGCCACTGCACTCCAGCCTGGGCGACAGAGCGAGACTCCGTCTCAAAAAAAAAAAAAAAAAGAAGCCCAGGACGATGGCCTCGCAGAGAGCCCACACTTCAGAGCTGGGCTGGTGTCCAGCGCAAGAAGCCTGCGGCCGTCCTGACCCAGAAGCCGCGTCCTGGTTCTGTGAGGCCATCCTTCCCAGACGACTGGCTGGGGGGCACGAGACTCCGGCGGCCGGCAACACGCCCACCTGCTTGGCCTCCCTCTTGTCCTTCCCTGCACGGCCCTCTGAACGGGACTCACTCCCTCTGAGGCCTGCGTGTGACAAAGATGTGTGGTTCTCACCATGGAACTCTTCAGCCCTGATGTTCTCCTGAAGGGGAATGAGGGCGTCCTGGAGTCCCCATGAGGAGACAGACAATGCCATGTTCCCAGCGTCCCCAGAGCCCTCACAGGCGTGCAGGTCTCCTGCCTGCAAACAGAATTCCCAGCCACGGGCCCCCCTGCCCCACACTCCTGGGAAGCGCGTCTTCCGCCCACGAGGCCGGAGCCAGGGGAAGGGACCGAGGGAGGAGGCTCCAAGACCCCCTGGGTGGGCGGGGGACAGGCACTCAAAGCAGGGACTGGCACCCTTCACATGCCAGCACCCACGGGGTCAGGTGCGCCCTGCTGTCTCGGGGCCCTGCAGGCCTCTGGCCGCCTGTCCAGCAGTAAGCCTCGTAGAGCACTCCCAGTCAGCCTTCCTGGGGGTGGGCTAGACCTCATATGACCTTTTTTAGAATATGGAAAACCAGTGTAACCCCAAAGCAAGTTTTAGGAGAAAGTGTAATTCCTATTACTCTCATCTATAATTCCATTCCGCTCAGCGCTTTGCATTCTCTCCCACTGTCTGTTCTGCGGACATGAGTGGTTGTATTCTGCTTCCTAATCATCTAGCAACATTTTTCATCTTTCTGCGCCTCTCGGGGGTTGTGGCTGTGCAGTACTCGGCCACACCAAGGTACACGTGAGCATCGTAATTAGGCGTAAAGTTCAGTGTCTCCGTGCAGAGTGGCAATTCTCCCCCTTTCTGCTGCTACCTTCTGTCTGTCTCCTCCCAACAGTTGCTTAGAGAAGGTCGTTGTAATTTCATAAAACATACTCAATGTAAGTCATCAAAACTCAGGTTGAGCGGAGACTTCTGCTCTGGATGAAAATAGTGTAGGTGTCTCCTGCGGGCGCTCCCTGACCATCCCAAGAGGAGGGGTCCCACCGGTGCCGACGCCCTCCCTCTGTCCACAGAGCTGGTCATGCTGCTGGAGTGGTGGTCCTGCACGGAGTGCACGCTGTTCACGGACCAGGCCACGGTAGAGCGCTTCGGGAAGGAGCACGCAGTCATCATCCTCAACCACAACTTCGAGATCGACTTCCTCTGTGGGTGGACCATGTGTGAGCGCTTCGGAGTGCTGGGGGTGAGCGGGGACCCGGGGAGGGCTGGGGGTGAGCCGGGGGAGGG
>NW_016809139.1:2198467-2217288 GCF_001698545.2 Rhinopithecus bieti | reverse complement strand
CGGGGGGGGGGTGCTCTCGGGGGGGGCGCGGGGGTGGGCCGGGCTCCCGGGGAGGGCTGGGGCTGAGCGGGGTGGGGTGGTCCCAGGGTAGGGCTAAGGGTGAGTGACGGGGGGGTCCCAGGGAGGGCTGGGGGCGAGCAGGGGTCCTGGGGAGGACTGGGGGTGAGCGAGGGTCCTGGGGAGGGCTGGGGTGAGCAGAGGAGACCCAGGAGGGCTGGGGTGAGCGGGGTAGGGGTCCCGGGGAGGGCTGGGGTGAGCGGGGAGGTCCCAGGGAGAGGCTAGGGTGAGCCATGGGGGTCTCAGGGGAGTTGCTGAGAGTGGCAGGGGTCCCAGGGAGGAGCTAGGGGAGTAGGGGGGTGCCAGGGGTGAGCAGGAGGGCCCTGCGGGGGGAGGTACTGGGTGGAGCAGTGGGGGTCCCAGCAGAGGAGCTGGGGGAGCCTTGGGGTTCCCAGGGAAAGGGCTGGGAGAGCAGAGGAGTCCCTGGGGAGGTGCTGGAGAGGCCCCCAGGGTCCGAGTCCCTGGGTGTTCCTCCTGGGGCATCTCTTTGAGCTGGGCAGTGGTGCCTGGCTGCTTGGGGGGCCCTGGCCCGCGGGGCCTCAGCTGTCCCCAAGCTGTGCCCTCCTTTCTCATCATGGCCTTCGCCTTTGAGATGACCCCACCTGCATCCCCGCAGAACCACTTCCATTAGCTAAGCTGCCTCGGATGAAACCTAAACTACTCCCCGATGCTGGCAGAGGAATTTCGTTGCAGTCAAAGCCCCTGTGTGAGGCAGCACCCCCAGGCCACCCCCAGGAAGCCTGGTACCCTCTACATCCGGCTCACCCGCCCTCCCTGAGGGCCCTCCCAGCCAAGCCTGAGCCTCAGTTTCCTCATTTCTGGGGCGGCCCCCTCACTCTCAGAAGCCAAGTCCTCATTCACAAGAGACCCCCTGAGCCCCAAAGCCGTGACTCCCAGAGCAACACCACGCAGGAGCTGGGTGCGCCGGGAGCCTGGCCAAGCCCCTGGCCTCTCTCTGATGCTGAAGTGCCAGGTGCCCCTCCTTCTCCTCCCTCCAGAGCTCCAAGGTCCTCGCTAAGAAGGAGCTGCTCTACGTGCCCCTCATCGGCTGGACGTGGTACTTTCTGGAGATCGTGTTCTGCAAGCGGAAGTGGGAGGAGGACCGGGACACAGTCATCGAAGGGCTGAGGCGCCTGTCCGACTACCCTGAGTACATGTGGGTGAGTAAGCGGAGCGGCCTGACACCCTGCGTGCCGGGAGGTGGCCATGCCCACTCCTGACGCGCCACTGCCCCCGTCCCAGGCTGGGAAACCCCAGGAGAGCCTCTGCACACGGGCACTGTTTCCGTGGGGCCAGAGCTCCCCATCCGAGCTGCAGGCGTGGAGGCTTCTCTTGGGCAACCTCCCTGCTGTTCGCCGCAATCCCAGCTCTGACCAGGCCATCCTAAGGGGACCTGGTGGGGGAGGGGCAGGGCAGGGTGCCCCCAGCGAGCCCCGGCTGTGCCTGCCCTGCTCAGTGTGCGTCCCCATCCCTTTTTCTGTCCCTTTTTCCTGGTCTGTATTGGAGAATGGGCTGCCTGTGCTTTTAGCATTTCTGGGTTTTTTGTTTGTTTGTTTGTTTTGGTTTTTTTTTTTTTTTGGTTTTTTGGTTTGTTTTGTTTTAAAATGGAGTCTTGCTCTGTCACCCAGGTTGGAATTCTGTGGCGCAATCTCGGGTCACTGCAACCTCCACCTCCCAGGTTTAAGCGATTCTCCTGTCTCAGCCTCCCAAATAGCTGAGATTACAGGTGCACACCACCACACCTGGCTAATTTTTTTGTATTTTTACTAGAGATGGGGTTTCCCAGTGTTGGCCAGGCTGCTCTCAAACTCCTGACCTCAGGTGATCCACCCACCTCGACCTCCCAAAGTGCTGGGATTATAGGCGTGAGCCACCTTGCCAGCCTGCTGTTAGCATTTCTTTTTTTTTTTTATTTTGAGATGGAGTCTTACTCTGTTGCCCAGACTAGAGTGCAGTGGCATGATCTCAGCTCACCGCAACCTCTGCCTCACAGGTTCCAGCAGTTCTCCTCCCTCAGCCCCCGTGCTGGGATTACAGGCGCACACCACCACGACCAGCTAATTTTTGTATTTTAGGAGAGATGGGGTTTCACCATGTTGGCCAGGCTGGTCTCGAACGCCTGACCTCATGATCCATCTGCCTTGGCCTCCCAAAGTGCTGGGATTATAGGCTTGAGCCACCATGCCTGGCCTGCTGTTAACATTTCTAACTCACGCTGTGGCAAGTGGATGAAACCCTCTCGGTTTTCACACTGATCAGAGGCTGCTGCCCTGACATACCTTCATGTCTCACTTCTTTCTGGAAAGTTCTTTCTGGAGATCTCTCCTGCATGAGTGAACGTGTGTGATTGGAGTGCAGACTCTGGCCCTAGAATAAAAGAACCTTTCAGTCCTAACCCATGCTGCTCACTAAAGCAAGATTTCCACAAATTCAGCCACAACCTTTGCTACCTGTCAGAGAGGCAGGTGTGGCCTGGACATGCGCCTGCCCCAGCTGCTCTGTAGAGTGACCCTCTGTCTCCATGTCGATCCTAGTTTCTCCTGTACTGCGAGGGGACGCGCTTCACAGAGACCAAGCACCGCGTCAGCATGGAGGTGGCGGCTGCTAAGGGGCTTCCCGTCCTCAAGTACCACCTGCTGCCGCGGACCAAGGGCTTCACCACCGCGGTCAAGTGCCTCCGGGGGACAGGTAGGCCCCCAGACTGCCCAAGCCAGGGCCACTGCTGTGCTCACAGAAAATAGTGATTTCTTAAAAAAATAAAAATAAAAAAAAGAATAGTGCATTCCATGTGAAACACAGGAGAGCGAAAGTGAGAAAGGAATCAAGTGAGGGGGTTGGTGCCACAAGGTTCCTGCGTCAGGTTTTGAGGTGATAAAATGCTGATTCATGAGAAACAATTAAAATAATAAAAAATACATAATGTTAAACCTTATGAAGGGGAAATAATCATTATTATATCCTATTAATCCAAAAGGAGTCGAAATAGAAGAAAGGGACAAAGAACAGAAAACAGCCAGACAGCAGGGGTCAGACAGCAGAGGCCAGACAGCAGGGGCCAGACATCAGAGGCCAGACAGCAGGGGCCAGACATCAGAGGCCAGACAGCAGGGTCCAGACAGCAGGGGTCAGACAGCAGGGGTCAGACAGCAGGGGCCAGACAGCAGGGGTCAGACAGCAGAGGCCAGACAACAAGGTCCAGACAGCAGAGGCCAGACAGCAAGGTCCAGACAGCAGAGGCCAGATAGCAAGGTCCAGACAGCAGAGGCCAGATAGCAGAGGCTAGAAAGCAGGGTCCAGACAGCTGGGGCCAGACAGCAAGGTCCCGCTCACAGCGTCGGTACCCATGGCAGACAGCAGGGTCCCGCTCACAGCGTCAGTACCCATGGCAGACAGCAGGGTCCCGCTCACAGCGTCAGTACCTGTGGGAAACGTCAGCCACTAAGTGCCCTCCCCAGCAGAGGAGAACGAGGCAAAAAGAGGGGGAAAGAAAACTCGGAGAAGGGGTCCCGGTGTGTTCTCCCCAGGACGGGGCCAGGCCCCTCGCATGTTCTCTCCAGGATAGGCTGGGTCCCAGGTGGAACCTGCATTTCCCTCTGGCAGTGACCATGCAGCCGCCTGGGTTGGGTCACCCACCCTCCCGTCTCCTCCCACAGTCGCAGCTGTCTATGACGTAACCCTGAACTTCAGAGGAAACAAGAACCCGTCTCTGCTGGGGATCCTCTACGGGAAGAAGTACGAGGCGGACATGTGCGTGAGGTGAGGCCGAACCCTGTGACTCTTGGGCCACCCCCCATACCTTCCTGAGTTTGCACTGGGCAGAGGCCGGGAGGGCGGCTGGATCCAGGCCCCATGTCCCACAGTCCCACGGGGTGGAACTCACACAGAAGGCCCGTCTGCAGCCCTGCCCCACTAAACAGACACAGGAGAGGCCCTGCAGGACTCGTCTGGGGCTCGGGATGCAGGCCACAGAGAGGACACAGAGACACGGGGGATGCGTGGGGAGACTCACTGTTGCCCATGGTGTATTTCGTGCCTTTGGGGACATCGTTGACCTGGCATTGGGGGCCACCTCCATCCTCTCCTTCTGCCTTCTTGGGAAGCCCCCTGCAGTTCCCTCTGTAAGATGCTCTGTCCCTTCCCAGGCCTGATCTCAAACCCCACTGGGCTCCATAAGTCTCCTGGGGCCCGCAGTCACACGACCTGGGGGGCGTATGGTGCTGACTTCTCACCCAGGGGTGAAACCCAGGCGGGTCTCTTGGTGGGTAGGATGGGACTCCCTGCAGAGCCTCTGGCCTGAAGCAGCACTGGTGATGGGAGTGGCTTTCTGCTGGCCCTGGCGATGGCAGCCCCAGCACACGAGGGACCATAGTGTCTGAAGGAGACAGTGGTGAAGGGAGAGGAAGAACCTGTTTGAATTTTTTTTTTTTTTTGGAGACGGAGTTTCACCCTGTCACCCAGGCTGGAGTGCGGTGGCTCAATCTTGACTCACTGCAACCTCCGCCTCCCCAGTTCAAGCGATTCTCCTGCCTCAGCCTCCTGAGTAGCTGGGATTACAGGTGCCCGCCACCACGCCCGGCTAATTTCATATTTTTTTAGTAGAGACGGGGTTTTACCATATTGTCCAGGCTGGACTCGAACTCCTGACCTCAGGTGATCTGCCCACCTCGGCCTCCCAAAGTGCTGGGATTATAGGCGTGAGCCACCGTGTTGGGCCAAAGAGCCTTTTTTAAACCCCATCTTGAGAGTTGGGGCTTCCGTGCTATGGGCGCCAGTCCTGTCCCAGTGAAATAAGACGGGAGTGGTGTGTCCAGACCCCAGGAGGAGCCTGGGGCTTGCTCTGCAGGGTACTAGCAGCTTTCCTCAGGGCAGCGTCTTTCGCCACAGTCAGGGCTGTGGGTGCCGCCACTGAGCCATTGCTGCCCTTGGACTCTCCAAGCTTCTCTGGCTTACATAGAGGAGAAAATCCACCCAGAAATCCTATTGACTTAAAGCACAGGTTGAGGTTGTGACCTTAATTCCAGCATAAATCATTTCAGGCAGACTTTTGAGGCACGAAGAAACAGCGCTGGATGGCCCTTGTTGAGCTTGTCAGTCTCTGGTTTCATTCAAGTGTGTGCAGAAAGGCAAGGCCCTCCTTGCACTGTAAAGCTGCACAGAGTTGTCACTATATGCGTTTCCATATTTGCAGTCCAACCACAACCTACTGGGTGTGTGTCCTGGTCAGCCTAGCCTGCCCGTGGTGGCTACAGGCCCTCTACATTCTAATTGCGAGAACCTGAGCACGTACAAATTAAACAAAGCAAAACACACCACCAGCCAGTTCTTCTGGCCACACTCTAGGAGGTTTCCAGGAAGGGTTTGTGAACATAAACACAAGCCAGGTAACACTCCCTTCTGAAGTTCAAGGACTGGCTGATTAGAGGCGGAGGCGCTGTTCTCCTGACCCGGGGTGAGTGGGACCACGAGCGGAGAGTTCCCTCCCTTATGTGCCTAAAACTCCTGGGAGGGAGCTCTGAACCACTGTGGACCGTGGAGACTGCGGTGACTGACTGGGGCCCTGGATGGTCCAGATGGCAGGCTGGGACAGGACATGAGGTGGGATGATAGCAGCCGGTGCCCTTGTGCCGGATCCTGGCCACAGCTGGCCTCAGTCGTCTTCACGAGAGGAGCCCTTGAGGCACATCTCGCTCTCATCCTTGGGTGGTTAGTGGTGGTCCAAGGCTAGGCAGTCAGAGTAGCTGCCCAAGGTCAGCCCTGGCCGTGGAGGAGCCGGGCCGCCTGCCAAGCCACACAGCGCCTCCACCTTGGGTGCCACGCAGCTCCCCACGGAGAGATTCCTCATCCGCCATCCTCCCTGCCGCTGCCTTTATTTTGCCCAATCATATTTTAATACATACTCGCTTTGAACTTCTAAGTCTTCAGCTATTCAGGTCACTGACCGGTTCACTGTTGGAGGAGCAGCAGTGTCCCCGCGTGCCCCTGTGGCCATGCCATCATAGCGCCAGGCTCTGCACCGCATGGGGCTGGTCCTCCTTCCTCCTGCATGGGTGGTGATGCCCGGGGCCACAGGGAAGCAGGGCCAGTGTATGCAGGATGGCTGCAGGGCTCTTCTCTCCCCAGGGCTGGCCTCTGGGCTGAGGGCCTTCAAGGGGCTTGAGTCAGCTCCAGGAGGCAGATGCTCAGGGTGACACCCTGGGGTGCAGAAAAAAGTAGAATTTTTATTTATCTTTACTTTTTATCTTATTTTTAATTCTTATGTTTATATATTTCATAATGTATATAACAGAGATACAGTAAAACCCGTATGTGGGGTATGTGTGTGTGTGTTCTTGTGGGATGTGTATGTGTGGTGTGTATTATGTATGTGGTATATGTGATGTGCACATGGTGTGTTATGTGTGCATGTGTGGTGTATGTGTGTGCATTATGTGTAAATTATGTGTGTTGTGTGTGTTGTGTATGGGTGTGGTACGTGCAGTGTAGTGTGTATATAATATATACGTGTGTATAAATTATATGTGTGTAGTATGTGTGTAAAAATTTGTGTATTCATGTGGGGTGTATGTGGGAGTGTGTATAGCATGGTGTGTGTATAAATTACATATGTGTATGGCATGTGTGATGTGTGTGTAGTGTGCATAAAATGTGTGTGTGGTGTGTGGGGTATGGTGTGTGTAAATTATGTGTGTGTGGTGTGTGTGTTGAACTATGTAGTATGTGTGTATAAATTATAAATGCATGTGTGTGCAAAATGTGTGGATTTGGTGGGTATGTGTGGTATAATGTGTAATGTGTGTGTATAAATTATATGTGTGTTGTGTGTGTATATAAATGTATGTAAAGGTGGTGTGTGGTGTGTGGTATGTGTATATGAATCATATGTGGGGGTGGTGTGTATAAATTATAAATGTGCATGTGTGTGTGTGGTGTGTGCAGTGTGTGTATATGAATCATATGTGGGGGGTGGTGTGTGTGGTGTGGTGTGTATAAATTAGGTGTGTTTGATGTGTGTGGTGTGGTGTGTATGACGTGGGGCTGTGTGTGTCAGGAACCAGTCAGCCAGCGTAGGCCTCTGGGCAGGCCCCTCCCCTCACTGTAGGCAGAGGAGCCTCTGCGCCTCGGTTGTTCCTGAAATGGTGTCTGTGGCAAATCCTCCCCACGCCAGTTGAACCTGGGGCCGACGTTAAGCTGTTTTGGTTCACCAGGACGTAATGTTGTCTTCACGGCCATCTGCTCACCAGCGTGCGGCCGAGCCTTGTGAACCCTGCATATGTGCTGGTGTGTGCTGTATGCTGTTGTATACTGGCGTTTGCTGATGCGTGTGGTGTGGGCTCGCATGTAGTGTGTGGGGTATGTGCTGGCATGTGCCGGTGTGTGCACCGGTATGTAGTGTGTGCTGGCAGGTGGTGTGTGTTGAGGGGTGGTGTGTGGCATGTGCTTGCATGTAGCATGTAGGGTATGTGCTGGCATGTGCCGGTGTGTGCACTGGTGTGTAGTGTGTCCTGGCAGGTGGTGTGTGTTGAGGGGTGGTGTGTGGTGTGTGCTCGCGTGTGGCATGTGGGGTATGTGCTGGTATGTGCCGGTGTGTGCACCGGTGTGTAGTGTGTCCTGGCAGGTGGTGTGTGTTGAGGGGTGGTGTGTGGCGTGTGCTTGCGTGTGGGGTATGTCCTGGCAGGTGATGTGTGTTGAGGGGTGGTGTGTGGTGGGTGCTCGCGTGTGGCATGTGGGGTATGTGCTGGTATGTGCCGGTGTGTGCACCGGTGTGTAGTGTGTCCTGGCAGGTGATGTGTGTTGAGGGGTGGTGTGTGGCGTGTGCTCGCGTGTGGCGTGTGGGGTATGTGCTGGCATGTGCCGGTGTGTGCACCGGTGTGTAGTGTGTGCTGGCAGGTGGTGTGTGTTGAGGGGTGGTGTGTGGCGTGTGCTGGCGTGTGGCGTGTGGGGTATGTGCTGGCATGTGCCGGCATGTGCACCGGTGTGTAGTGTGTGCTGGCAGGTGGTGTGTGTTGAGGGGTGGTGTGTGGCGTGTGCTGGCGTGTGGCGTGTGGGGTATGTGCTGGCATGTGCCGGCGTGTGCACCGGTGTGTAGTGTGTGCTGGCAGGTGGTGTGTGTTGAGGGGTGGTGTGTGGTGGGTGCTGGTGTGTGGCGTGTGCTGGCGTGTGCTTGTGTTGTAACGAGACTCAGCTTTCACTTCTGATGGGCTGAGGATCCATAGGTGGAATCCCCATACACCGAAGCTTCGGGTTCCTCGGTTTCTAGACTGAAGTGTGAGGCGCGTGACCTTGGAGCGTGGAGACCTGCCCGGCTGTGGAACCCTCGCGGGTGGGCCCCGCAGCTGGAGCCACGTCTTTCCCGCTCTGAGGTGCGCCGTCGCCCCCTCCTGGGCGCTGGGAGGCACTGCGGTTGCCTGTGGACGGCAGGTTCCTTCCTGTTTGTCTTTTTATTTTATTTATTTTATTTTATTTATTTATGTTTTTGGCTTACAACGCAGCGATTTGCTTCTCCCTCATAAAGGTCCACGATAAGCCCAGACAGTGCTCAGGGCAGCCCAGTTGTCCCCGCGTGATGGCGTCGGGCTGTCCTTCCTTAGCAAGGTGACTCCGGCAGCCGCAGCAGGGAAGAGGCAGCATCGGGCACCCGCTGAGATGCTCCCTTACGGAAGCGACTTGTGGGAGGCAGGGATATGTGTTTTTCTTTTCCTTTTTTTTTTTTTAAGAGAAAACCACATTTTATTTTGTTAATGTTAAAGTTATTTTCAATACAATTTTATATAAAAAATGATTTTTTTTTTTTTTTTTTTTAAGATGGAGCCTTGCTCTGTCACCCAGGGTGGAGTGCAGTGGTACAATTTCGTCTACTGCAACCTCCGCCTCCTGGTCCAAGCAATTCTCCTGCCTCAGCTGCTCAAGGAGCTGGGATTACAGGCGCATTCCACCTCGTCTGACTACTTTTTGTAGTCTTAGTAGAGATGGGGTTTCACCATGTTGGTCAGGCTGGTCTCGAATTCCTGACCTTGTTATCTGCCTGCCTTGGCCTCCCAAAGTGCTGGGATTACAGGAGTGAGCCACCGCGCACGGCCGAAAATGAATTTAATTTTAATCAGTTTGACTATAAGGCAAGATTTTCTGAATATCTTATAACTTTCAGAATTGTTTTGAATGAAAGAGTACATTCATGTTCTAAGAAAACTCGACTCTTCAGATACATGAGCCACATTATGTTCTCATATCAGTGTGTTTTAAATTTTATTGCTTAATTCATATAAACAGCCTGTTTATATAAATCAATAGCCTGAATAGCCTGTTTTGAATAGTAGCCAACTTGTTCGGATGTGTGTTTTTCTTAACTGCCCAGAGGGAAGGGAGAACTGGGCACCAGTGAAAACAGGTCACGCCTACCTAAAGTCTTGCTGTGTGGCTCAGTGACGGGTGCCGTGGACGTGGCAGCCCCTAAGTCCCGGCTCCCGTACATACAGTATCGCTGTTTCCTTAGAATCACTGCTGTAGGCCGGGCGTGGTGGCTCACGCCTGTAATCCCAGCACTTTGGGAGGCCGAGACGGGCGGATCACGAGGTCAGGAGATCAAGACCATCCTGGCTAACACGGTGAAACCCTGTCTCTACTAAAAAAGTACAAAAAACTAGCCGGGTGAGGTGGCGGGCGCCTGTAGTCCCAGCTACTCGGGAGGCTGAGGCAGGAGAATGGCGTGAACCCGGGAGGCGGAGCTTGCAGTGAGCTGAGATCCGGCCACTGCACTCCAGCCTGGGCGACGGAGCGAGACTCCGTCTCAAAAAAAAAAAAAAAAAAAAAAAAAAGAAACAATCACTGCTGTAATCCTAGCTGGCGAACTTGGTGTTCTTATTCAATTTTAAAAGATTTTAATATATCATATGTGAGTGGCTTACCCCATCTACTTACTCAAATTCCAACTGACTTTCAAAATAAGAGCTGTGACATGTTACTTATTTAAAATTTTCCAATTAGATTTATCAGGTAGTGACCCTGCTTATCTTACCAAGTAGACATGTCAACTTGTGGGCTGCTAATCCACTTGGTAGATTAGGTATGTAAATAAATTAGTGTCCAAACTGAAATCAGCTATTTCTTAATTGAGATTAAAATGTCTACATTTTTAATACTTTTCATATTTGAAGCAAGTGGATTTCGTTTGTGAAATAATCTTCTTTGCCTTATGAAAGACACTCTCAGTCATGACTGACTCCAAAGACTGAACATACCACGAAAGACCAGAACTCTCAGAAGCTCACACATGACTGCCCTTCTCATGGGACCAGAGGCGTGGCCTGCCCGGTTAAATCACTCACAGGCACCCTGGGGTTATGCTGCCGCCATCCCTGCACAGAAGGCCACCTTGTGGCCTCTCGCCGCCATGCCAGGCTGACTGTGTACTCAGGGCGAATGCTTGAAGAGAGGCTCATTTGATGTTTGTTTTTAGAAATTGAGAATGAGAGGGTGGGCGCGGTGGCTCACGCTTGTAATCCCAACACTTTGGAAGGCCGAGGCGGGCGGATCACGAGGTCAAGAGATCGAGACCACCCTGGTCAACATGGTGAAACCCCATCTCTACTAAAAATATACAAAAAGTAGCCGGGCGAGGTGGCGGGCGCCTGTAGTCCCAGCTACTCGGGAGGCTGAGGCAGGAGAATGGCGTAAACCCGGGAGGTGGAGCTTGCAGTGAGCTGAGATCCAGCCACTGCACTCCAGCCTGGGCGGCAGAGCAAGACTTCATTAAAAAAAAAAAATCGTGGGATGTGATAGAACGAGTGGGGCCCACAGGCCACCCTGGCGCATGCCATGTCCCCCGTGCCCTCTTTCTAGTGTGAACTCGTGATGATTCACCCTATCTTGAACCTTCTTCATAAAACAGGAGATTTCCTCTGGAAGAGATCCCGCTGGATGAAAAGGAGGCAGCTCAGTGGCTTCATAAACTGTACCAGGAGAAGGTAAGCAGGCTGTGCTCTCGCTCAGGGTCCTGGTCTCCTGAAGAGGCTGTGGAAGGGGCGCTGGCGAGCAGGCAGGTGACACGTGGGAACTCCTTGGGAGACAGGAGTGCACCCAGGTCCCAAATACTCCTGATCCTTCTTTGATTTCTTCTTCTTCTTTCTGGTTTTTTTTTCTTTTTTCTGAGACAGGGTCTCACTTTGTCACCCAGGCTGGAGTGCAGTGGTGCGATCCTGGCTCACTGCTGCCTTGACCTCCTGGGCTCAAGCGATTCTCCTGCCTCAGCCTCCTGGGTAGCTGGAGCTACAGGTGCGAGCCACCATGTTCAGCTAATGATTCAAACAATTTCTTTTTGTAGAAATGAGGTCCCACTATGTTTCCAGGTTGGTACTGAACTCTTGGGCTCAAGCAATCTTTCCGCCTCAGCCTCCCAAAGTACTGGGATTACAGGCAGGAGCCACCACACCTGGGCCCTTTTTCTTAATGTTTGAGAAGTTAACAAACTACAGACAAGTATGAAGGGTAACATGATGCCTGTATAACTAGGGCTGGTAAGATTTGGTCACATTTGTTTCATTTTCTTATATAAAAGAAATTACAGGTATGTAACCAACATAGATGGTCACTAGACTCCTTGTGCAATAGAAACAAATTAGGGATGTTAGAAGATTATTTTGAAAACCACACTCAGTCCTTCTTTCTTTCCCCCACGGCTTGCTCAGCCCAACTTTCCCTTTGTTTTATACACACAAATGCGTGGGGCATTCGCTTTCCACTGTTGGCCCTGTGGGAGAGGAGATAACCAGGAAATCCTCCCAGGATGTAAAAAATATTGTAAATGCATTGATGGGCTCTCAAAGTAAGGGAAATCGACCGGGCACTATAGCTCACGCCTGTAATCACAGCACTTTGGGAGGCCGAGGCAGGCAGATCACCTGAGGTCAGGAGTTCAAGACCAGTCTGACCAACATGGTGAAACCCCGTCTCCACTAAAAACACCAAATTAGCCAGGCGTGGAGGCGCGTGCCTCTAATCCCAGTTACTTGAGAGGCTGAGGCAGGAGAATCGCTTGAACCCGGGAGGCGGAGGTCGCAGGAGCCAGGATCGTCCCATTGCACTCCAGCCTAGTCAACAGAGTGAGACTCTGTCCCCCCCCAAAAAAAGGAAAAAGAAAATAAGGGAAATCTCCTGGGACTGAAAAGGGATGTGGGGCTGAAACAGGACCCTGGGCCTGGGGGCCAGCAGCGCCATGTCTGGCTGGTGCTTTCTGCCTGCCCCATCCTCTGAAGTCTCGAGCTGTGATGCCTACATGGAAACAGAAGATAAAGATTTCCCCTCATTCAAGGCAGGACGTTAGAACCGAAAACCCCACATGATGCTGGGACACTCTGAGAATCGGGCCCTCAGAAAGGTTCAACTGAAGAGGAAAATTACCTCCCAGCACAGAGAAATGGCCTTGAAACTTGCCTTTCTCCTGTTGGGCTCAAGAAAGTCTGCCCTGGGAATTCATAATTACAGGCCTGCCCTCCAACAGGCTTGAGGTTTGAATTTATACAAACAGCATAGTTCAGGAAGCACACAGCCAGAAGGTGTGTGCCGGGATACTCGGAGACATTCCAGAGGCAGGGAGCTGGGTGCTCAGGGGTGGCCAGGACACGATGACACCTGCCTCCGCACAGACACAGTGTGTGGCTGCCAGGGGGCACCCCAATCCCAGTTTCCAGCAGGAAGCTGAGAATCGTGAAGAGATCAGCTAGTAAAAATAAAATCTCTTGAAGCCAGTGAGCTCAGTGTCAACAGTCTCCAACCGCCTTTAAAAGAGAGAGGGTCGGCCAGGTACGGTGGCTCACACCTGTAATCCCAGCACTTTGGGAGGCCGAAGTGGGTGGATCACGAGGTCAGGAGTTCGAGACAAGCCTGGCCAACCTGGTGAAACCCTGTCTCCACTAAAAATACAAAAATTAGCCGGGCGTGTTGGTACACACCTGTAATCCCAGCTACTCAGGAGGCTGAGGTGGGAGAATCACTTGAACCTGGGAGGCAGAGGTTGCAGTGAGCTGAGATCACACCACTACACTCCAGCCTGGCAACAGAGTGAAGCTCCGTCTCAAAAAAAAAAGAGAGGGTTGATGGTCCCCTTCACTACTTCCCAGTCATCCTAGAGTCCCACAGGCTGCCCCGCCCATGGGCAGTGGCTGCAGAGTGTCTGCTCTGTCAGGCATGGTGATTTCCACCAGGGCTAGAACCTCCTGCAGGTGGCCCTGGCCGGGCTCCTCTCTCCTCCCAGCTCTTCATTAGCCTCCTTTTCCAGGCCAGGAAACCGAGTTACGGGAGGTTAAGGAACTTTTCGTGGGCCGTGCAGCTGAGATTGCGGGATGCGGGGATTTGCGTCCAGGCCGCAGGACACACAGGCCACACCTGCCATCCCCACGGACTCTGCCTCGCGCGAGGTGTGGGATGTGGTGGGTGGCCTGGGCTGTGCCGGGCAGGCAGACTCTGGTATTCACAACGTTGCTTTCTTGACCAAATATTCTGGGCAACTTCCTCAATCAAAGGGTTGATACGCTTGTGAGCTCTTGACGCACGCTATCAGAGATTCTCCAAAAACGTAAAGCCAGCTTCGCCTCCCACCTGCAGTTTCTGTGATTTGTCCTCTTAAGTGATGTGGCGCTTTTTTTAGGTTGAGTCATTTTTCATTGCCAACAATTTTCTCCTGCAGTGAAATAATAGCTTGTAAAAAAGCCTCACGCTTCCTTTCTCTGTTGACTCTTCCAGGACGCGCTCCAGGAGATGTATAATCAGAAGGGTATGTTTCCAGGGGAGCAGTTTAAGCCTGCTCGGAGGCCGTGGACCCTCCTGAACTTCCTGTCCTGGGCCACCATTCTCCTGTCTCCCCTCTTCAGTTTTGTCTTGGGCGTCTTTGCCAGCGGATCACCTCTCCTGATCCTGACGTTCTTGGGGTTTGTGGGAGCAGGTAATGGACACTGTCGCTAACGGCTCACACTCTGACGGGCCTCACAGTATTGGCCACAGGGTCCGGGACCCAGTGACTCATCACAGTGGCCATGGGAGGCGGGGGCCTGGCTGTTATGGACCCTGGAGCCAGGATCCCCACGGCCTGCAGGCCTCAGAGCCTGGATTCTTGCGAGCTGAGGGTCGCCTCAGAGAGCCGAACGGCTGCCACCCTAGCGCCATCCCCACTGCAGCCCCACTGGCCGGTGCCCTTGAGGATGCTGACGAGAGGGACCCCAGTCCCCCTGTCTGCTTTTGGGCTCTTAGGGGGTCAGGCTGGGATGGCCATTCAGGAGCTTTAAGCAGGACATCATCATTCAGCTCCTCCCTGTTGACCCCAGCGACTTCCCCACTGTGTGCCCACCCCAAGCACGATGCTGAGCCCACCACAACTTGTCAGCTAGCCTGGGGCCGAACACACACCCAGCCTGTCTCTGTAGTGAACTCGGGAGCCCACCCACTCCCCGTAATCGAGGGGTCTCCGTCCACGGAGACGCAGTCTGTGTGCATCGCCCTGTGAGCTGACTCCCCGGGCCCGGCCCCTGGGTCAGCTCCTCCCCTGCTCCCACCTTTCCCCTGCCAGGGGCCTTGGGGGAAGGGATCCCCAGAGCAGTGACTGCCATCAGCCTCTCCCATTGGACTGCATGATGACTTGAGGTCACCCACAGAGGACAGGATGTGACCTGGTTACATCTGAGGGTCCTGCTTGTCCACTTCTGCCACCTGTTGGGTTTGCAAGGCTGAGCTGTTAGAGTGCTCTGAAGCCCTTCTACTCCCACCAGCCAAAGACCCAGAGGGGCAGGCAAGGGGAGGTCCACGTGTCCACCTGCCTCGGACCCAGCGGGTCAGAAGATGTGCCCCCACCCCTGCCTGAGCAGGCCATGGCCTGAGGGCTCTTTCCCCGCAGGCCACACCGACTCTCTGACAGCAGACGCCACTGGGTGTGGGGCAGAGGGAGAGGGTCTGGGGCAGAGGAAGGAAGCCCCCGTAACACGTTTTACAGCAAAAAGGCAAAGTCATCCGACTCACCTCTTCTCTCTCTCTCCTGTCTCGAAAGCTTCCTTTGGAGTTCGCAGACTGATAGGAGTAACTGAGATAGAAAAAGGCTCCAGCTACGGAAACCAAGAGTTTAAGAAAAAGGAATAATTAATGGCTGTGACTGAACACATGTGGCCTGACGGTGGTATCCAGTTAACTCAATTAAAACCAGAGCAACACACAGAGTGGAGGAAAAGACAATTAGAAACTATTTTTCTTATTAACTGGTGACTAATATTAACAAAACTTGAGCCAAGAGTAAAGAATTCAGAAGGCCTGCCAGATGAAGTCTTCAGCCTCCCACAGCGCAGGGTCCCAGCATCTCCGAGTGCACCCGTGGGAGGTGGATCCGGGCGGAGAGGCCTCCCGCGGACGCCACCTCTCCAGAACTCCGCTTCCATGAGGGAGCCTTTGGCTGCTTTCTCTCCTTAAACGTAGATCAAATTTTTTGTTTTTTAATCAGTTATTTTGGGAACTTAACCTGGCCCTTCACCTCTTCTGCACCTCCCGCCCCTCCAGAAACTGTCTCATAATGAATTTCTGCTGTCCTTCTGGGAGTGGACGGCCGGGTCCCGTTCCCTGGGGAGCTCGCCTGGCTCAGCACCTTGGCTCCCAGTGGGGGCCCTGTGGAGAGCGCCCGTAGCGATAAGCACACCGGCACGAACATCAGGTCGATTCCTCGAAGTCGGAGCCCTCACTCTGCCCTGTCCTGGGGCTGGCTGAGGGCGAACGCCCCACCTTCCTTTCCAGAGCCCTGTCTGCCCTAGCTCCTATTTGACCCTGTGTGTAAATACGTACATCTGTTTTTAAAGTGGATGGACCCCGAGAACTCCGTGAAATGCAGAGTTCTCCATGCACCTAAAGCTCCTCTGTCCCTCTCATGGCTGTCAGACCCTGGTCCCTCCACACTGGGTGCTGGGGAGGGAGGACCCTCGGGGCTACCACGCGCCCCCCCATCCCACAGATCAGGAGCCAAGGAGGGAGGACAGGGCAGCCTGTGGGACTCTAGGATGCTTCGGAAGAAGCGAGGGCACCGTCAACCCTCTGTTTTTTAAAGGTAGTTGGAGACTGTTAACGCTGAGCTCATTGGCTTCTAGAGATTTTATTTTTACTGGTTGATCTCCTGGTGGTTTTTAACTTCCTGCTGGAAACTAGAGGTGGGGCCCCCACCCCCCAGCCTCGCACTGTGTCCTTGGGGAGGACCTGCCCCCATCCTGGCTGGCATCACTGTGGCCCGGCCACCCCTGAGCGCCCAGCTCCCTGCCTCCTGGACGTCTCTGAGAGTCCAGGCAGAGCAGAGGGCAGCGCTCGGCTGGACGTGCTGGCTCCCTCGGCCTCGCAGCGAGCCCCTGGCCCACGCCGAGCGAGGGATGCTTCTACAGCATGTCCACTCCCCCGGCGTGGCCGGGTGGAGCCCCTGGGGCAGTGGCAGTGGTAGAAAGCTCAGCTCGGTCACGGTACCACCAGCCCACCTGCATCTGGCTTTCAGCTTGCTTGTTCTAAGTCACACCCCCTCATCTTTTTAGCAAGGGAAGAAACAAAAATGGATGTTATCTCTGACATGTGGTAACCAGCATTCTGAACAGCGGTAGGTTGAGTTTTCTAGGGGAAAACAAATGGGGAAAAGAGGCATGAAGAAAAGTAAACCGAGAACGTAGTTAGGCATCAGGCCTAAGTGTCCTGGGGAGATGGGATGGGGAAGGCAGCGTTCTGCATGACAGAGGCACTGCCGGGCCCCGGGTCTGTGGGGGCTGTGCTCTCGGGGCATGTGCAGGATGCCAGCTGCGCACACCTGCTCAGAGCACGGCTCCTCACGGGGGTGAAGGGGCAGACCAAGGAAACCAGACGAGACCAAGGAAACCAGACGAGACACGCTTGCAGACACTGTCGCTTTGGAAATGTGCTTCCCTACCTCTGAAATCTCATCCCTCCACCTGCCCACTCAGGCAGCTGTGCTGTGAGCAGGGCGTGCACTCCCCTGGCTGAGCACCCCGGAGATTCTCCTGCACCTTCCTCATGCTGCACACTGCTCATCCATCTCCGTGTGTGTTTAGATCACGCCATCCACTGACTCACTAACACCCGCAGAATCTTAAAGGAGAAAAGCTGAGGGGCACGACCATGCGCATATGTGACCTGGAAAATGCAAATTTAGATCTTTTATGACTTAATTAATAGTTACTGTTTCCCATAGAAGTTCCCTCCCTTTGAAAGTAATATATAATGTATAAATTCTGCACTGAGTCATGGCGGAGCTGGGCAGCCCCTAGGTTAGAGTGGAGATGGAGGCCCAGGCCCAGGGGTCACACCTCATCTGGTTTCCTTCCCATCTCACGGCTTAGCTTGTGCTTCTCAACACCAAGCCTTTAAGAGCAATAAAAACTACACCATGAATGTTTGGGGTTTTTTTTTTTTTTTTTTTTTTGGAAGAGGGTGGATTTTGCTTTTCATCCACTTCAGAAGGAAAAGGGGAGGAGAGCTCCTTTCCATTTTAAATTAAATTCATAAATCCCAGAGTAGTCTTTTTTTTTCTTTTTCCTTTACACTGTACTTCTGAGCTGAATTCAGTTAATGTTATGTCCAAATTCAGGCTGAGTGTTAAGGCTGAAGCAACTCGGTAGCCCACAGTCTGTGCTGGCCGCTGTCGGGGTGAGGCAGATGCTGGGCCTGGCATCACTGATGCCCTCCGCACCTGGTCCTCTAGCCAGGCTGAGGACAGGAAGGGCGTTGCTGGCCTGTAGCTCCTGTTGCCCACCCGGAGCCAGGCTCCCCACTGGAGGCTTCCAGCCGAGAGGACCAAGGCCCACCCTTGGGCGTCTGGCAGGCCAAGCTCCCAGCCCGGGCTGTGGTCTCCTGGGGACGCCGCTGGCCTGACTCTCATCTTAGGTCCAGGTGTCAGGGGGTCTCCTGCCCATCTTCCCAAGGATGCCATTGCTGTCTTCATCATCTTCCCCCGTGTGAGACACTGGTTGTCCGGTACGCGGTGACAGTGTACCAGATGCACACCCTATGTGAGGTGCTTTCAGGTCCCTGTCCTCAGGAAGCGCAGAGTCCGGTGGAAGAGATGAGGGCTCAACAAATCACTAAATACACAAAACAACAATGTAAGCAGCACTTTCTTTTTAAAAAAAAAAAAAACAAAAAACAGGTCCTTTCGATCAATTTTGAGTCTCTCTGCCTCGTCTGTCCCCTGACTCCCTTTCGTGCACCACGGCATGAGAATCTTTCCTCACGCTGTTAAGGTATTGCTGAGCATTGACACTGACCTCAAGGAAAAGCAGTGGTTGGACCCAGCCGTGTGTGGTACTCATGTGCGATTCAGTAGCTGTTGCCGGGCTGTCCATGCCTGTTGTGGCTACCAATTGGGGTCCGATTGGGGGTGAAGAATAAGTAACTTTCTGCATGCTTTGTCTCTATCTGAGACACTTATACAACAAGCCGAGTATAATCTCTCCAGCCCTGCAGATTTTCACCTGACTTGTTAACCCCCCCGCGTAGACTCCCGCTGCAGGCCTCTGGCCTGAGGCTCACTGCATGTAGCCCCGGCGTACAGCACTAGTGCCCCACAGCGCTGTGCTTCTAACCCCTTCTGCGCTGCACCTAGGCTCAGGGTTCAAACGGCCAGCCCGAAACGCCTACCTGCCTTCTTTCTGGAAACAGCATGTCCCCGGCCGTGTGCCTGCCCCTTTCTCTACTGAACTAGTCCCCAAACCAAAGGCAAGCCCTCTCCGGCCCGGGAGGCGGGGGTGGGGGGG
>NW_016809139.1:2182149-2195225 GCF_001698545.2 Rhinopithecus bieti | reverse complement strand
GTGTGGGGGACATTCACGGCCGCACGCATGCGCATGCACACACCGTGTGTGTGGGACATTCACGGCCGCACGCATGCGCATGCACACACCGTGTGTGGGGGACATTCACAGCCGCACGCATGCGCACATGTACGCACGTCCCAGCACACACATGGGCACGCCTGAAGAGTAAGGGCAGCGTGAGGAAGTGGCCTCGGGGAACCATCCTCTTCGTGTCTCTTCTTGTTTGTTTGTTTTTGAGATGGAGTTTCGCTCTGTCACCCAGGCTGTGGAGTGCAATGGTGCGATCTTGGCTCACCACAACCTCCGCCTCCCGGGTTCAAGCAATTCTGCTGCCTCAGCCTCCCAAGTAGCTGGGATTACAGGCACCCACCACCACCAGGCCCGGCTAATTATGTATTTTTAGTAGAGACAAGGTTTCTCCATGTCGGTCAGGCTGGCCTCGAACTCCTGACCTCAGGTGATCCACCTGCCTCGGCCTCCCCAAGTGCTGGGATTACACGTGTGAGCCACCGCACCCGGCCCTCTTCATGTTCCTTCTGAGCATGATGCCTGAGAACCCGGAATTGTCCAGGTGGCTCACACAGCAGCAGGGTTCATGGAGAGAAAGCCCCTCGTGAAGAAAGTGCTCCCAGGGCTAAGGAACCTGATGAAGAAATCAAACAGTCCTGTGAAGTCTTAGTAAGTTGGCAACGTGGCCCGAGCTTTGCTTTGCTGTTGGATGTGAGCTCTTCCGCTGCAGGCGGCCTGCACCTGGGCTGGGCAGGAACAAGTCCAACCGCAGGTACTCTGGACGTGAGCCTTGATCATCCCACATGTGGCCAGGAGGCCTCTGAGGGTGCACGTGCACACACACATGCACACACAGACACACGTGCAGGTACACCGGCAGGTGCTTGCCCTGCTGCTGAACCCCTGGGGGAGGGACAAGCCCAGTCACAGGGGCAGGCACCAGAGGACAAGGCCACAGAGGGCTCCGGGCGGCTTCAGCTGCTGCTCTGCAGTCGGTCCCAGCCTCCCAGCACTTGCCAGGTGGAGCCACTCCGAAGTCTTAGGATCCAGGGATGGGAAATGCCAGCAAGGTCATGCCGTCCAAACGCCCATCACATGTGAGAGCTCCCTTCACAGCTGCTGGCGCAGCCTCTGCTTAAACCCAGCTAGATCCCAGCATGCTTCTACTGTCTCAATCGGCCCATTCTGTTGATCACAGATGGGCAGAAGTGTGTTTCCATGGGACAGTGTGTTACAGGGGGAGGCCTGGATTTGGGGGCCTGGAGGCCTCTAGATGAAAACCCAAAACTCACTCCTTAGGACCTGTGTGTCCCAGGCCAAGAAGGTTCTTAACCTCCATGCCCTTCCGTGTTCTCGCCTGTAAGATGGGGACGGTTGTCAGGACGATTAGCGTACATCCTGAGCTTAGGCTGTGACAGGTGCTGAGCAAGTGGCTGCTGTCCTGGCAGACCTGGGGGCACCCCTGGCCTGCGTCTGTCCTGGGCCCTGCCTGTGCCAGCCTGGAGGGGAGGGGCTGTGGCAGTAGCCTTTGCTTCCTCTCCCCTTGGAACCTTTCATGAGCCCCCAGGGGCTCCTCCTCCCCATGATTCATCTTTTCCTGTCACTTCTTAAACCCTTTGTGTCTGGGCGCGGTGGTTCACACCTGTAATCCCAGCACTTTGGGAGGCCAAGGCAGGAGGATCACTTGAACCTAGGAGTTCAAATTTTTTTTTTTTTTTTTTTTTTGAGACACAGGTCTCCCTCTGTCACCCAGGCTGGAGTGCGTGTGTGATCTTGGCTCACTGCAAGCTCTGCCTCCCGAGTTCCCCGCCATTCTCCCGCCTCAGCCTCCTGAGCAGCTGGGACTACAGGTGCACGCCACCATGCCCAGCTAATTTTTTGTATTTTTAGTAAAGACAGGGTTTCACCGTGTTAGCCAGGATGGTCTCGATCTCCTGACCTCGTGATCTGCCCGCCTCGGCCTCCCAAAGTGCTGGGATTACAGGCATGAGCCACGGTGCCCGGCCAATTAAAAAATAGATATATTTTGGTAGGGCACAGTGGCTCACGCCTGCAATTCCAGCACTTTGGGAGGCGGAGTTGGGAGGATCACTTGAGCTCAGGAGTTCGAGACCAACTCAGGCAACATGGTGAGACCCCTCATCTCTACTCAAAGTACAAAATTAGCCAGGCATGGTGGCGGGAGCCTGTAATTCCAGCTACTCAGGAGGCTGAGGCAGGAGAATCGCTTGAACCTGGGAGGTGGAGGTTGCAGTAAGTTGAGATTGCACTCCAGCCTGGACCTCAGAATGATACACCATCTCAAAATAAATAAATAAAATTAAATATTATATGTATATAAAATAGCCAGGCATAATGGTGCATGCCTATGGTCCCAGCTACTTGGGAGACTGAGGTGGGAGGATTACTTGAACCCAGGGGGCGGAATTTGCAGTGAGCCAAGATGGTGCCACTGCACTCCAGCCTGGGTGAAAGAGCAAGATCCTGTCTCAAAACAAACAAAAAATCAGCCAGGTGTGGTGGTGCGCACCTGTGGCCCCATCTACTTGGGAGGCCGCGCCCGTGGCCCCATCTACTTGGGAGGCCGCGCCTGTGGTCCCATCTACTTGGGAGGCGGTGCCTGTGGTCCCATCTACTTGAGAGGCTGAGATGGCAGGATCACTTGAGCCCAGAAGGCTGAGGCTGCAGTGAGCCAATATTGTGCCACTGCACTCCAGCCCGGGCAACACAGTGAAATTCTCTCTCAAAAAAACACAAAAACACCCCTCCTTGCTGGACTGGGCCTCCCTTGCGGGTGCGGGTGCAGGTGCAGTTCATCCCTCAGCACCTCTGAGGTGCGTGCCCCGCCCCCGTGTCCCTCCACACTGCTGTGCTAATGCTGCTCTTGTGCAAAGTTGATAGCACAGGGCATGTGGACCGACGTCATCCCCCTCTGTCAGGGCACACAAGGAGGGTGGGCTCCTGACTGACCTCAGCAGGACTGTGCCCACCAGAGCAACACACCCAAAGCCTCTGGCTGCAGCTCCTCAGACCAGTGGGAGGTCATTAGACCCACAGGAGCAGCACGTGTCTCCAGGAAGTGGGATGGGACCGTGTTGCCAGAAAAGCAGATGGGCAAAGGCAGACAAGTCCAAGGTGTTCAGAGCTGGCCGGAGAGCAGGGAGGCGGGGAACATGGCAGCTGCAGAGCTCTCCCAGGGGGAGTCCGCGTGTGGTGGGAGGGACCCGGGACCCAGCCTGGTTTTCATGTGTGGGGCCCACAAAGACCTCGAGCTGCCTTCCGGAAGGATTGTCATGCAGGGCAGGGTGTGTAAGCAGACGAGCTGCTCTGTGCCAGGGGAGCAAGCCCCAGGGGAGCAGTGCCAGCTTGTGCTCCTCTGCCCATGCAGCAGGCAGTGGATTCTGCACCCGGGATGCCTGGGACGCCCACAGGCCTTGGCCAGGCTTGGCTTGTGGAGTGCAGAGTGAGGGCTGGTGGAGCTTCCCGGGCACTTGGAGCCAGGGAGTGTGTGCAGAGGCAAGGGAGGTCCTTGGAGACAAGCAAATGCTAAATGATCTGAAACTGGGATTGGAGATAGGGGCAGGGGAGAGTCGGCTCTAGACAAGTATGTCCAGCCTGTTTGCAAAACCCCTGCAAGATCTAAGGACATCCAGGGAACAGACATCATGAATGTGGGCTTCGGCTCCCATGTGCCACTTGTCATGGAGGGACGTGAAGCCCTGACCTATACCAGAGGTCAGAGGACCTAGAAGGACCCACGTCTTGTCTGTCCTGGGCGCCTGCAGAGCTGGGTGGGCCTTGCCCGCAGTGTGTCTGGGAAGGAGCTGCAGAGCTGGGTGGGCCTTGCCCGCAGTGTGTCTGGGAAGGAGCTGCAGAGCTGGGTGGGCTTTGCCCGCAGTGTGTCTGGGAAGGGGCTGTACACCTGTCCCTATGGCTTCCCTTCAGCTTCTCTGCAATTCTCAGTCACCCATCAGGACCAGAAGGAATTCTAGAGCATAATTTCCCCTCAAGCAAACAGAATCTCACTCTGTCTCCCAGGCTGGAGTGCAGTGCCATGATCTCGGCGCCCTGCAACCTCCACCTCTTGGGTTCAAGCGATTCTTCTGCCTCAGCCTCCCAAGTAGCTAGGATTACAGGCATGCACCACCATGCCCAGGTAGTTTTTTTATTTTTAGTACAGACAGGGTTTCACCATGTTGGCCAGGCTGGTCTCGAACTCCTGACCCCTCAGGTGATCCACCCACCTTGGCCTCCCAAAGTGTTGGGATTACAGGTGTGGTCACCATGCCTGGCTCAAGCAGCCTTTAAATGCATCACTTTCCGCCCCAAAATTCCAACTCACTCAGCTGTGATTACATGGTCAGTTCCACCTGCCCAGGACTTTGTAAGAAACCTGACCCCTCAGGCTGGCCCAAAGTTCCTTCACGGCGGAACTTGTGCAATTGCAGGATGCAGCCTTGGATGGCTGAAGAGAGCAGAGCAGCTGTGAACGGTCTATGCCATGTCTCCTGCTCAAACCCTTTTCTGCTGCTCCCAACCAGAAAATAAGGGTGGAGACAGCCTGCACCCCTCCTTTGCCAGTGAAAGATCTGGAGGGGAGGCGTGGGGTCTCTGGGGCCAGGGGGGCGGGCATGACGATGCTGGTGCCTATCTCTCTGGGGCATGCCACCCCTTTGGACTTCATTGTCCCTACTGTGTCACCACGGGCCCTGCCACGCCCTGCCTCTGAGTGTGTGGGGTCTGTACCTGCCTCGCCCCAGCTGGCCGCTTTCTCCAGCGTCCTCGGAGCAAGGGAGCAAGGGAGGAATGCTTCCTGGAGCAGAAGTGGCCACAGTGACTCTAGGTCAGCAGATGGCCGCAGAGGCCTGGGCAGTGACCGGTCGGAGAACAAGGCCTGACGTGTTCCCGGGCAGGTTTCCATGGGGTCTCAGCGGTGACCATGCATGGAGGAGAAGCGTGCCTTCCTGGCCCTGCAGTGTGGATTCCTGGTGCCTCTAAGGTCTGCTGACAGTGGAGCTGCACCCCGGTGAGCACGGCCCGGGGTGGGGTTGGGGGGTGGCCCTTCACATTCCCTGCCCTCTGTGACGGAAACTCACTGTTATTATCCTAAACTCTGTTTCTGCTTAGAATTTGGGGCAAGTTGCTCTGAAATAACCCTTCCCTTGTCCTTGGCATGAGAGGACTCTGTCCTCGGGGCACAATAATGTAGAAATAGGTCATCCTGAAGGTCCCCCCAGGAGATTCCTGAGAGGAAGGAGGGAACCTGCTGTGAGCCGCCTGGGTCATTCCTCCTGCATGTCCCCTCCCAGACCCAGCCTGCGCTGGAGACTGGTCTGAGGTCAAAGGCAGCGCCTTCTTCAGAAAACGGCCACAGCTGGGAGTCAGGCCTCCCATCCCCTCCAAGACAGCTGGGCTCCCTGGGGCTGTGGGAAGGAGGGGCTTGGGGAGGTGCCCAGCACCTATCAGGCCACAGAGCCTCGCCCTGACGCTTCCCCTGCCCACCAGCACGCGAAGGGAGCAGGAAGGGACGTCCACCGGAGGCTTTGCCCTCAGTGGGGAAGGAAGCAATGTCACTCCATCTTCTGGTCTGAGGCCTTTTCCCTCTTCAGGGAGGGCCCGTCCACACCCCCCTGAGGTGGCTCCTCCATCTCTCCCACCCGTGCAGGTGGGGCCTGCAGGCTGCAGAGTCAGACCTGGGGAAAATCCTGACTTCAAAGTCATTTCTCAGCCTCCTCGTCAGAAAATGAAACGCAAACCAAGAGCTTCCCAGAAGGCTGAGGGAAAGGAGCTGGGCTCCCATCCGACAGCTCACTGGGCCATAAGCACAACCTGGGGAAAAGCCACCGCCCTGCCCTGGGGTCTCCAGGGTACCTGGGCCAGAAGCCTGCAGTGGGGCCGGAGAATGAAGGCCTGGGCAGCGGTTCACGAGGAGACCTTGGACGGGAGCTTGTCCCTCCCTTTCTGCAGCAACCACTAAGAAAGGAGCAGAGGGACTGGGCACAGTGGCTCACACCTGTGATCCCAGCACTTTTGGAGGCTGAGGCAGGAGGATCTCCTGAGGCCAGGAGTTCAAGAACAGCCTGGGCAACATGGTGAAACCCTGTCTCTACAAAAATAAAAAAATTAGGCAGGGTGCAGTGGCTGAAGCCTGTAATCCCAGCACTTTGGGAGGCCGAGGCGGGCAGATCACGAGGTCAGGAGATCGAGACCGTCCTGGCTAACACGGTGAAACCCCGTCTCTACTAAAAGATACAAAAAACCAGCTGGGTGAGGTGGCGGGCGCCTGTAGTCCCAGCTACGGGAGGCTGACGCAGAGAATGGCGAATAAACCTGGGAGGCAGGAGCTCGCGAGTGAGGCTGGAGATCACGCCCTGCACTCCAGCCTGGGCAACAGAGCGAGACTCCATCTCACAAAAAAAAAAAAAAAAAATTAAAAAAGAAAATAAATAAAAATTTTAAAATTGGCTCGGCGTGGTGCCTCACACCTGTAATCCCAGCACTTTGGGAGGCTGAGGCAGGTGGATTACCTGAGGTTGGGAGTTCAAGACCAGCCTGACCAACATGGAGAAACCCTGTCTCTACTAAAAACACAAAATTAGCCAGGCGTAGTGGCACATGCCTGTAATCCCAGCTACTCAGCAGGCTGAGGCAGAAGAATCGCTTGAACCTGGGAGGTGGAGGTTGCGGTGAGCCGAGATAGCGCCACTGCACTTCAGCCTGGGCAACAAGAGCGAAACTCTGTCTCAAAAAAAAAAAAAAAAAAAAAACCTGGCATGGTTGTGCACACCTGTAGTCCCAGCTACTCGGGAGGATGAAGTGCGAGGATTGCTTGAGCCCAGAAGTTCAAGGCTGCAGTGAGCCACAAATGTGCCACTGCACCCCAGCCCAGACAATGGAGTGAAACCCTGTCTTAAAATAAGAACAACGACAATAATAAAAAGGAACAGAGATAAAGCCACACGGTGCTTTCTGAATGCCGCGTCCCAGGACTACGTACATAACTGTGAGTGATCTTCAAAACTCCCAACAGCAGCCCACACGCTACACGATGAGGAAGCCGGGGACCAGACCAACGACACTGACCATGCCCAAGCCGTCCAGCTAGTTCAGAGTCAAGTGGAAATAACCAGGGTGGGAGCACAGAGAGCCACATCCCAGTGGCACCAGATCCTGGCGTGGGACAGCTGGGTGCTTTGAGAACTGCCGTTCGTTCACAGGGCTTTGCAGCTGAGCTCAGAACTTGATCTTGACTTTGATGGACGGAAGGAATGTGAGTGCCTGGGGTAAAAGCGTATTGTCACGTAGGCCACAGGATTCACGTGGGTAGAGACCCCTGGGCAGCAAGGAGCAGCCCCCAGCCCAAGTTAAGGTGTGGAAACAGTGAGCTGGGCATGCCACCCTCGTGTGCCATCGTCAAAACCCAGTAAGTGCTCCCTCCTGACCTCAAGTGATCCACTCGCCTCGGCCTCCTAAAATGTTGGGATTACAGGCGTGAGCCACCACACTCAGCAGGTTTCCAGTTTTTTGATGTAGGCGTTTATTAACTTACCTCTTTTGTTTTTTTTTTTTTTTAGAGACGGAGTCTGCCTTTGTCACCCAGGCTGGAGTGCAGTGGTGCAATCTCAGCTCACTGCAAGCTCCGCCTCCTGGGTTCACACCATTCTCCTGCCTCAGCCCCCCGAGTAGCTGGGATTACAGGCACCCGCCACCATGCCCGGCTAATTTTTTGTAATTTTAGTAGAGACGGGGTTTACACCATGTTAACCAGGATGGTCTCAATCTCCTGACCTTGTGATCCGCCCACTTCGGCCTCCCAAAATGCTGGGATTACAGGTGTGAGCCACTGCACCCAGCCCTAACTTACCTCTTAATGCTTCTACTGTGTCCCATAGGTTTTGACACATTATGTTTCTATTTTCATTTGTTTCAAGGAATTTAACATTTTTAAAACTTTTTTCATTTTTAAAAATATGGATCACTTCATGAGTTTGCACATCACCCTTGTGCAGGGGTCATGCTAATCTTCTCTGTATCATTTCAACTTTAGTATATTGCCGTGGTTTGCCACAGTTACTAAGGGACTGGACTGAAAGAAGGGGACCAATATGCAGAAATGAAAACTTAAAAGTAACTATTTGAAAGGAAGGGGCCTGGGGAAGAAGATGAGCACTCCCAGCTTCTGGTGAGCAAGGGCAGCCCCTGAGCTTCCACAGCCCTTCATATTTATCGGGTAGAATGAGCAGGGAGGAGGAAGTAATGATTGGTCAGCTGCTTAACTGATCACGGGTTCATATTATTACTAACTGGCTTCAGCTGTGTCCTGTAGATAATCACAAGAAACACCTGTGCCTGGGTCGTGACTACCCTCAGTATTCCTTGGGGGTGGCAGAAGCAGTTTGTCAGTTCACCAGTTTGCCAACATTTTGCTTTTATGAGAACAGTTTGCTGTTTACACACATAGCCTCCAGTGGTATACTGAGTTGATCATGACCCTCAGTCTTTCGGCCTGCAACAGCATCTGTGTTGCCAAAGTGAGTATGGAATTTTTAATTTTCATTCTTAATCTCTTCCTTCATCCACTGGTCATTTAGGAGCATGTTGTTTAATTTCCATGTATTTGTAGAGTTTCAAATGTTCCTCTTGTTATTGCTTTCTAGTTTTGTTGCACTGTGGTCAGATAAGATATCCGGTATGATTTTGATTTTTAAAACATTGCAGAGACGTGTTTTGTGTCTTAACATATTGTCAATCCTGGAGAATGTTCCATGTGCTAATGAAAAGAATGTATTTTTCAGCTGTTGAGTGAAATGTTCTGTAAAGGTCTGTCAGGTCCATTTCGTCTACGGTGTAGTTTCATTCCAGTGTTTCTTTGTTAATCTTCTATCTAGATCATCTTTTTAATGCTGAAAGACGGGTGTTAAAGTCCAACTATTATTCAATTGGGGTCTATCTCTCCCTTTAGATCTATTAATAATATTTGCTTTATATATCTGAGTACCCTGGTGTTGGGTGCATATCTAAGTGTTATATTCCCTTGCCAAATTAACCCCCTAATTATTATACAGAGTCTTTGTCTCTTTTTATCAGCTTTTTTTTTTTTTTTTTGAGACGGAGTCTCGCTCTGTCGCCTGGGCTGGAGTGCAGTGGCCGGATCTCAGCTCACTGCAAGCTCCGCCTCCCGGGTTCATGCCATTCTCCTGCCTCAGCCTCCCGAGTAGCTGGGACTACAGGCGCCCGCCACCTCGCCCGGCTAGTTTTTTTGTATTTTTTAAGTAGAGACGGGGTTTCACCGTGTTAGCCAGGATGGTCTCGATCTCCTGACCTTGTGATCCGCCCGTCTCGGCCTCCCAAAGTGCTGGGATTATAGGCTTGAGCCACCGCGCCCAGCCACAGCTTTTTACTTGAAGTCTGTTTTGTCTAATATAAGTACAGTTACTCCTGCTCACTTTTGGTTTCCGTTTTTGTGGAATATTTTTTTCCATCCCTTCACTTTCAGCCTCTATGTTTCTTTACATGCGAGATGAGTTTCTTGTAGGCAGTGTATAGTTGGGTCTTTTTAAAAATCCATTCATGCCAGGTGCAGTGGTTCCTGCCTGTAATTCCAGCACTTTGGGGGGCTGAGGAGGGATGATTGCTTGAGCTCAGGAGTTCAAGACCAGCCTGGACAACACAGGGAGACCCCATCTCTACAAAAACACTTAAGAAATTAGCTAGGTGTGGTGGTGCATGCCTGTGACCACAGCTAATTGGGAGGCTGAGGAGGGAGCATCACTTGGGCCTGGGAGGTTGAGGGTGCAGTGATCCGTGATCATGCCATTGCACTCCAGCTTGGGTGAAAGAGTGAGATCCTATCTTGAATGAATGAATGAATGAATGAATGAATAAATGAATAAATACATTCAGCCAGTCGATATCTTTCAAATGGGGGAATTTAATCCATTTACATTTAGGGTTATTATTGATAGGTAAGGATTTACTCCTATCATGTTTTTGATGTTTTCAGATTATTTTCTATATCCTTGATTCCTTCCTCTCTTTTGGTTTATCTTTGTGATTGGCTGGTTTTCTGTAGAGATAAGTTTCTATTTCTTTTTCTTTATCCTTTCTACCAGTGACTTTAATAGTTTCATGTTTTCACAACAGTTGTCATTTTTTTCACTTCCAGATGTAAGATCTTGAGCATTTCTTGTAAGGCTGGTCTAGTGGTGATGAATTTTCTTAGTTTGTGCTTGTCTGTGAAATATTTTATTTCTCCTTCATTTCTGAATAATTGCTTTGCTGAGTATATTTTCTTAGCTGACAGTTTTTTTTTTTTTTTTTTTCTTTTAGTACTTTGAGCATATCATCCCATTCTTTCCTGGCCTGTAAGGTTTCTGCTAAGAAATGTGTTGTTAGTTTAAGGGGGAGTTCCCTTATATGTGACTTGCTGCTTTTCTCTTGCTGCTCTTATAATTCTTTGTCTTTGACTTTTGACACTCTTACTGTAATGTGCCTCAGAAAGAATCTGTTTTAGGGCTGGGTGCGGTGGCTCATGCCTGTAATCCCAGCACTTTGGGAGGCCGAGGCAGGCAGATCCCGAGGTCAGGAGATGGAGACCATTCTGGCTAACACAGCAAAACCCCGTCTCTACTAAAAAGACAAAAAATTAGCCGGGCGTGGTGGTGGGCGCCCGTAGTCCCAGCTACTCAGGAGACTGAGGCAGGAGAATGGCGGGAACCCAGGAGGCGGAGGTTGCAGTGAGCCGAGATCATGCCACTGCACTCCAGCCTGGGTCACAGACTGGGAGACTCNTGGGGCCGGCCACACCCCTGACTCCGTCCTGGCTCTGCCCCATACCCCTGCCGTGGGGCCGACCCGGGGGATGCAGACATCCAGCTCCGTAATTCCTGCCTTTCGGGGCCAGGATGCAAAAACGGTTTTTGCGTAAAAGATGTCACACTGATCTGCTCGAGTGGGGTGGACACATGAATTAAGTTTTATCATGAACACTCGCTGCTTGTTAATTCAGGGATAATGGTGGCATTCTTACAAAGTGCTCGGGAAACAGAATGACAGGAACACTTGTAGGGAGCCCAGGAAGTTACCAGAGACATTGGTGTCAGTCGGCCCAGGCAACAGCAGCGTACGCTTTTCAAAGATCATTGAGTTGTCTTAGAATTGGAAGCTGTGTAATGACGATGTCACCTGGAGTTCTTTTCCATTTCTTAACTTTTTGTTGCACAAGTATTTGGACAGAAGTCGAACTGTGAATGAGATACTGAAATGCACTAAATTGTATTAAATTAAACTGGAGTTACTTGATACAATGAAGAAATGCATCTGATCTACTTGTATTTATTGTCTCAGAATTGTACGTTGTGACAATCAAATGTTACTTGCCTAAATGCCAGGAAATTCAACTGGCTTCTTAATCACCAAGATCGCCAGCAAGTACTGTAACTGTAAATGAAAATCTCTCTCTCTCTGGAAAACTCACACAAACCATTGACCTGAGTGCACATGACAGCCACTGGCTTCTTTTTCTATAATTGAAAATCTGCCATCGCTGACTGTTGGCCAGTTTCAAAGGGACCCATTGTATACAGGGTGCAAATGTATTATATGGATGTTTCCTTTTGTACGCTTCATTTTTACAAGTTTTGCTACTCACAAGCTTTATGTAGTGGAGGATAGAGGTATTTTTGGTCTTTAGAAGCTTGTTGGGGTGAGGGCTGCTAACTTACTCTTCAAAGGCCTGTGTCCCGAAGGCCTGGCTGCGTTTGCCGTGCTGTGCGAGGACCTGTGTACACAGGCAGGTGTGCACCTGCCCAAGCGCGAGTAGCTCTTGTGTACTGGTGAAATGCTGCGGGCATCTGTTTATTCAATTTGCTGCTGTGAAAGAGAGGGATAAAAAACCACAATATAAGAGAAAGCGACTCCGTGCCTCCTTCTGTTTCTTTGTTTGCAGTCTGCATAGATGTCTCCAAGGGGAAACCAGGGCCACCAGGCACTCCTGTCCCATGGGGCCACCCACCTGCACAGCCCACTCCCACGGGCTCTGTTTCCTTGGAGGCCATCCTGCCGATGGCACTTTTCAAGGCCCTCCATTCCCTACAAGTTGCTTTCTGGAAGGGAAAATTGAAAAGGAGAGAGGTCACCTGGCAAAAACGCAGGGGAAGATCAGGCAGTCCACAAAATATGCGAAATGATCCGATGATGTCCAGAAAAGGGTTTTCCTAAGTGGCATGTACACATCCAAAAGAACCTTTTTTTTTTTTTTTTTGTAAAAACAGATTCTTCTGTGGAGAAAACCAAGGAACCTCTTTCTCTTCTTTATTAAAAAGCAAAACAAAAACTCTCGTTAGAACCAAAAGATATTCCAGGTTCTCGTTTCGTGTCTTCTAAATATAAGCTAAGCTGAAGAGTCTGGGTGTCCACGTGCTCCTGGGAACGGCCCTGGCAACCTTGGTGACATGCTGTCTTCTCCGGGGCTGTCTCCTTCCCCGATGGCATCGGTGAGGGTGACCGGTCCGTGCTGGTGCTTAGCCCAGTTCCTGAGAAGCTGGGAAGGCCTGGCTCAAAGTCCCGCGTCCAGATGCCATTTGTTTTTTAAAAACATATCCTGAATTCAGAGCACACAGAATTTTGCATGACGATCTGTTGTTTTCTTGGGAGATGAAAGCAAACTGCCTGGTGCCACTTGGTATGGGGATGTCGTGGGCAGGTCAGGCCTGGCCCTCTAACAAGAGGCACTGACTTGCCTGAACCCCACTTCGCCTGTTTGAACACCAGTGCTTAGGGGCACTAGGGGGCAGCCATGCAGACCCCTGCGGACTTCATCACCCTGAGCATCACAGGCATCCGGCTCACCCAGGAGAGGGGCCAAGGTTAACCGTGAGGCCCGTTGCCTGTCTTTATTGGCCCAGATCCCGCCTCCGCTTCACCCAGAAGCTCAGTATGTAGGAGTCAGCCCTTGCCACCTGACATTCTGGGACATGTGAGTGTGCACATGCGCATGCACACACCGTGTGTGTGTGGGACATTCATAGCCGCACGCATGCGCATGCACACACCGTGTGTGTGTG
>NW_016809139.1:2174550-2179156 GCF_001698545.2 Rhinopithecus bieti | reverse complement strand
TTTTTTTTTTTTTTGAGACAAGGTCTCCCTCTGTCACCCAGGCTGGAGTGCAGTGGTGTGATCTTGGCTCACTGCAAGCTCTGCCTCCCGAGTTCCCGCCATTCTCCCGCCTCAGCCTCCTGAGCAGCTGGGACTACAGGTGCACGCCACCATGCCCAGCTAATTTTTTGTATTTTTAGTAAAGACAGGGTTTCACCGTGTTAGCCAGGATGGTCTCGATCTCCTGACCTCGTGATCTGCCCGCCTCGGCCTCCCAAAGTGCTGGGATTACAGGCATGAGCCACGGTGCCCGGCCAATTAAAAAATAGATATATTTTGGTAGGGCACAGTGGCTCACGCCTGCAATTCCAGCACTTTGGGAGGCGGAGTTGGGAGGATCACTTGAGCTCAGGAGTTCGAGACCAACTCAGGCAACATGGTGAGACCCCTCATCTCTACTCAAAGTACAAAATTAGCCAGGCATGGTGGCGGGAGCCTGTAATTCCAGCTACTCAGGAGGCTGAGGCAGGAGAATCGCTTGAACCTGGGAGGTGGAGGTTGCAGTAAGTTGAGATTGCACTCCAGCCTGGACCTCAGAATGATACACCATCTCAAAATAAATAAATAAAATTAAATATTATATGTATATAAAATAGCCAGGCATAATGGTGCATGCCTATGGTCCCAGCTACTTGGGAGACTGAGGTGGGAGGATTACTTGAACCCAGGGGCGGAATTTGCAGTGAGCCAAGATGGTGCCACTGCACTCCAGCCTGGGTGAAAGAGCAAGATCCTGTCTCAAAACAAACAAAAAATCAGCCAGGTGTGGTGGTGCGCACCTGTGGCCCCATCTACTTGGGAGGCCGCGCCCGTGGCCCCATCTACTTGGGAGGCCGCGCCTGTGGTCCCATCTACTTGGGAGGCGGTGCCTGTGGTCCCATCTACTTGAGAGGCTGAGATGGCAGGATCACTTGAGCCCAGAAGGCTGAGGCTGCAGTGAGCCAATATTGTGCCACTGCACTCCAGCCCGGGCAACACAGTGAAATTCTCTCTCAAAAAAACACAAAAACACCCCTCCTTGCTGGACTGGGCCTCCCTTGCGGGTGCGGGTGCAGGTGCAGTTCATCCCTCAGCACCTCTGAGGTGCGTGCCCCGCCCCCGTGTCCCTCCACACTGCTGTGCTAATGCTGCTCTTGTGCAAAGTTGATAGCACAGGGCATGTGGACCGACGTCATCCCCCTCTGTCAGGGCACACAAGGAGGGTGGGCTCCTGACTGACCTCAGCAGGACTGTGCCCACCAGAGCAACACACCCAAAGCCTCTGGCTGCAGCTCCTCAGACCAGTGGGAGGTCATTAGACCCACAGGAGCAGCACGTGTCTCCAGGAAGTGGGATGGGACCGTGTTGCCAGAAAAGCAGATGGGCAAAGGCAGACAAGTCCAAGGTGTTCAGAGCTGGCCGGAGAGCAGGGAGGCGGGGAACATGGCAGCTGCAGAGCTCTCCCAGGGGGAGTCCGCGTGTGGTGGGAGGGACCCGGGACCCAGCCTGGTTTTCATGTGTGGGGCCCACAAAGACCTCGAGCTGCCTTCCGGAAGGATTGTCATGCAGGGCAGGGTGTGTAAGCAGACGAGCTGCTCTGTGCCAGGGGAGCAAGCCCCAGGGGAGCAGTGCCAGCTTGTGCTCCTCTGCCCATGCAGCAGGCAGTGGATTCTGCACCCGGGATGCCTGGGACGCCCACAGGCCTTGGCCAGGCTTGGCTTGTGGAGTGCAGAGTGAGGGCTGGTGGAGCTTCCCGGGCACTTGGAGCCAGGGAGTGTGTGCAGAGGCAAGGGAGGTCCTTGGAGACAAGCAAATGCTAAATGATCTGAAACTGGGATTGGAGATAGGGGCAGGGGAGAGTCGGCTCTAGACAAGTATGTCCAGCCTGTTTGCAAAACCCCTGCAAGATCTAAGGACATCCAGGGAACAGACATCATGAATGTGGGCTTCGGCTCCCATGTGCCACTTGTCATGGAGGGACGTGAAGCCCTGACCTATACCAGAGGTCAGAGGACCTAGAAGGACCCACGTCTTGTCTGTCCTGGGCGCCTGCAGAGCTGGGTGGGCCTTGCCCGCAGTGTGTCTGGGAAGGAGCTGCAGAGCTGGGTGGGCCTTGCCCGCAGTGTGTCTGGGAAGGAGCTGCAGAGCTGGGTGGGCTTTGCCCGCAGTGTGTCTGGGAAGGGGCTGTACACCTGTCCCTATGGCTTCCCTTCAGCTTCTCTGCAATTCTCAGTCACCCATCAGGACCAGAAGGAATTCTAGAGCATAATTTCCCCTCAAGCAAACAGAATCTCACTCTGTCTCCCAGGCTGGAGTGCAGTGCCATGATCTCGGCGCCCTGCAACCTCCACCTCTTGGGTTCAAGCGATTCTTCTGCCTCAGCCTCCCAAGTAGCTAGGATTACAGGCATGCACCACCATGCCCAGGTAGTTTTTTTATTTTTAGTACAGACAGGGTTTCACCATGTTGGCCAGGCTGGTCTCGAACTCCTGACCCCTCAGGTGATCCACCCACCTTGGCCTCCCAAAGTGTTGGGATTACAGGTGTGGTCACCATGCCTGGCTCAAGCAGCCTTTAAATGCATCACTTTCCGCCCCAAAATTCCAACTCACTCAGCTGTGATTACATGGTCAGTTCCACCTGCCCAGGACTTTGTAAGAAACCTGACCCCTCAGGCTGGCCCAAAGTTCCTTCACGGCGGAACTTGTGCAATTGCAGGATGCAGCCTTGGATGGCTGAAGAGAGCAGAGCAGCTGTGAACGGTCTATGCCATGTCTCCTGCTCAAACCCTTTTCTGCTGCTCCCAACCAGAAAATAAGGGTGGAGACAGCCTGCACCCCTCCTTTGCCAGTGAAAGATCTGGAGGGGAGGCGTGGGGTCTCTGGGGCCAGGGGGGCGGGCATGACGATGCTGGTGCCTATCTCTCTGGGGCATGCCACCCCTTTGGACTTCATTGTCCCTACTGTGTCACCACGGGCCCTGCCACGCCCTGCCTCTGAGTGTGTGGGGTCTGTACCTGCCTCGCCCCAGCTGGCCGCTTTCTCCAGCGTCCTCGGAGCAAGGGAGCAAGGGAGGAATGCTTCCTGGAGCAGAAGTGGCCACAGTGACTCTAGGTCAGCAGATGGCCGCAGAGGCCTGGGCAGTGACCGGTCGGAGAACAAGGCCTGACGTGTTCCCGGGCAGGTTTCCATGGGGTCTCAGCGGTGACCATGCATGGAGGAGAAGCGTGCCTTCCTGGCCCTGCAGTGTGGATTCCTGGTGCCTCTAAGGTCTGCTGACAGTGGAGCTGCACCCCGGTGAGCACGGCCCGGGGTGGGGTTGGGGGGTGGCCCTTCACATTCCCTGCCCTCTGTGACGGAAACTCACTGTTATTATCCTAAACTCTGTTTCTGCTTAGAATTTGGGGCAAGTTGCTCTGAAATAACCCTTCCCTTGTCCTTGGCATGAGAGGACTCTGTCCTCGGGGCACAATAATGTAGAAATAGGTCATCCTGAAGGTCCCCCCAGGAGATTCCTGAGAGGAAGGAGGGAACCTGCTGTGAGCCGCCTGGGTCATTCCTCCTGCATGTCCCCTCCCAGACCCAGCCTGCGCTGGAGACTGGTCTGAGGTCAAAGGCAGCGCCTTCTTCAGAAAACGGCCACAGCTGGGAGTCAGGCCTCCCATCCCCTCCAAGACAGCTGGGCTCCCTGGGGCTGTGGGAAGGAGGGGCTTGGGGAGGTGCCCAGCACCTATCAGGCCACAGAGCCTCGCCCTGACGCTTCCCCTGCCCACCAGCACGCGAAGGGAGCAGGAAGGGACGTCCACCGGAGGCTTTGCCCTCAGTGGGGAAGGAAGCAATGTCACTCCATCTTCTGGTCTGAGGCCTTTTCCCTCTTCAGGGAGGGCCCGTCCACACCCCCCTGAGGTGGCTCCTCCATCTCTCCCACCCGTGCAGGTGGGGCCTGCAGGCTGCAGAGTCAGACCTGGGGAAAATCCTGACTTCAAAGTCATTTCTCAGCCTCCTCGTCAGAAAATGAAACGCAAACCAAGAGCTTCCCAGAAGGCTGAGGGAAAGGAGCTGGGCTCCCATCCGACAGCTCACTGGGCCATAAGCACAACCTGGGGAAAAGCCACCGCCCTGCCCTGGGGTCTCCAGGGTACCTGGGCCAGAAGCCTGCAGTGGGGCCGGAGAATGAAGGCCTGGGCAGCGGTTCACGAGGAGACCTTGGACGGGAGCTTGTCCCTCCCTTTCTGCAGCAACCACTAAGAAAGGAGCAGAGGGACTGGGCACAGTGGCTCACACCTGTGATCCCAGCACTTTTGGAGGCTGAGGCAGGAGGATCTCCTGAGGCCAGGAGTTCAAGAACAGCCTGGGCAACATGGTGAAACCCTGTCTCTACAAAATAAAAAAATTAGGCAGGGTGCAGTGGCTGAAGCCTGTAATCCCAGCACTTTGGGAGGCCGAGGCGGGCAGATCACGAGGTCAGGAGATCGAGACCGTCCTGGCTAACACGGTGAAACCCCGTCTCTACTAAAAGATACAAAAAACCAGCTGGGTGAGGTGGCGGGCGCCTGTAGTCCCAGCTACTCGGGAGGCTGACGCAGGAG
>NW_016809139.1:2152047-2170278 GCF_001698545.2 Rhinopithecus bieti | reverse complement strand
AAAAAAAAAAAAGAAAGAATCTGTTTTAGTTTAATCTATTCGGGATTTTTTTTTTTTTTTTCAGCTTCTTGGACCTGAATGTCCATCTCTCTTCCAAGACTTGGGGAGTTTTCAACTTTATTTCATTAAATCTTCTCTTCACCTTTTAGAATGCCCATAATGCAAATATTTGTTCATTTAATGGTGTCCCATAAACTCTGTAGGGTTTATTTTGTTTTTTTGATCTGCCTGTGTTATTTCTTTTTTTTTTTTTTTTTGAGACAGAGTCTCACTCTGTTGCCCAGGCCGGAGTGCAAGTGGCGCGATCTCGGCTCACTGCAAACTCTGCCACCTCCCGGGTTCATGCCATTCTCCTGCTTCAGCCTCCCTAGAAGCTGGGACTACAGGCACCCGCCACCACACCCAGCTAATTTTTTTGTATTTTTAGTAGAGACGGGGTTTCACTGTGTTCACCAGGATGGTCTCGATCTCCTGACCTCATGATCCGCCTGCCTCGGCCTCCCAAAGTGCTGGGATTACAGGCGTGAGCCACTGCGCCCAGCCCTGCCTGTGTTATTTCAAATGGTCTATCTTCAAGATCAGAAATTCTTTCTTTTGCTTGTTCTAGTCTATTGTCAGAGCTCTCAATTGTTTTTTAAATTTCATTCATTGAATTCTTCAGCTGTAAGATTTCTGTTTGGTTCTTTTTATGATATCTATATCTTCATTGCATTTCTCATTCAGAGCATGAATTATTTTCCATATTTTGTTGAATTGCCTATGTGTATTCTCTTGTATCTCACAGAGTTTCCTTAAGCTTATTATTTTGAATTCTTTTTCCAGCATTTCATATATTTCTTTATGATTGGACTCTGATACTGGAGAATTACCTGTGTTCCTTTGAACCCGGGAGGCAGAGGTTGCACTGAGCCGAGAGGGCGTTGCTGCCCTCCAGCCTGGGTGACAGAGTGAGGCTCTGTCTCAAAAAAAAAAAAAAAAAAAAAAATACACACACACACACACACACACACACATATTTATTTATATGGAACTAAAAGAACTCAACAGCAAGGAGCTGGGCACGGTGGCTCACACCTGTAATCCCAGCACTTTGGGAGGCCGAGGCAGGTGAATCACAAGGTCAGGAGATCGAGACCATCCTGGCTAACACGGTGAAACCCCGTCTCTACTAAAAAAATTAACCGGGCTAATTTTTTCTTGCTTTTTCATGTTTGATGTGTCCCTGCATTGATTTCTATGCATCTGGTGGAAAACTCGCCTCTTCCGGTTTTATGGAGTAGGTTTCATAGGGCAAGACTAATTTCTATGAATGGGTTTTGGGGTGTCACTATGGTGGGGGTACATTCGCCTTGGTTCTAGGTGGACACAATGTAGTCTCCACGTAGTTTCTTCAACTGTAATCCAGGCTAATGACACTGGTGAGTGTCTCAGTGGCCTAGGCTAAGAGACGTGGTGGAGGCAGTGTCATGGCTTTGCCATTGCTGGACCATTTCTCAGGTCTTGGGTACGTGTGTGCATCAGGGGTCAACCAACTTGGGGCTGGGGTAGTGGCTGTGGGACTGTTACTCTGGCTGGCAGCCTGTGCACACAGTTGCTCAGCTGGCCTGGGGGCATGACTGCCAGCAGCGGTTGGTGGGGCTGTTTCCCAGGCCCAGGACTCAGGCACACAGCTGTCTGGCCAGCCTGGGGCAGGGGGTGCATTTGCCAGAGGGGAACCATGGGGCTGGTTCTTAGGTCCAGGATGTGGTTACACAGCTTCTCAGTGGCCTGGCCTAGGTGTGTGTCTTCTGGGGGCCACTCACAGGGTTGTTTCTCAGGCCTAGGATGTCACTGCAGAGTTTCTTGGCTGGTACTAGTGTGTTTTTTCTGGGGGTGGTCCACGTGGCTGCTTCTCAGGCCTGGGATGAGAGGGCAACGCTATTTGGCGGGTCCAGGGACATGTCTGCTGGGGGCAGCCTGTGGGGCTGTTTCTTGGCCCGGGACATGGGTGCGCAGCTCCTCAGTCAGCCTGGGGATATGTCTGCCAGGGGTGGCCCTCAGCTGTTTCTCAGGCCCTTGTTGTGGGCACAGAGCTGTTGGGCAGGCCAGGGGCTTATCTGTAGGGGCTGGGGCACCCAGGACTTGGGCCAGGGCACATAGCCTCTCCACTGGCCCAGGAGTGTGTCAGGCTGCTCAGAAGCTCAGGGGCCTCTCCTGCTTGAGGGAGGGCATTCAGCAGTCTGGCTGGCCCGAGGGTGGGTTCGTCCTGGGTGCATTTGCCAGATTGTTCCTCCAGGTGGAAGAGAAAGCGATGGGAGCTGGTTTCTCTTCTGTGTAGGAGCAGAGTCACCGCCGAGACTTGGCCCAGGCTCCACAGAGCTGGGGTTGTGACATTCAGCCCCTGGTGCAGGCGTGGTGGAATGGAGATGGAGCCCCAGGGCTGGAGAGGGGCAGTGGCTTCTGGCACACAGAGCAGGTGCACTGCAGAGGCGGCTCCGGTCTCAAATGGCTCTGAGCTGTAGCAGTTTAGCTCACGGTGTATGCGTGTAGGGGAGGTGGGAAGTGTGCACCTTGTGTTCCTAGACCAGGGCAGTGCTGCTGTGTGACTTCTCGGCAGCTCTCCACGCTGAGCTCGGGGCTTGCAAGGACCGTGGGATGCTCCTGTTGTAAGGACGGTAGGTGTTGGCGGTGGCAATGGGGGCTGATGAAGATCTTCTGCTTAACTTTGCCCCACAAGGGGGTGCCCTCCGGACTTCCAGCAGATTCAGTCCAGGTGGAGGAGATGGGGCTGCAGGGCCAGGCGCCTCGACACTGCCCTTCAATTTGATGGGCTTCCAATCACCAGAGGTGTGTCTCTGCTCCCTGCTGCACTACAGCACTCTCCCTCTGACACTCCCGTCAAATCTCAGCTCTTTATTTGTTGTCTTGGTCCTTTCTTGTGGAGGACAAGTGCCAGGGGTCTCTAGTCAGCCACCTTGATGACATTATGCTCTGTGGTTTTAATTTGAATTTTCCTGCAATGCAAATAATTAGTGATGCTTAGTGTTGAGTGTTTTTTTTATATACCTGTTGGTCATCTGCATGTCTTCTTTTGAGAAATGGCTATTCCTTTTGCCCATTTTTAAGACTGGGTTGTTTTCTTGCTGTTGAGTTCTTTTTTTTGTTTTTTTTTTTGAGATGGACTCTCACTCTGTCGCCCAGGCTGCAGTGCAGCGGCACAATCTCGGCTTACCACAAGCTCTGCCTAATGGGTTCATGTCATTCTCCTGCCTCAGCCTCCTGAGTAGCTGGGACTACAGGTGCCTGCCACCATGCCCAGCTAATTCTTTTAGTAGAGCTGGGTTCCCGTGTTAGCCAGGATGGCTTGATCTCCTGAGCCTTGGATCTGCCTGCCTCGCCTCCCAAAGTGCTGGGATTACAGGGTGGGTGGAGCCACCCGCGGCCCCCTTGCTGTTGAGTCTTTCAGTCCTAATAAATAGAATAAATATATGGTATAATTTAAGTTATATAACATATATTTATACTATATACATATACATAGTAATATATATAAATATAATAATTATTAAATAAAATATATACATTTTTTGAGACAGAGCCCTCACTCTGTCACCCAGGCGGAGGGCAGCAACACCATCTCGGCTCACTGCAACCTCCGCCTCTCCGGGTTCAAGCGATTCCTCCTGGCTCAGCCTCCCAAGTAGCTGGGACTAACAGGTGCCCTGCCAACCATGCCCAGCCTAATTCTTTAGTAGAGCTGGGGTGTTCACCGGTGTTATGCCAGGGATTGGTCCTTATCTCCCTGACCTGTGATCTGTTTGCCGCCTCGGCCTCCCAAAGGCGGGATTACATGGAGTGTGAGCCCCGCCGCTGGCCCCTTGCCTGTTGGTTTCTTTCAGTTTCCATATAAATAAATAAATATATGTAATATTTATATATATACATATATTTTACCTATATACATATACATATAATATATATAAATATATAGATAAATAAAGATATAACATTTGAGACAGAGCCTCACTCTGTTCACCCAGCTGGAGGGCAGCAACACCATCTCGGCTCACTGCAACCTCCGCCTCCCGGGTTCAAGCGATTCTCCTGCCTCAGCCTCCCAAGTAGCTGGGACTACAGGCGCCTGCCATGATGCCAGGCTAATTTTTTTGTATTTTTGGTAGAGACAGGGTTTCACTATGTTGGCCAGGCTGGTCTCGAACTCCTGACCTCAGGTGATCCACCTGCCTTGGCCTCCCAAAGTGCTGGGACTATAGGCGTGAGCCACTGTACCCGGCCTCTTATGTATTTTGGATATTAACTCCTTATCGGATGCATGGTTTGCAAGTATTTTCTCCTATTTTGCAGGTTTTTCTCTTCACTCTGTCGATTGTCTCCTTTGCTGTGCAGAAGCCTTTTAGTTGGATGTAATCCCATTTGTCTATTTTTGCTTTTGTTTCCTGTGCTTTTGGGTCATATCCAAAAATAAATCATTGCTCAGAACACTGTCATGGAGTCTTTCCCTGTGTTTTCTTCTAGTGGTTTCACATGTTCGGGTCTTGTGTTGAGGCTTTAATCCATTTTGAGTTGAATTTTGTATATGGTATGAGATAAGGGTCCAATTTCATTCTGCATGTGGATATCCAGGTTCCCTGGCACTAATTGTTAGAGATACTGTTCTTTTTCTGAGTAGTGAACACACTCCCATCATTCAGACATTGTAGCCATCCAGTCCAGTGCACAAGGAGAGGCCTCAGTCTCCCCCAGCCCTGTCTGCCTGTGTCCTCCACCCACTCCTCCTTGTAGCTTGGCTGGTGCAGTGCCCATGATACCTACTCTGAGTGGCAGGCGGTCTGTCTCAGCTGGTCAATTGCTGCGTTATACTGGCCAGCAAGTATTGTAAGTCTTACCCCTGCTTGTAGATAAATATTTGTACTGGTGTATGTTTCCAGTAATTTTTTTTTTCTGAGAAAGGGTCTTACTCTGTTGCCCAGGCTGAAGTGCAGTGGTCAACCTTTGCTCACTGCAGCCTCAACTTGTTGGGCTTAAGCAGTCCTCCCATCTCAGCCTCCCCAGTGACTGGGATCACAGATGCGTGCCACCACACTGGCTAACTTATTTTTTGGTAGACATGGGGTCTCTCTATGTTGTCCAGGCTGGTCTCAAACTCCTGGCCTCAAATGATCCTCCTGCCTTGGCCTCCTAAAGTGCTGAGACTACAGGTATGAGCCACTGCACCTGGCCTTATTCTTTCTTTTAAAAAACTGGACATGCTTGGCTGGGTGGCTCTCTGGAAGCTTCCTTGGCATCTTAGTGTATGTCAGTGTTTAGAAATGTTCCACTGCCATGTGGCGCTGCACCCCCATTGCTGGGTCAGGAGTGCGTCCCTCATCCACCTTATTGCTGATGCTGTTGGTGTCTTGAAGGGTTTATTTTTTCTGCTCATGCTGGGTCACACTAAGAGAGGGAAAAACCTCCTATTACTAGCAGGTGTTGGCCTCTCCCTCTCCTGACATGAGAATGCATCTGAAATAAAGACTACCTCTTTCTCCCATGCCTGAAAAGGGCCTAAACGCTCCGGCTGAAGTTGCCAGGAGGTCAGCACCTCTTCCTTTCCCCTGCATTCTGCAGATTGCCCCTCCCCACTGCCTCTGGTTGAATGTGTCTGTGCAAACCTCTGTAGTGATCTCTGCAAAGGGAGGAGGGGAGGGAGGCCGGGACTGAGCCCAGGGCAGAGGTGGGAGCTGGGCCTTGGGGAGCCTCCCTTGGGGCCAGGCAGTGGCAAGAGCCATGTGGAAAAAAGCAAGTCCCTTTACTCAGAAAACCCACTGTTGCCCCTCCACCAGCCTGGGTCAGGACAGGACAGATGGGCCTTGGCAAGCCTCCCACGGACACCACGCCAGCCTCACCCAACAGCAGTCAGCCATATTAGGTCTGCAGCTCACAGCCCATCCTGCCAGGGACAGTTGGAAGACTGCCTGGAGGGAGGCCTTTGGTTCCCAACAAAGCTGGGCTGAGGCCACGGGACCCCCTGCAGACCCTTCATCCTCAGACTTGTTTCCACATTTATTTAAAGGATGCAGGGAGGAGCTGGTTTTCTATTAAGAACAATTAAGTACTCTTCATGTTCAAAACAGAACACTTATTACTTGCAATTTTCTGAGCCAGCTAAGTTTCCAGCCAGTGTATTAAACATGTAACCTTTAGGTAATGAGATATGAACTCTTGATTTCAGTACCAGGCCGTTGATGCATCTCTCCTAGAATTCCAGCAGCCGTCGGGACCCCTGTAAGGGCTGGGGGCTGGACGACAGAGGTGCAGGAGAGACGCGTCCATCACAGAGCAGTCTGCCTTCGAGGAAGAGAGTGTGCATGGACTGGGGTGCAGGTGGTTTATTTGGGCCTAGAGAGAGGGGGAAGGGAGTGGGGATGGTGGGGTGGAGAGGACAGGGGGTGAGACAGGGACTGTCACTGAACTGGTTCCTGCCAGGGGTTTGACCTGGCCAGGGCTGTGAACAAAGCACCTCTGAGCAGAGGGAGGTTTGCATGACTACCCGCCTACCCCAGGGTGGCCATCGTGGAGAGAGGGCCTGCTGGTGTCCATTTTCCAACACTTCCTGGCTGAGCCTGTTTCTGAGCCCACGGAGAAGGTTCTAGGCCTGGGGCAGAAAAGTAGGGCCCCCAACTAGTCTCGGAGGAGGGACCCTAACAGTGTCTGGTGCCACCCAGCTGCAGCTGAAATCGGACTGAGCTGAAGGCATGTGGCCTGGGGCACCCGATGCATCTGTTAGGGTCTGAGTGTACCAGGGAGGGCAGTTCTCTTGTCACCACTCAGGCCACTGTGGTTGGACAATTTCCCATTGTACCAGTTATGTAGGAAGAGATGTAGACATTGGGCTAGCTGACACCACCTTCCAGGTTATTCGAGTGATGTTTTGGAGGTTGGCTTACTGGCAGCTCAGCTCTCAACCAGCTCTTGCCACCTTCTTCTGTGCATGTTACTCGATGTTAGATGTGCCAGGGGTTGGCATGAGAGGCATTGGCTTCTGCCACCTGGGCGGAGGGTGGCTCCCTGATCCCTGAGAACATCAAGGAAAAGGTGGGGTACAGACGAGGGCCTCCAGCGGAGTGGCTCCTCCTACCCCAGTCCCAAATCCCACCGTGTAGGGACACAATTGGGGGACATGAGGCCAAGGCACACACAGGCCTCTTGGGGAGTGACCTCTGCTTGGAGAGGGAGCATGAGAATCCAGGCTGTCAGGAAGCCAAGAAAGATGCAACTGAGTTAAAAATAGGAGCACGAGGCAGAGTGTTTGGAGCAGCCGTCCACAGCGCCAGGCTTGATTCCATCAGCGCTACTTATTTACATCACGCTATGCAGCCTCAAACCTGGGAAGGGCGTATTGTTTCTGCACAAGCTCACGTGGGAGCAGGTTCTTTCTGAAGACACCACACAGTGACAGCAGCAGTTGACAGTGTGCCATGCACAAGACTGAGATTCAGCAAGAGGAGAGGGGCCAGGCTGAAGGCCGGGCACGCCCTCACTGTGCCGGGAACCTGCCATTTCCTCTTGTATAAAATGGCTTGATAGCTGCAGTCCTGGCAACCGTGTTCCGGGCGTCGCCAAGCCCCAGTGGGCCTGATCCCTAAACAGCTATGGGGCGAGCCCTGGGCCTCTGTCTGTCTCTCCTCTCCTCTGTGACATGGAGCTAGGATACCTCCTCCCAGGCTTTTTGTAGGCACTAAAATAATCCAAGGCTGGGTGACGGTGGCTCACGCCTGTAATCCCAGCATTTTGGGAGGCTGAGGCGGGAGGATCACTTGAGATCAGGAGTTCGAGACCAGCCTGGCCAACATGGTGAAACCCCATCTCTACTAAAATACAAAAATTAGCCAGGCGTGATGGGGGTGCCTGTTATCCCAGGTACTCGGGAGGCTGAGGCAGGGGAATTGCTTGAACCTGGGAGGCAGAGGTTGCAGTGAGCTGAGATTGCACCATTGCACTCCAGCCTGGGCGACAGAGCCAGACTCTGTCTCAAAAAAAAATAAATACATAACATAAAAAAAATAAATAAATCCAGGTGTGTTGATTGCATAGAATACATGTTTTAAAGGGGGGAAATTCTATCATAATCCCTGCTTTCAGATGAGATAACAGACGCAGGAGACATGAAGAGTAATTGAGAATCCATGTGGCCCTGTGCCAGAATCTGCTGCCTAACCACATTGTGGCCCCACTTTTTGCAAACAGGTAAGCTCCTTATGGACCGAGTGGGCTGGGTGTGGTGGCATGAGCCTGCTATCCCAGCACTGTGGGAGGCCAAGGCGGGAGGATCACTTGAGCCACAGGAGATGGAGGCTGCAGCGAGCTATGAATGTACCACTGCCCTCCAGAGTCGGTGACAGAGCAACTCTGTCTCAAAAACAGAACAAAACAAAACAAAAACAAAACAAAACAAAAAACAGTGGAAAATGCAAATGTGTAGTAAAACGGGGAAGAAGCTGCTGAGTCTGTGACCCAGACACTGCCACTAACACTGTTTTGATGAATTTCCTTCCAGTCTCTTTTGTAATGATACTGGGGTGGAGATTTTTGCTTTTATGTAGCTGTTACTATATCACATCACCTTTTTTTTTTTTTTTTTTTTTGACAGGGTCTTGCTCTGTTGCCCAGGATGGAGTTCAGTGGTACACTCTAGGCTCACTGCAGCCTCTACCTTCCAGGCTCAGGATCCTCCCACCTCAGCCTCCCGAGTAGCTGGGACCACAGCTGTAGCCACCACACCCAGCCAATTTTTGTATTTTTTGTAGAGACAGGGTCTTGCTCTGTGGCCCAGGCTGGTCTCAAACTCCTGGGCTCAAGTGATCCTCCCACCTTGGCCTCCCAAAGTGCTGGGATTACAGGTGTGAGCTACCAGGCCTGGCCTTCACTTTCAAGATTTTTATCAATTGATGTTTTAAGTATTTCCCAGATTATCGTAAGCCCCTTTAAAAAGTGTTTATAGATGGAGAGGGTCCAAGTGCAGTTCTGTTACGTGGATATACTGTGTAGTGCTGAGGTCTGGGCTTCTAGTGCACCTGTCACCCATGTAGCGAACATAGTGCTCAACAAGCAATTCTAAAAACATTCAGAAGCCCTTTCTAAACACCGTGTTGACAGTGACACGAAAGCTCATCAAATGGACGAAGCCTGGTTTATGTGACACAGACCGCGCCTGTGGTCCCAGCTAACAGCTGTCGACATGCAGGTTGTGTCTAGTTGTTGCGATGCTGCAACGTGTGTTTTTATTCATAAAGGTTTGGGAGAGATTCTGCTTCCTCAAAGAACTCTAGAAGTAGAATTGCTGGTTCAAAGGATGAAAGGTTGGAACTGCTTTTTAAAAAACCAACACCTAGGCCGGGCGTGGTGGCTCAAGCCTATAATCCCAGCACTTTGGGAGGCCGAGATGGGCGGATCACGAGGTCAGGAGATCGAGACCATCCTGGCTAACACGGTGAAACCCTGTCTCTACTAAAAAAATACAAAAAACTAGCCGGGCGAGGTGGTGGGCGCCTGTAGTCCCAGTTACTCGGGAGGCTGAGGCAGGAGAATGGCGGGAACCCAGGAGGCGGAGCTTGCAGTGAGCTGAGATCCGGCCACTGCACTCCAGCCTGGGCGACAGAGCGAGACTCCGTCTCAAAAAAAAAAAAAAAAAAAAAAACCGACACCTGGCCGGGAGCAGTGGCTCACGCCTGTAATCCCAGCACTCTGAAAGGCCGAGGCAGGCAGATCACTTCAGACCGGGAGTTCAAGACCAGGCTGGCCGACATGGGGAATCCCTGTCTACTGAAAATACAAAAATTAGCCAGGTGTGGTGGTGCATGCCTGTAATCCCAGCTACTTGGGAGGCTGAGGCAGGAGAATCGCTTCAACCCGGGAGGCGGAGGGTGCAGCGAGCAGAGATCATGCCTCTGCAGTCCAGCCTGGCGACAGAGGGAGACTCCGTCTCAAAAACCAACCAACCAACAAACAAACAAAGGTGGCATCTTAGAGAATCTCCCACCAAGCCCTGGAGGCAGTATTTTCCCTTTGTTGGACTATTTGCTCACCTGGGATATTTATGGAGAGATTGGTTAAATGGACGGATGAAAATGCACATAAAAAAATATCCGCACCAAGGTGTTGGGCTCACACCTGTCATCCCAGCACTTTGGGCTGAGGTGCGAGGACTGCTTGAGCTCAGGAGTTCAAGACCAGCCTGGGCAACATGGTGAGACCCCCATCTCTACAAAAAAATACAAAAATTAACTGAGTGTGGTTGTTGTGCCTGTAATCCCAGCTACTGAGGAGGATGAGGTAGGAGAATCTCTTGAATCCAGGAAGCAGAGGTTGCAGTGAGCTGAGATCGCACCACTGCAGTTCAGCCTGGACAACAGTGAGACCCTGTCTCAAAAAAACCCCACAAAAACCAAAAACTATACCAGGTTCAGGCCTGGCTCTCCCTGCACCTGGAGCGGCTTCTAGAATACGTGGTGAGTGCAAGAGGAGGAAGTGCTCGGTGAAACACTGAAAGCCACACACAGTGTGAAAACTCACATGTGATTACTTTGAAGTCACTTGGCTTTCTATGAAAAATGTGAGGCTGGGCGCAGTGGCTCACGCCTGTAATCTCTGCACTTTGGAAGGCCGAGGCGGGCAGATCACCTGAGGTCAGGAGTTCAAGACTAGCCTGGCCAACATGGTGAAACCCCATCTCTACTAAAAATACAAAAAATTATCCGGGCGTGGTGGTGGGCGCCTGTAATCCCAGCTACTCAGGAGGGTGAGGCAGGAGAATTGCTTGAACCCAGGAGATGGAGGTTGCAGTGAGCCGAGATCATGCCACTGCACTCCAGTCTGGGCGGGAGGGTGAGGGACTGTGTCTCAAAAAGAAAAATTTTGAGATGATAATGGATTGACATGCAGTGTAAGAAATAATCCAGGAGGTCCTGGGCACCTTTACTGAGTTTCCCTGGTGGTGATGTTTCGTGACACTGGATCACAGTGTCACAGCCAGGTATTGACATGGACACAGTCCAGATCCAGAACATTCTGTTTATGCAGGAGCTGCTCTGTTGTCCTTTTCTTTCTTTTTTTTTTTTCTGAGACGGAGTCTCGCTCTGTCGCCCAGGCTGGAGTGCAGTGGCCGGATCTCGGCTCACCGCAAGCTCCGCCTCCCGAGTTCACGCCATTCTCCTGCCTCAGCCTCCTGAGTAGCTGGGACTACAGGCGCCCGCCACCTCGCCCGGCTAGTTTTTTGTATTTTTTAGTAGAAACGGGGTTTCACCATGTTAGCCAGGATGGTCTCGATCTCCTGACCTCGTGATCCGCCCGTCTCGGCCTCCCAAAGTGCTGGGATTACAGGCGGGAGCCACCGCGCCCGGCCTGTTGCTCTTTTCTAGCCACACCCTCCTCCCTCCTTACCCCACACCCTGGTGTCCCCTGGCAAACACTTGTCTGTTCTCCATTTCTATAATTTTGTTATTTCAAGAATGTTGTATAGATGCAACTGCACGGCGTGTAACCTTTTGGGATTGAAGGGGCTTTTCTTTTGTTTTTGAGACAAGGTCTCTCTATTGCCCAGGCTGGAGTGCAGTGGCTCAATCACAGCTCACTGCAACCTCAGCCGACCTGGCTCAAACAATCCTCCCACCTCAGCCTCCCAAGTAGTTGGGACTACAGGCACATGCCACCAGGCCCAGCTAGTTTTTGTATTTTTTGTAGAGACGAGGATCTCCCTATGTTGCTCAGGCTGTTCTTGAACTCCGGGTTCAAGTGATCCTCCTGCCTCAGCCTCCCACAGTGCTGGGATTCCAAGCGTGAGCCCCCGCGCCTAGCCTGGAAGGTTTTCACTCAGCACCTTTCTCTGGAGGTTCCTCCAGACCTTTGTGGGGATCGTTTGTTCCTTTCCGCTGCTGAGTAGTATTCTGGGTGTGGATGGACCACACTGTTTGACGATTCAGCGGCTGAAGGACGTCTGGATTGTGTCCGGTTCTGGGCAGCTTGCTGTGAACATTCACTGACTGGCCCTTCCTTTTGCCTTCTGTGCAGAGGGCCCGAGTAGTCCCTCTGGTTAGATAAGGCAGACACAATGTCCCAATACATAATTTAACAGGCTCTTTGCAGCCTGGAGAGGATGTAATGGGTTACCAGGAAAAACCATTTGAGTTCAAGTTCCAGCAACTTTTCAAAAATAACGAAACAAAACAATAAAACACCGCAAATGCTGTCTCACGAAAAAGGGTACTCAAAAAAAGAATGAACATCGATTCACAGGAATAGCATCATTTCACCATGATTCATTAAAAGAAAGTGCCAAACCAGTGTTTGTGCTGAATTCAGGCATTTTCTAAATTCCCAAGTGGAAAAAAAAAAATCTCTTATAGGTCTGCTCAGAGGAAAAATAGCCTAGCAGTCCACTTACTGCCCACGCACCAAGGGCTGCCTGGACCAGAGCCGGTGGGGTTGGAGGTGGGGACTCTGCCTTTGCCTCCCTCCCTCCAGAAGGAACACTCCCTGATGTGGGAGCCCGTCCAGCCGCACAACACTGTGTCCACGTCTTCGGGAAGGGGAAGGGCTAGTGTCTGTCTTCTCAGAGCAGCTGGACCCAGTTCTCTGTGAGAACAGAACAAAGACATAGGTATTCCTTGGCTTGGAGTCTACACTTGGTATTGTCCAGGTTTTTATTTTTTTATTTTTTGAGACAGAGTCTTGCTCTGTTCCCCAGGCTGGAGTGCAGTGGGGCAATCTCGGTTCACTGCAACCTCTGCCTTCTGGGTTAAAGCGATTCTCCTCCTTCAGCCTCCCAAGTAGCTGGGATTACAGGTGCACGCCACCACGCCTGGCTAATTTTTTGTGTTTTTAGCAGAGACGGGGGTTTTACCATGTTGGCCAGGCTGGTCTCGAACTCCTGACCTTGTGATCTGCCCACCTTGGCCTCCCAAAGCGCTGGGATTACAGGTATGAGCCACTGCGCCCGGCCTCATCAGGGTTTTTAATTATAAACTTCAATTTTAGCGATTTGAGTACATGTGAAGTGGCATCTCATTTTCATTTTAACTTGCATTTCCCTGATGTCTCATGAGCGCTGAGCGTCTTTTCCTGACATAACTGGTCCTTTCTGTCTTTGATTCTTCTGTTGTTCTTTCCCTGCCTTCTTTTGGATTAGTCAGATATTTTCTATTATTTCATTCTCTTTTCTTTGTTGGCTTCTTAGCCAAACCTCTTTTGTTCATGTTTTCCCTAGTGCTCTTCTCTAGGGCATTGACTATGTATGCCTCACACACCAAATTTAACGTAGGGCCAGTATTGTATCACCTCAGTCTTCCATCTTCATACGTAACCCTTCGCATCTTGCACCTCACACCTGCAGTTCCACACTTCACCAGTGTGCAGAGCTTATCAGTGGATGGCCTCTCTCTACCCATCCTTCACGCTGTCCTCACCTTTCACTTCCACACACACTGTAGAACTATCACAAACTATTGTTTGTTTTAAACAGTTAGTGGTCTCTTAAATAAATTACGAGAAGGGCCAGGTGCAGTGGCTCATGCCTGTAATCCCAGCACTTTGGGAGGCTGAGGTGGGCAGATCACCTAAGGTCAGGAGTTCAAGATCAGCCTGGGCAATATAGTGAGACCCCCCCCACCCCCAACACCATCTCTACAAAAAATAAAAAAATTAGCTGGTGTGGTGGTACGTGCCTGTGGCCCCAGCTACTTGGGAGGCTATAGTGGGAGGACGGCTTGAAGCCAGAAGACTGAGGCTACAGTGAGCCGTGACTGTGCCACTGCATGCCAGCCTGGGCGACAGAGCAAGACCCCCCAATTTTTTTTCTCTACCTGTTTCACCAGTTTGAGTATGAGATACCTGCATGCAATTTTCTTTGTATGGGTTCTCTTCAGGTTTTGCTGAATTTCTTGATCTGTAAATCGGTATTTTTCACGTGTTTGGATTTAGTCATTATTTTGCAAAAATGTTTCCTTCCTAGACTCACACTCTCCCTCTGGAGCTCCTATCACACATGCTTTTGGTCATTTCATACTGTCCCATAGGTCTCTGAGGTTCTCTCCACTTTTCTTCAACTTTTTTCTCTTCTTCAGATTAAATAATTTCTATTCATCTGTCTTCAAGATCCCCAATTCCTGTTTTCTCCAATCTGTTAATCCAATTCAGTGAAATTTTCATTTGTTATTGTACTTTTCAATTCTAGACTTTTCTTTTGATTCTTTTAGATACTTTGTTATTCTGCTGTGAATTTCTGATTCTTTACTCATTAAGACAATATTTTCATTTAATCCTTTGGACATATTATTTTTATTTATTTTGAGGTGGAGTCTTGCTCTGTCACCCAGGCTGGAGTGCAGTGGCACCATCTTGGCTCACCACAACCTCCACCTCCTGGAAAGTGATTCTCCTGCTTCAGCCTCCTGAGTAGCTGGGGCTACAGGTGTGTGCCACCACACCTGGCTAATTTTTGTGTTTTTAGCAGACATGGGGTTTCACCATGTTGGCCAGGCTGATCTCAAACTCCTGGGCTCAAGTGATCCGCCCACCCCGGCCTCCCAAAGTTCTGGGATTATAGGTGTCAGCCACCGTACCCAGCCTCCTTTGGACATATTTATAGCTGCTTTAGAGTCTTTGTAAATACACAATCAGGTTCATTGTAGGGGGATTGGTTTCTGTTAACTGCTTTTTTTTTTCTTAACTATGGTTTACATTTTCCTCTTTCTTTGCATGTTTAGTGATTTTTTTTTTAGTATATATTCGACACTGATAAATAACAAATGATACAGACTCTGGATGATCTTCCACCGAGAAATCCTGACTTTTGTTCTAATTTGTAGTTCCATTACTTGACTTACCACATTGGGCTATGCAGGGTTAGCTGTAGGCTCTGTTTACTGAGGAATGTCCCAGGTGTTTCCCAGGCGCCTCTTACTTGGCAGGACTTAACCTCCAAACTCTGTCTCTCTTGTGGATCGGGTCAGGGCTTTGCTTTAGACGTTGTTACGGCAGGCCTGGAGTAGTCCTCATTCTAGGGGAGGGATTGGCAACCTCTGGCTCACAAGCCACATCTGTTGATGGCCTGCTTTTGTATAGCACTTAAAGCTGAGAATGGTTTTATATTTTAAAGAGTTGTTAAAAAAAAAAACAAAACAAGTGGCTGGGCACGGTGGCTCATGCCTGTAATCCCAGCACTCTGGGAGGCCGAGATGGGTGGATCACAAGGTCAGGAGATCGAGAGCATCCTGGCTAACACGGTGAAACCTCGTCTCTACTAAAAAATACAAAAAACTAGCTGGGCGAGGTGGCGGCGCCTGTAGTGCCAGCTACTTGGGAGGCTGAGGCAGGAGAATGGCGTGAACCCGGGAGGCGGAGCTTGCAGTGAGCCGAGATCGCACCACTGCACTCCAGTCTGGGTGACAGAGCGAGACTCCGTCTCAAAAAAAAAAAAAAAAAAAACAAGAAAAATATGAAACAAAACTGTATGTGGCCCACACAACCTAAAATACTTATCTGGGCCCTTTATAGGTCATGTGCTGACCCCCAGGGATGATTCTCAATCTACTGTCTCAGCTGAACATCCTCAGTGTTAATGGCATTAAAAAGGTCTTGACTGGGCACGGTGGCTCATACTTGTCATCCCAGCACTTTGGGAGGCTTAGGCAGGAGGACGGCTTGAGGCCAGGAGTTCAAGACCAGCAACAGAGTGGTCCCTCTCTCTACAAAAAAAGGAAAAATAAGCCGGGCGTGGTGGCACTCACCTGTGGTCCCAACTACTTGGGAGGCTGAGGTGGGAGGATCACTTGAGCCCAGGAATTCTAGGCTGCACTGAGATATGATCAAACCACTGCACCCCAGCCTGGGTGACAGAGCAAGACTATCTAAAAATAAAACAAAACAGAAAGGCCTTTTCTGCAGCACTGCTGGACTTCCACTCTTTGTGCCATCCTCAACTCTGTAACAGCTGCTTCCTGGTAAACCCCATGGAGTCGTCCCACACGTGTAGTCCAGCCTAGGCCAAGGACTTTCCGGGAACCCTACACTGACTTCCGGCTCCCCACTTCTGCTAAGTTTCTTCCCCTCCAGTGCCCTGCTTTGCTGGCCTGTCGCTTTAGCTGCCCGGAAGTCTGGTCTCTTGCCTCTCACATCATCACAGCCTTGCCTCTCACATCATTACAGCGCACCGCACTACACTATGTTCACGCATTTAGCAGCTGTGTTCACACTCAAACTATCTCATGTATATATTTTGTTAAAAAAAAACTTCAGGACTCTCTAAACTTAGGATGCCAAGGGTGAAGTTAAGCCCTGGAGACTGAGTCAGTAGCAAGTTTGCAATTCTGCTTCTTTGATTACAGTTTCACGCTCTTCCTCCTTGTTCTTGAGCGGAACTGTCTTCCTCATTGTTCTTGTTCTGTAAATTAGGGTTCCCCAACCCCCCAGGGCCACAGACAGCTACTAGTCAGGCCACACAAGCAGGAGGTGAGCCTCGGGTCAGTGAGCAAAGCTTCATCTGTATTTACAGCCGCTCCCCATCGCTGGCATTACCGCCTGAGCTCTGCCTCCTGTCAGGTCAGCAGCAGCACTGGATTCTCCTAGGAGGGTGAGTCCTATCGTGAACTGCACATTGGAGGAACTAGGTTGCACGCTCCTTATGAGAATCTAATGCCTGATGATGTGGCCCTGGCTTCCATCATCCCCAGATGTGACCATCTAGTTGCTGGAAAACAAGCTCAGGGCTCCCACTGATTCCACTGATTCCACTATGGGAAGTTGTATTTTATTATATATTACAACATAAAAATAATCAAGTGCACAATAAATGAGATGTGTTTGAATCATCCTGAAACCACCCCAACTATGTCTGCAAAAACTGCCTTCTATGAAACAGGTCCCTGGTGCCAAAAAGGTTGGGGACTGCTGCTGTAAACGACTAAGAGAGCCAGGTCTCCCCTTTCCATTTGCTGATTTTGTTACAGATTAGCTATCTGCTTCACTTCCTGTACCCAACTCAGACCTGACAGTAAAAAGACCCCATGACTGTTTCATCTTCAGTGGACCCCAAAAGAAAAAGACCACCTCGACTAATCAGACCGATGTAACTATGCATTAGGCCTTATACAGAAAGATGTTGAAATTGTTAGGCTTCCCGAAACGTTGGCTATAGAAACGACCCCAAATTTCTACGTTTGAGAACAATGACTTCCATTCTTTTTAATGTTTCCCGGGCGGCACATCAAGCTGCGCATTTGACCAAACTCTAGATTCTGACACTTTTGATTATTTTTGGTTGACAATTTTTGTCATTTTATTCGTACATGTTACCTCAAACCCAGTTTATGGCTGGGCATGATGGCTCACGCTTGTAATCTCAACACTTTGGGAGTTTGAGATCAGCCTGGGAAACATAGTGAGACCCCGACAAAAGAAAAGAAAAAAAAAATTAGCTGGGCGTGGTGGCTGGCTGCCCCCGTGGTCCTAGTTACCGGGGACGGGGGGAAAGGGGAGGATCGCTGGAGCCTGGAAGGTCGAGGCTGCAGTGAGCCGTGATCCCGCCATCGCACTCCAGCCTGAGCACCTGAGCGAGACCCTGCTCCAAAGAAAAAGAAAAAGAAACACCCGCCCCCGCCATTTACGTGCACAAGAAGTCCATATGCAGTTAAGTGTAAGGTTTATTTTGTGGTATTCCGAAAGCTGCCCCGCCGCCTGCCCGTGCAGGCACGGCCGGGGGCCAGGTCCCCACAAAAACCTGCGCGGAGTGAGGGAGACAGGAAGAGCCCAGCGGAAGGCACGCGCCGGGGACACTCTGCGGCGAGGGCCTGCGGGAGCCTCCAGCGCGAGAAGGGGCCCGGGCGCAGGGCAGCGACCGCGCCGCGGGACGCCCGAGCTACCGGGAGAGCGAGGGCAGCGAGACCCGCATCTCCAGTCCGGGAGCATCCAGGCTCGCTCACCGTGCGCGAGGCCCGCCTGCCGAGTCCTGGGCGCAGCTCTGGCGTAGGGCCCCGCGGGGCGCCCACTGCCGAGGGAGGAGGAAGGACGCGTCCCGGGAGCCCCGCCCCGCCTCCCACTTCCCGCCTCCCGGTCCCCGCGCGGCCTGCCCGGGCGCCCTTCCGTCGAAGGCCAGGCGCCTCGAAGGCCCGCCCCGTGAAGCCTCGCGCGCCCCGGAAGTGGTCATGCCGCGGCGCCGAGGCGGGAAGTGGCGGCGGGCGGGGGGAGCGGGGGGCAGGGGAG
>NW_016809139.1:2118935-2148634 GCF_001698545.2 Rhinopithecus bieti | reverse complement strand
CTCAGGCTCGGGCTCGGGCTGGGCCCGGCGCGGCCTCGGGGCTGCCCATGGGGCGCGGGGGGCCGGGCCGGTGACGCCGGACGCCCATGGACGCCTCTGAGGAGCCGCTGCCGCCGGTGATCTACACCATGGAGAACAAGCCCATCGTCACCTGTGAGTGTCCGGAGGCGGGGAGGGCGCGGCGGTCGTTGGGCGGGCACGGGCCCCGGCCGTCATGCACCCGGCGCCCCCAGACCTTCAGTCCCCGGCGCGCTCCGGGCTGGGCCGCTTCCTGGAGGTGTGACCGGGGCTGCGGCTGAGGCGGGGCCCTCCGACTTTTCGGTGACGCCCTCTGACCTTCCCGCCGGGCGACCTCTGACCCCTGGGGGCGCCCTGCGAGCCGGCTGCAGTTGGAGCCAGTGGAACCCGGCGGACTCTGCCTGGGACTGGCGCGCTCCGGCGTCGAGGGTGAGGAGAGGGGGCTGCTGCGGCTCCGTCCCGCCCCCGTTGAGCCGCGCACCCGGGACCTGGGGGCCCCGGGCTTTTCCGCCGGGCGGTTTTCCTTGCGGGCCCCCTTTCCCCGATTCTAGGGAAGTCCTTCGGGGCTCGCAGAGTTGCAAGCGTTGGTGAAGCAGGAACAGTTTGTTGCGGGGTGAAGCGTCAGGCAGAGCCGCCAGGACTGCTTTGCCTCCTTGACGCTTCCCTGCCGCGCACTCAAACCATTTTACGGATGAGAAAGCCGAGGCTCGGGCGCTTATGCAAGCAGCTCCCCATGAACGGCCTCCCGCTCGAGTCTACACTAGGGACACCCGGTGCCTCTTGGGTGTCCTGTCCTCCCCCCACCCCTCCTTTAATGCATACACAAAGGAACTATTTTCTGTTAGAGGAAAATATTCGCTAAATTTTACAAGTGTGACTCCAGAGTTAAATACGGTTAAGAACAGTGAGCCTATGAAATGTTGGCTGGCTTTTTGGTGACTTGCAGAGAGCTGTTTCAAACTATTACGATTTTTGACCTTTGACAGTATTCTGTATTTTCATGCGTGTATGCAGTTAGTTTTTTTCTAATTGCCTTTCATGCTTTGAAAGGAAGCACTCCTTATTGCAAAATCTGGATGCCAAGGCCACAGTAGACTGTATGTCGTGAGAACTCCTGTTTCCTTCTCGCTCTGTCAGTGGGGATGCACCTGCTATGTTCCTTCCTGTTAGATCCCTGAGAAACTGTATATGTAAGGTTGAATTTTGTTGCTTCAGCTTTAGATGATAGACTTCTTTCTTTCCTTCCTTTTGCTTTATTTTTTTCTCTTCCCCTCTCCCTCTTTTTTTTCTACAGAGACCTAGACGAGATAATAGACTTTTCTTAGGGAAGTGGACTGTGTCTCATTTAAAATTGGAGACTTGCATAGTTCAGCAGTAGCTGTCTTTTTTCCTTCCCAGAGTGTTTGTGAACTGGAGGTCTTTCATACTAAGTTTCACTGTCTTCCAAATGTTGAACGTTTTTCTCCTGAAGTGCTGTGCACATTGTGAGTGCTGGATACTTATTAATTGCCTGTATGGACATCCACGCATCTAATTATATCTTCTACCTCCCAGCTTGCTTACATTTCAATAGCAATATGTATTTATAGGCATTATGTAAATACATTTCTGAGGAGAAAGTTCCTAAGTTCTATTAGATTCAACCGTAACTAAAGGGGTAAAATTTGTTATCTCGATAGTCAAGTGTTGGAGATATTTAATGTTTAGTTTTGTACCTGCGTGCATCAGGGACAGCTAAAGGATGCAGTTTTCTTTCTTACAGATTTATTGGATTGTCATCTTGGTGGAGGTTTTTTTCCTGTGTTTTGAGCAGCAGAGTGAATGGTTTTTTGTGTTTTTTTTCTTATTCTTTGAGTTGGAGTCTTGCTCTGTCACCCAGGCTGGAGTGCAGTGGCGTGATCTTGGCTCACTGCAACCTCTGCCTCCCGGGTTCAAGCGATTCTCCTGCCTCGGCCTCCCGAGTAGGTGGGATTACAGGCGCACGCGGCCACGCCCAACTGAGTTTTTTTTTTTTTTTTTTCCCCAGTAGAGACAGAGTTTCACCATGTTGGTCAGGCGGGTGTCGAACTCCTGGCCTTGGGTTATCCACCTGCTCAGCCTTCCGAAGTGCTGGGATTACAGGTGTGAGCCACCACCCTCGGCCTCCAGCAGCATAGTGAGTGTTAATCTCTGCGCGGATACTACACTGTCTTAGAAGGTGCAAACTGTCATTCATTGGAGTCTCAGAAGAGAAAGGGGCTTCGGTAGACTTTCAAAGTTAACTTGAAAAATGATCACTTTAAACGTGAAGGTTTTTTTGAAAAAGCTGACTTCATATTTCACACTTGAAATTATGTTGTGGTATATCTGGGACTGAAGCTTTAGGAAGCACTTGGCCTGGTTTCACTTCATACCTTCATCTTGCTCCCGTCTTTCAGCTATACATGTTTTGAAAGAAGGTAGTATAAACAGTTGCTTTCAAGAAATCCACCCAGAGGCTAATTAACTCTTAACTTTTATTATTATATACGTAGTTCTCTCAGCAACATTTTGTTTTCAAAACATTTTAATTTTTTTTTTTGAGACGAAGTCTCGTTGCCGAGGCTGGAGTGCAGTGATGTGATCTCGGCTCACTGCAAGCTCCGCCTCCTGGGTTCACGCCTTTCTCCTGCGTCAGCCTCCCAAGTAGCCGGAACTACGAGCCCCCACCACCACGCCTGGCTACTTTTTTGTATTTTTAGTAGACACGGGGTTTCACCGTGTTAGCCAGGATGGTCTTGATCTGCTGACCTCATGATCCGCCCGCCTCGGCCTCCCAAAGTGCTGGGATTACAGGCGTGAGCCACTGCGCCTGGCCAAAAATCTTTTTAATTCTCACTTGAAATGTTACTACCTCAGATCTGTTCATTTTAAAATGAAAGTAGAGTTTATGCATGTTGTTGAATTTTTTTTTTTATAGAATGTCTAATATTTTACTTCAGTGAAAATGCATTCTGCTTAGACCTTTCTGGGAAGAATATAGAATGTAACTGGTTCAGGTGAATTTAAAAACTGTTTATAGGTAGGGATAGAAGAATGAAAAGTTCCCAAAGATTAAGGGTAACTAGATTAGATTATTACTTTAAAACCTAGCTGATTATTTTGCTTCATTTTATTATTATTGTTTTTAGAGATGGGGTCTCGCTCTTTCACCTAGGCTGGAATGCAGTGGCATGGTCATAGCCAACTGCAGCCTTGCTGGGCTCAAGTGGTCCCCTCCCTTAGCCTGCCAGTAGGCAGCACTACAGGTAGGACCCACCTCACCGGCCTGAATTATTTTAATAACATTTTGAAGCTCTCCAAATGGCTTTTTTTTTCCTTCCTGGGACAGAGTCTTGTTCTGTTCCCCAGACTGGAGAGCAGTGGTGTGATACTGGCTCACTGCAGCCTCTTCCTCCCAGGTTCAGTCGATTCTCCTGCCTTGGCCTCCTAATGAGCTGGGACTACAGGGGCACACCACCAAGTCCAGCTAATATTTGTATTTTAATAGAGATACGGTTTCACCATGTTGGCCAGGCAGGTCTTGAACTCCTGACCTCCTGTGATCTGCCCGCCTTGTCCTCCCAAAGTGCTGGGATTACAGGCATGCGCCACTGCATCTGGCCTTAAATATTTTAGTAGACTTTAGCCGTGACTAAACCTCCTGCTCCTGTGAAGAGGGACTACCTCAGCAGAGGCCTTCTTAAACTCAGAGCTAGTTAAAGCTTGTAAATACGGAAGCGTGTATGTGAAATGTGCGGGGATGGGAGCTGAACAGTTAGTGGAATTAATGCTTTGACTGAATCATAGCAGTGGGAAAACCTGTAGTATAATTTATTAATCATGAAAAATGCCTGGCGAAACTGAAACATCCAGCAGATCCATTTGGTCTAAATTTAAATTTTAGCGTAGATTTTTTTTCAGCCACAGGGTCAGTTTTCTGTTTTGAAATAAGGACTTGGGTTTCTGGCCCAAGGGTGTATGAGGAAAGACATGTTCCTTTTCCAGCTATCTCATTCAGTTAGTGACAAAGTTAATGTAATTCCAGTGATTTGTGGCTTTGCTTTGTTGACTGTCATCATATCTACAATAGCACATACCTGTTATTACCTTGGAATTGAATAGTATCTGAACAATAATAGTGCCCTCTCTCTAGATAATCTGTTTTCACTAGTCACATCTATTGCCTGTTTCTTTTTTCTGACTCTCTGTGTTTGGGGTTCCAGGTCCGATATTAGAAACTTTTAAAGGGGAAAACAGGCAACAGAGATGAGCAGATTTGTAGAGCTTCGTATCTGGTTGGACTTTGGGATTTTCCCCTGTAGGTTAAAGTTTTTAAATTTGCACATTGAAATTTTCTACTAAACCTGAAAGTGTGGTGCTTGTGATTTAACTACCACCAGTTTTACTACCAGAAAAGTCACTTGAAATGTCTGTTTAAATGGGTGAACATATTATAAATGCAGATCTTGTTCCATGTTGAATTCTCAAGGCAATGTTGAACCAAAGCTTGAAAAGTAGGAGGAACATTCTCCTTAGGAAACCTCAGTTGTCACATAGAGTATATATTTGGAGGCAGGGACTAAAGGCACTAACAAATGTGCTTACTATGTCATTTCTACCCGAGCATGGTTAAAAACCATTCCATCTTGTATGCATGACCTCGGTTCTTGCATACTTTCACAGACCCTCAGCTGTGAAACGGGTAGAGTACCAACCTCATCGGGTTGAGAAGGGGTGTGTAAAGCACTCAGGAGAGTGTCAGGATTATATCAGTGTGCAAAAAAAGTTACTAAGGAGAGATTCCTCAATTTTCTCTATTCACAATGCTTTTAGTGTCTCAGTAATTTTTTTCATGGCACCTCTAGACTAAAAGGAATACTTAAAAATTCCATTTATTAAGTAGTTAGGTTCCAGTAATTTATTAAATATTATGTACTCACAGGGGCTGTTTGAAAAAAATATATACATTAGTTGGAAGAAAAAAATATTTTCATCATTCTTCCTAACCACAGCAGTGTGCTACGGGAGGGCAGGCCCGGCAGCAGCTCTGTGGCGCCTCTCACTTGGGGGTCGGATTGGATGCTGCTGCTCCCTTAGATTTTTTTTTTTTTTTGTCCTTTTTGGTGGTACTTGCTTTTCATCAGAGCAGCCACCCTGTTTTGCGATGATAATGATGTCATTGAAAGAAGTGGAGCTCTGATCTGATGTTGACTCTGTGAATTCCTTATGTGGGGTTCCTACACCACAAACATTGCTGTTTCCTCATGAATTTGAAATATCTCTTGGTGCCCCTCTGACTGCGTAGTGTGTGGGAAGTCTAGATACACGGTTAGGGAACCCGTGCTGTTAGTGTTATTAGCCCAACTCCAGGGTGGATTTGAACTGATACTTTAGAAGTGAAAAGCTTCCTTTCTTTTCAGCTCACGTGCCTAGTTTTCTACAAGATGTGTTTCTGAAGAGTTTATAGTAAGTTCTGGCTTATGCAAATGAAATGGAAAGGTCTGATTTTTTTTTTTTTCTTAAGTGCTGATGAATCTCTGAAATAATCAAGTATGATGCAGCTTAGGCAACATAGGGAATTCCTGTGTCTACAAAAATAAAAATAAAAAAGTTAACCAGGTATGGTGGTGTGCGCCTGTACTTCCAGCTACTTGGGAGGCTGAAGTGGGAGGATCGCTTGGACCTGGGAGGTCGAGGCTGCAGTGATCTGTGATTGTACCTCACACTGCAACCTGGGTGACAGAGCAAGATCTGGTCTCAAAAAAAAAAAAAAGGCTGGGCGCAGTGACTCACGCCCGTAATCCCAGCACTTTGGGAGGCCAAGGTGGGCGGATTGCGTTGCAAGGTCAAGGGATTGAGACCATCCTGGCCAACATGGTGAAACCCCATCTATACTAAAAATACAAACATTAGCTGGGCGTTGTGGCGGGTGCCTATAGTCCCAGCTACTTGGGAGGCTGAGGCAGGAGAATCGCTTGAACCTGGGAAGTGGAGGTTGCAGTGAGCCGAGATCATGCCTCTAGCCTGGCGACGGAGTGAGACTCCATCTCAAAAAAAAAAAAAAAGTATGACGGGCATAACACGTGAGCCAGTCTTTCCTTAGAGAGTTTTTACTGTGCTTCCACCAGAGGCCTGCCAGCTGACAGTGTGATTGTGTGGCTCACCCTGGCTGAAAGCTGGTTATATCTTTTAGTGGAAATACAAGTAACTGACTTGAGGATTTTTTGTCTTAGAAAAGCGTGTTGCCAGTTGAGAGAGTGTCTTCACTGGAGTCGCATGCTTTAGTGTGTAAGTGTGTGGTCTCAGAAGGTCGCACACTGATCTCCAAGCACTGAACTTCCCACCCCCGTGCTCCACCTCTGGATCCGGTGGCTTTAGATCTAGAGTTACAGACCAGCAATGGCAGAAGACTGCAGGGTCTTTTTTTTTTTTTTAAGACGTGGTCTCACTCTGTCACCCAGGCTGGAGTGCAGTGGCATGATCTTGGCTCACCATGGCCTTGACTTCCTGGGGTGAGGTGATTCTCCCGCCTCAACCTCCTGAGTAGCTGCTTGTGCGCCACCATGCCCAGTTAATTGTTTGTATTTTTAGTAGAGATGGGGTTTCACCATGTTGCCCAGGCAGGTCTTGAACTCCTGGACTCAAGTGATCTGCCCTCCTTGGCCTCCCAAAGTGCTGGGATTACAGGCATAAGCCACTGCGCCCAGACAGCTGCAGGGTCTTAAAACAGTCAAAACATTCCCGCCTCAGTGCCTGCCTCTGTGGTTGAGTTTGCCTCAGAGCCCCCTTTGGCTTCCTCTCCTGTGTCTCACCTTCTGTCTTTCTTCCTCAAATCTTTCCTCTATCTGCTCTTAACATCAATTTCAAATATAGTCACAGTATTTTGGCCTTAGAGAATATTTGTTTTTAAATTAAAAGTCGATAACCTTGGAGTCATTTGTGACTCCTTTTTTCTCTCACAACTGACATTATCTTTGAAATCTATCTAGAATCCAGCTATATATAGGGCCTGCCTGGATAATCTGGGATCATCACATCTTGAGCTCCTGAACTTAATTAAGTCTGCAAAGACCCCTTTCCCGAATAAGATGACATTCACAGGTTTTGAGGGTTAGGACGTCGTGGGGCGCCATGCCACCTGCTGCACCAGTCTGTGTTAGCTACCAAGCGCGCAGTGGCCGGCATCCACCGAGCGTCTGTGGTTTTAGATAGCCGTGTCTGTCTGTGGAGGTTTGTCCTTCCTGTACTCCTGACCAAGGGAATGTTATCTTGACATTTTGGGCTTTGGAGTTCTAGATGTGGATACAAGGTGGGGTGACCCCTGAGAAAAAGTCCAACCTCTTCTGTACTCTCTCTCTTATGTGGCTTTTGGACATTTTTACCTGGCGTTTCATTTCTGAATGTTATTTTAGGCCTGTGTTTGCAAATTTTTTTTTTCTTTTTAAACAGTGACCAGGGACCATTGTATTGACATTTTTCTTATTTTTAACTGAGATCTGTTAGCAGTTTGAAGCCATTGTATACATTTCAGAGTTAGCTGGGCGTGGCAGTGCATACCTCTAGTCCTAGCTGCTTGGGAGACAGGCCAGAGGATCGCTTGAGCCCAGGAATTTGAGGGTGTGGTGAGCAATGTTTGTGCCACTTCACTCCAGTCTGGGCAACAGGGTGAGACCCTGTCTCAAAAAAAAAAAAAAAAACAACAAAAAAAACAATTTCAGGGTTGAAATTTGTCAGTGGGTTGAAATGACAGTGCCATTTGTCGGCACTGTCAGTTCACCTAGACCAGTCAGCAAACTCTAAACATCCAGGTTGATGAGAAGGGCCGACAGAAGTCGTTTTGAAGTTGAGGAGCTGAGGGCTGGTGTTGCTGTGACTGGCCATGATCTGTGTAACTGTTTAGTAGCACAGCTTGGACCAGTATTAGCATGTCTGATGACTCCTGCTTTACCGAGGACTCAGGGAGGCAGACACCATCTGTTCACATGGAAGCAGGGAGGTTTGTCCCTAAAATTATGCCTCTGAGAAAGCCTTTGCCATATAATTAAATAAAAATGTCACTTTAGCATTCTAAGAATTGAGTAAGTCAACTATACACTAGAAATTTTTAGCATAGTCTTACTCATTCCAAAATTAAATTCCTATTCTGAGAACTTGATACCCAGCACTGTCTTTGCTTCTCCTGTAGTCTGTTGTATCCTTTGGGGATCCTGGGTGGTCTAGCGTGGAGTATGGAGGAGTTGGGCTGTTTTCGTCGGTGAGCAGACATTACAGAGCACGTGTTACATGCCTGTTACTGCTGAAGGTGATTGGGTTATGTCAGAGAGCAAAGATCCCAACCCTTTGAGAGTTTACGTTCTAGCAAGAAGAGATAGATGGACAATAGACAAATTATGTTAGGTGACAAGTGCTGTGGAAAAAAGAAAAGGATAAGGGAAACGGAAGAGCTGTAACATTTCACATATTTTATTAGAAAAGTTTGCAATATGTATAAAGGTAGACAGAATATTATGAACAGATCCTAGAAACCTTTCACCCGACTTGAACAGTTAGGTGAATTGCCCAGTCTTGCTTCTCTATACCCCTCATTCTCCGCAGTCTTGTATTACTTTGAAGCAAATCTCAGACATGTAATTTATCCACAAATGGATGTTATGGACTGAACATTTGTGTCCCTTCCTACACACTGAAGCCCTGACTCCCAGTGTGCTAAGAATAGGAGTTGGGCCTTTGAGAAGTACCAGGGTTAGATTAGGTTCAGGAGGGTGGGCCCTTTATTATGGGATTAGATGAGGAAGAGTGAGAGGACACCTCCCCCTTGAAACAGGGAAAGACCGCCTGAGGATAACAACGAGGAAGTGGCTGGCTGCAGTCTGTGACACAGGCCTCCCCAGAAACTGAATCTACTGACATCTTGATCTCGGGCTTCTTGGCCTACAGAGCTATGAGAAAATACATTGCAATTTATTTTTTTCTTTCATAGGGTCTTTCAGAGAAAAAAAAATCTGTTTTCTAAGCCACCCAGTCTATGGCATTTTTTTTGTTTTTTAAAATTTTTTTATTTCTTTTTTTTTTCTCTTTCATGGTATTTTTTAATTCCACCTAAAACATTTCTTTCTTTCTTTTTTTTGTTTTTGAGATGGAGTTTTGCTCTTGTTGCCCAGGCTGGAGTGCAGTGGCACAATTTTGGCTGACTGCAACCTCCGCCTCTTGGGTTCAAGCAACTCTCCTGCCTCAGCTTCCCAAGTGGCTGGGATTACAGGCACATGCCACCACGCCTGGCTAATTTTTTTTTTTTTTAGATAGAGTTTCACTTTTGTTGCCCAGGCTGGAGTGCAGTGGCGCAATCTCGGCTCACCGCAGCATCCGCCTCCCAGGTTCGAGCAGTTCTCCTGCCTCAGCCTCCCGAGTAGCTGGGATTACAGGCATGTGCCACCACGCCCAGCTAATTTTTATTTTTTTTACAAAGATGGGGTTTGTTAGTAGAGATGGGGTTTCTCTATGTTGGTCAGGCTGGTCTCGAACCAGGTGATCCACCTTTGCCTCCCATAGTGCTGGGATTACAGGTGTGAGCCACGATGCCCGGCCCTAAAATGTTTCTTTTTTTTTTTTGAGACGGAGTCTCGCTCTGTCACCCAAGCTGGAGTGCACTGGCCAGATCTCAGCTCGCTGCAAGCTCCGCCTCCCGGGTTCATGCCATTCTCCTGCCTCAGCCTCCTGAGTAGCTGGGACTACAGGCGCCCGCCACCTCGCCCGGCTAGTTTTTTGTATTTTTTAGTAGAGACGGGGTTTCACCGTGTTAGCCAGGATGGTCTCGATCTCCTGACCTTGTGATCCGCCCGCCTCGGCCTCCCAAAGTGCTGGGATTACAGGCTTGAGCCACCGCGTCCGGCCAAAATGTTTCTTAATACCAAATATTCAGTGTTTAAGTTTCCAGTGCGTCTTAAATGTCTATTTTTAAAACTGTTTGAATTAGTATCCAAATGCGGTTTTTAGATAAATCCTTTACGTCTCCTAAAATCTCTGTGTTCCCTCTGTCTCTTGTTTTTTCTTTATAACTTGATGAACCTGGCTCGTTCGTCCCGAAGAGGACCCACTGCCTAGACTTTGGTAGTTGGAGCTGGAGGCTGGGTCAGCTTCAGGCTGGATTTTTTGTTTAGACAGGTCTGTTTCACGAGTGGTGGTGGTCTTCCAGCAGGTACGTGATGTCTGATTGCCTCTCCTTTTGGAAATTGGCAACCATTTATTTTCACATCACTAATTCCCTAAAGTTTGCAAAATGGTGATATTCTCATTTCCCTGTTTCTTTTTCACTTATTAGCTGAACTATTTCTGTGAAAAATGCATGTGTGTACACATATGTGCACACATGTACATGCATTCATTTACAGTCATTGGTTACCCAGTGGTACAGTGAGGCATTATATACTCGATTCTTTCCCTTTATGTAACCATTTTCTTTTTTTTTTTTTTTTTTGAGATGGAGTCTCGCTCTGTCGCCCAGGCTGGAGTGCAGTGGCCGGATCTCAGCTCACTGCAAGCTCCGCCTCCCGGGTTTATGCCATTCTCCTGCCTCAGCCTCCCGAGTAGCTGGGACTACAGGCGCCGCCACCTCGCCCGGCTAGTTTTTTTGTATTTTAGTAGAGACGGGGTTTCACCGTGTTAGCCAGGATGGTCTCGATCTCCTGACCTCGTGATCCGCCCGCCTCGGCCTCCCAAAGTGCTGGGATGACAGGCGTGAGCCCCCGCGCCCGGCCCCTGTGTAACCATTTTCAAAGCGAGTTGGTTCGCTGGCGCCCTTCAGAGGGGATCAGTTGGCATGCTTTGTGGCTCGTTCATTGCGGCTGTGAACTTAATCATTACTCACACACTTGGTGTGTTTCAGTCCATTGCACTGTTGCCTCATCGGCGAGCAGGTTGCTCTCCCTTTGGCCAGGGAGAGTCTCATTTCATGTTGGGGTCTAAGATGGAGGCGTCTTTGTCAGATTCTCTCCTATCTAGCATGAAAGATGTTCTGGGCTCGTTTTGTACATTTAATGCCTGATCTGCGCTTAGCAATCGTCAGGGAGCCCTGATTCCTTTTAGTGAAAAATAGTGTTTCAAAACCATAGTCTGCAAGCTTAGGCTCCTAGTTGCTGTGAGGCCTTTTCAATGGACAGAGCTAGGAATAGCTGTAGGAATTTTTGTTTTTTGTTTTTGTTTTGAGACAGGCTCTTACTCTGTTGCCCATGCTGTAGTGCAATGGCACGTTCTCGGCTCGCTTCAACCTCTGCCTCCCGGATTCAAGAGATTCTTGTGCCTCAAATTCCCGAGTAGTGAGTAGCTGGGATTACAGATGCATGCCACCATATCTGGCTAATTTTTATATTTTTAGTAGAGACAGGGTCTCACCGTGTTGGCCAAGCTGGTCTCAAATTCCCGACCTCAGGTGGTCCACCCACCTTGGCCTCCCAAAGCATTGGGATTACAGGTGTGAGCCACACTGCACTGGTCTAGGAATTGTTCTTTGTTTGTTTTTTGTATTTTTAAGATAAAATACATCATAAGTTCACTCTTTTTGGTGAAAACTCAGAGCTGCGGGGTTTTAATTAACAGCTCCGTCCTCTGTGTTTTCTGTTTTCCATACTGAAAATCCTAATTCTTATGGGTACTTGAGGAGGCTAGAGTTAGAGGTTCCCTAGCTCATGCTGTTTCAGTCACCTGGAGGGCTTGTGGACCCACAGATGGCCGGGTGCATTCCCCATTTCTGAATGAACAGGTCTGGGTGGGGCCTGAGAATGAGCATGTCTAACAAATGCCCGGGTGGGGCCTGAGAATGAGCATGTCTAACAAATGCCTGGGTGGTGCCGATGCTGCAGGGCCAGGGGCCCCTGAATAGAGCGTCACGCGATTGCTCAGTTGCCTTCAGTTGCTTTATCCCTCACTACACAGTCTCTGCGTAACACTATTAACTCCACCATCAACAACAGGACTAGTGATGGACTAGGACTAGAAGCGTTTTTGACCGTTCTTACTGGCATCTGGATGTATCCCACAAGGAATGAACTGTCAAATTACTGTAGTTATAAAGTTACTTGTCATAGCTCCTCTCTGAGATTATACCACTAAATGTATACGTATACATTTAAGTTCACTTGTTTTATTTTTCCTGATTATTTTGAGGGAAAACTTTTAAAAAATCTAATTGCTTTATAATTATATAAAATACTTACTTCCAAAATTAAATCTACAAAATGAGGTCTGTTTAAAGAAGTCTTGTGTACGTTCTGTCCTCTCCATGCTAACTCCTCCGTTCCTGAGTACTCCATCACAGTTTTCATGGTTTTCCTTCCACATGAAAAACATTTGTATTTCCCTTTCTTAGCTTAGACATTGACAGCTGCGCACACTGTCCCACGTTACTTTCCCCTGGACTCCACTCCACGCTAGGAGTATGTTGAGATTGTTCTCATTCCTTCTGGCCGTGTAGAGTCCGTGATGTAGATGTTGTGTGGTTTACTCTTCCAGTCCCCTCTTGGTGGAATTTAAGTTGTTTTGTCTTTTACTGTTTCCAGTCGTTGTGCACAGGTAGCCTGTCTGTGGCCTTTCCGATGGGCCTGCTGGGACGGAGCCCTGCAGGGCGGGTTGCTGGGCTGAGGTCGATGGTTATGTCACTGTGCTGATGCTGCCTGAGTTCCCTCCTGAACGCTTGCACCGTTGGGAAGCTGCCTGTAGCCTCACAGAGAAGCCAGCCTTGAACAAAGGCTGTGGGGAAGGGGAAGTCTGGGGGAAGACCAGTTTGGGAGCCCTTCTGTCTAAAGCCTTAAGGCGTTAGGGTGCCAGGAGCAGGAGTGTTTCTTTCTGACTTGTAAATACAGTACTGTGGTTCAAACTGCGACGGTAACGCTGTGTTTCTTTTAGAAAATTGCACACTGTTAAAGGCTGATTCCTCAGTATTCTTATATTCAGCTGCATTTATCCAGTCTTTTTGTTTTTAAACTCTTGAATTTTAAGTTTGCTCTCCGAGGCCCAGAGAAAGCAACTTGTTTCCTTGATTAGAAGAGTTCATTCAACTTCTTAACATGCTTGGCCGGTGTGTTCTTGTCTTCTAAGTTAAAAAGACTTTGGGATTTTCTGTCTTTTGACTAGTCTTGATGTGTAGTAGTTCCTTTTCTGCAAATTTCCACAGTAGCAAACTTGATGAACACTAATGTATGGGTTTTCCTTTGATCCCACCTACAGTGGGTAGTATTTTCATATGACTGGGTGCTGGGAGAGAGCAGCAGAGGGCAGGGGTGTGTGTGTGTGTGTGTCAGAGGGAAGGTAGAGACCACAGGAAGGACCCGGAGGAGAGCCAGGCCAAATGGGTGTAACGTTAAGCCAGTGATGAAATGACGGGGTGTACCGACTACTTCTTTAAACTTGGCCTTTAAACTTGGAGGTGCAGAATTGTGGGAGGGTTCATTTGCTCTACTTCTCAAATATGTGTCTTCTAATGAAGGGAGGACCGTGTCTGTGCTAGAAATCTGGAGTCAGTTGCGAGTCCTCTTAGGGGATGACTCAACCTTGCTTTCTACCTAGAGAATCTGGATAACATCTGGATCCTTTTTTCTGCTTTCTCGTTGACCTTCACTCCCTGCCCCCACCCCGGACTGCAAAGGCCTTTCACAGAGAGATACTTTGGGAAGAGCACTGGGGAGGCTTCCATACCCATGATTATGAATTTGATGTTAGTTTTCGCCATGAAAGAGCTCCCAGTCTGAAGCATTAATTTTCATTACTGCCTCGACATTATACACGAATTATAGCAAATCTACTTTATGCATTATTGAACAGGCTGAGATGACTTCCCAGTTTGTAACCTTGGATATTTTTATCATCCATTTGAAAGCCCGTTTTACCGAAAGCCATTGAGGAGAAATTAATGTATGGTCTATGGGCAAGCACATGCATTCTTAGGCTTGAAGACAGTGCCCTCTCTGATCTGTTGTTTTCAAACATCAACTGCATAATAGTGGATTGCAGCTTTCCTTTGTTAATAGGCTTAAAGAATCATCATTTCTGCAAAATTTTCTATAAAGCAAATCTTAGATAAATTATACATTTCCTTTGACTTTTTTATTCAAAAATAGAAACGTAGAAACTTGCTTGGAGAGGCCTTAAAATGAGTTCATCTCTTGTCCTAGTCCAGCCACTCCACTGCTTTTAGTCGCAACTGGGAGATGACCCAGCCCCTGGTTGAGGCCCCTAGCTGTGGGACACTTTCTGTCATTCGTCACCCACCTCCACCCTCAGGTTTTTCTCTCTTAGGCCATAGCGCTTCTTGGGTTGAGTTAAATCCATTTCTCTGTCTTTCCCACCCGTTAGTGCTCTGAGACCTACGAAGCCCTACAGAATAAAGCCGGCCTTTTAAAATAAGACAGCCCCTTAGATGGCTGAGGACAGTGTCTTGTTAACAGGTTGAAACACTCTAAATGTCTCCAACAATTTAAGATAAAGTGAGATGTATTTTATTAGAAAACCTACTGTTCCTTTTACCAAGATTATACTAAAGAATTTGAAGAAAATTGTCCTGTATCAGAGTAACAACAAATATTCAGACTTTTTATGTCAAGTTTTTTTTTTCCCCAACATAAATCTCCAAATAAAAGTATTAGCCTTGAAAATGTATCCTGTCAGGTATTTAGGAAAGCCACAAACTGATTGAACATTGTTTTTCTTTGCCACTCTCTCATGGTTGTAACTTTGGGATCCTTTTATACTTTTGTATGGGTAAGACCATCATGGCTTTGCACATTCAAGATTGGTTCAGTAAAAAACAGATGACAGAAATGTTCACCCTGTCTGCAGAAGGCCTTTTGGAACCCGTATTTTCAGCCAACCATTGTTGAAACAACTGCTGCAGAATAAGTAGTAAACTGGTTAGAATTAAGAAGGTGGGAAGGAGCACAGGGCAGTATGGAGTCCCAAGCTAAGCTCCCTGGGTTCGAATCCCAGCCTTGGCGCTTATTTGCTTGATGTTGGGCCAGTTAGGGCAGTTCTTGATGCCTTGGTTTCCACATGAAGGTTCAGAGAGTGAGTATGCGTGAGGTGGCTGGGGCATACCATGCCCACCGTGCTGTCTAGAGGGACAGTGAACAGGCGGCCCTTCTCTTGACTGTTACCTAGCAGCTTTTCTGGGACCCTAATGTGATGGTATTAGGAGGTGGGGCCTTTGGGAGGTGGTTAGGTCATGTGAGTGGAGTCCCCACAAAAGGGATTAGTACCCTTGTGAAAAAAAGGGCCCCAGAGATCCCCCACGTGAAGGCACAGCAAGGTACTCAATGTGCTGAAGCCCTGAGCTCAGACTTACAGCCTCCAGAAATGATGAATAAATTTCTGCTGTTTATAAGCCATCCTAGTTTATTGTATGTTGCTATGGCAGCCTGAACAGACTAAGACATTGAATTTATTGAAACGCTACCTGTTACACTAAATCACTGAAGTCGTTTTTTTTTTTTTTTTTGAGACAAAGTCTTGTTCTGTTGCCCAGGCTGGAGTGCAGTGGTGCGATCTTGGCTCACTGCAAGCTCCGCCTCCTGGGTTCATGCCGTTTTCCTGCCTCAGCCTCCTAAGCAGGTGGGACCACAGGCGCCCGCCACCACGCCTGGCTGATTTTTTTGTACTTTTAGTAGAGACGGGGTTTCACCGTGTTAGCCAGGATGGTCTCGATCTCCTGACCTCGTGATCCGCCCGTCTCGGCCTCCCAAAGTGCTGGGATTACAGGCTTGAGCCACCGCGTCCGGCCCTGAAGACCTCATTTTAACTGAACTACCTTAGCAAATTTGAAGACTTTATCCTCACATGGTTATATTCTAAGGTACTGGATTTTTTTTTTTTTTTTTTTTTTTTTTTTTTTTTTTTTTGAGACAGAGTCTCGCTCTGTCGCCCAGGCTGGAGTGCAGTGGCCGGATCTCAGCTCACTGCAAGCTCCGCCTCCTGGGTTTAAGCTATTCTCCTGCCTCAGCCTCCCGAGTAGCTGGGGCTACAGGCGCCCGCCACCTCGCCCGGCTAGTTTTTTGTAATTTTAGTAGAGACGAGGTATCACCGTGTTAGCCAGGAGGGTCTTGATCTCCTGACCTCGTGATCCGCCCGTCTCGGCCTCCCAAAGTGCTGGGATTACAGGCTTGAGCCACCGCGCCTGGTCAGGTACTGGATTTTAGGGCTTCAACAGGTAGATTTTTGTGGGACACAGTTCAGCCCATAACAGGTACTGAGGTCAGATGGTCACAGGTCAGATCCCTACTTACGTCAGGTGACACTTTTGCCACTGTTAGATGTGCTGATTGACTGGTCATCTTCCAGGTGAACACAGGTTAGAGAGTTAGTCCGTGATGGAATGCGAGAGACATTGCTACTTGGTAGTCTCCATTTAGACGAGTCTTACTGTACAGCAAGGTTCCCCAGGAGAAGAGCTTGGAGCAGGTGTTGGAGGCAGTTCCTCTTTTACTCTGTACGGATGTTATTTGTATAATTATGTGAAGTTACTGTATTGCAAGGATAGAGTGTGAGAGAGAGAGAGAGAGAGAGAGAGTGATTGTGTGTGTGTGTGTGTGTGTGTGTAGTTTTATATAGAAAACCAAGTGGAAGAGAAGAAAGCTTCCGTTTAGCTGGCTTACTTTCCACTTAGCAAAGAGTAATGATTTTTATATATTAATCTTGGAACTGTTTAACAAGACAACAGAAATTGGCAAAGTTAAGAAACCAGAGGCTAAAGATTTTCTTCTTTTATTGATTTCTTTTATTTATTTATTTATTTTTGAGATGGAGTTTTGCTCTTGCTGCCCAGGCTGGAGTGCAATGGCGCAGTCTTGGCTCACCTCAACCTCCGCCTCCTGGTTCAAGCGAGTCTCCTGCCTCAGCCTCCCAAGTAGCCGGGATTACAGGCATGCGCCACCACGCCTTGCTAATTTTGTATTTTTTTAGTAGAGACAAGGTTTCTCCATGTTGGTCACGCTGGTCTCAAACTCCCGACCTCAGGTGATCCGCCTGCCTCAGCCTCCCAAAATGCTGGGATTACAGGTGTGAGCCATCACGCCCGACCTCTTTGATTGATTTCCGAGATGACTACCAAATAAATGAACAAGATGAAAAGTCATAACTTCAAACAAACATTGTTTTTGTGTTATCAAAATGTAGTAATAGTCCCTTTGTAACCACCGTGTGCCGTGCCGTGTTTGAGGTGACTGACGTGTGGTCTCATGTAATCCTCAGCAGAGCTCCTCTGGCTGAGCTCTTCCCATTTTCCCATTGCCCATGTCCCCGTGGCACAGGAAGGTTAAATCGTCTCCCCAGGTGTAGTCAGCTGGTCAGTGATGAAACTGAGATGGGGACCGGGCAGTGAGGTTCCCAGCACCCTGCCCACTCACCGTGCCATCTGCTCAGAAATGTCATTACCCTTCCTCAGTGACTTGACATTATTATATGAGTTTCAGGAGGTTTTTTATTTTTAGGCTTTTGATAGCAAAATAAGCAGATGTGTTAATGGCACACATCAATTCCCAATGATTTCTTAAAGATCGATATAAAAGCAATTTGGAAAATGGTTTGGTGAAGTAAAAAGGATCCTCTGAGTATAAGAATTTTAGTCATCTATATTAAAAGGTTCTTTTTTCGCTTAAGTGTAATTCAGTTATCTCATCATTTTATGAGAACAAAATGAATTTTTCATTTACATTAAAGCAAAGATAAAAGAGCTGAATTAACACTGAGCGTGCAGTGTAAAGTCAGCCGCAGCCAGATTCCTGACTCGTGTCTGCCACTGTCAGCTCTGTGCACTGAACACGTTGACCCTCAAAGCTGACTTTCCTCGTCCATGAATGTGGGTCATGTTTGTGCCTTTCCTCCCAGGAGTTATGGGGAGGACAGAATGAGAGGGTGCCTGGCAGGTGCCTTGTGTAATACTCGCACATGGGGAGCCACCTATAAATTTTAGCTTCTCCTGGCATTTGGTTGAACAGTGAGTTGATTTTGGTGAAGTTTTGGTTTCTTTTTCTCCATGAATTTTGGCTGTCTGGGAGAAAGTGGGGGCTATAGAACACAGCAAAACTGGGTGAGGTGGAGCCGGCTCCCTCTCCTTAGCTTTGTGTCCTTGGGGCGAGTTCGTCACCTTCTCTGACCCCATTTTCCTCGTGGGGAAAATCACACCCACTCCATGGAGGTGTCATGAGGGTTCAGCTTCATCACATCTGTCTGTGCTGGGTTTTCCTGAGGCTCATTCTGTAGAGGCACAGGTACAGAAGAGTCTTGGGATATTGTTTTATTAAACATAAAATTACCTAAAAACACCAATTTATTAAGCTCTAGAGCCCATTTTGCATGTATTCACCTAAAAATATGGTAACTGAATTTCTTTTTTCCCTTCATAGGTGCTGGAGATCAGAATTTATTTACCTCTGTTTATCCAACGCTCTCTCAGCAGCTTCCAAGAGAACCGATGGAATGGAGAAGGTATGTTGTGTATTTTTTGACTGTATCCCTCTCTTCATTTTTTAAAATGAACTACATGTTTTTAAATAAGTGTATGTTGTTTAAACATTTATGTGAACAAGTGAAGCAGCACAAGTTAAAAGCCTCAGTTCTAAAGAAACAGTGACCTCATATAATCTATGGGTCTTATTCTTTATGGAATACGATGGTTTTCTTTTTTTCTTTCTTTCTTTCTTTTTTTTTTTTTTTTTTTTTGAGACAGAGTCTTGTTCTGTTGCCCAGGCTGAAGTGCAGTAGCACGATCTTGGCTCACTGCAACCTCCGCCTCCCGGGTTCAAGCAATTCTCCTGCCTCAGCCTCCCGAGTAGCTGGGATTACAGGTGTGCGCTACCATACCTGGCTAATTTTTGTATTTTTAGTAGAGACAGGTTTTGCCATGTTGGCTGGACTGGTGTCGAACTCCGGACCTCAGCTGACCCGCCCTCCTCAGCCTCCCAAGGTGCTGGGATTATAGGCGTGAGCCACGGTGCCCAGACTACAATGGTTTTCTTAACGAGACATTGGAAAGTAGAAACAAGACAATTTTTTTGAGTTAAAGACTCACTTTTATAGGAATGATGTGCGATTCTTCATGGTTAACCAGAACGTCTTAAAGGCACAGGCATTTTGCAAAGGCGACATGTCCTCACTTAGACTCTACTTTAAAGCAGAAGAGGCTGGGCGCGGTGGCTCATGCCTGTAGTCCCAGCACTTTGGGAGGCCGAGGTGGGCGGATCACGAGGTCAGGAGATCGAGACCATCCTGGCTAACACGGTAAAACCCCGTCTCTACTAAAAATACAAAAAATTAGCCGGGCGTTGTGGTGGGCTCCTGTAGTCCCAGCTACTGGGGCGGCTGAGGCAGGAGAATGGTGTGAACCCAGGAGGCGGGGCTTGCAGTGAGCTGAGATTGTGCCACTGCACTCCAGCCTGGGCGACAGAGCGAAACTCCGTCTCAAAAAAAAAAAAAAAAAAGTAGAAGAAGAACTGGGCTGTATCAGCCGTCCTACAAGACCCTCCCTCTACCCTGGCTCCCGTGCGTTTTCCTTAAGGACAAGAAGGTAAACAGAAAGATGGTGTTTAAAACTTAGGAACGAGGTTAGATCAGCCATCGCAGGCTCTGTCGCATGTTTATAGTTAGTCATCTGGTGACATACTCATAGGAAATCACTGGCTGGGAATCCTCTTTTTGGAAAACTTATTTCTGGTAAGACCAGATGTTATTTGTAAAAAATGTTTGGATTTTATCTTGTAACATAGGTAATCTAATTTTAACCAGGGTATATAGAATTTCCTGTTATTTGTGTTTATGTAATTCTGATTCTCACAGCATTATTCCTTTCTGACCACCAGTTTGTGGCTTAGTAACATGAGGGATTAAGGTGGCTTTCTGGAGATGACTTACCAGGTGAATACAGTCTAATTTCTGTGCTGATTGTAATGTCTCACAAGATATGCATTTAGTTGCTAATATTTAATAGAAAGAGTGTACCGAGTGTTAGAGAAAAACTGCTTAACATGTGAGGAGGCCCAGTGCTGTGAAAGAGAGAAAATAGTTTAGCAAATGGAGTAATCTGTAAGGGCATTCTGATAGATAAAGGGAAAAAAAAGTGTGTCCATGAAACAAGATAATTTTGAGAGAAAAATTAAATAGAGAAATTATATAGGTCCGGTGGTGGCCCATGCCTGTCATCCAAACGCTTTAGGAGGATCGAGTGGGAGGATCGCTTGAGCCCAGGAGTTCAAGACCAGCCTGAGCAACATAGTGAAACCCTGTCTCTGTAAAGAAGAAACAAGATTAGCTGGACGTGGTGGTGCACACCTGTAGTCCTAGCCACTTGGGAGGCTGAGGTGAGAGGATCACTTGAGCCCAGGAGCTGGAGGCTACAGAGAGCTAAGATTGCATCACTGCCCTCCAGCCTGGGTGACAGAGCAAGACTCTGGCTCAAAAATAAACAAATAAAAAGAAACTGCGTAGATTTAATATTTGTATTCATCGCTTCCCCTTTCTGAAGCTCCACTAAATGGACTACATAAATAGTAAACAAATAAATGGACTAAAAAAAAATTGACCAAACAAATGCTAAACAAATAACCCTACATAAAGAACTAAAAAGGCGGACGTGCATAAAGACAGAGAAAGGAGGAGGCAGCAGAGGCAGGGGGATGTGGCTATGTTTTTGGGAGAAAGAGAAACAGGTGGAGGAATTGGGAGAGAAAGCTGAGGAAGTTTGTGTCTTGTGGCTCCTTGGGGGGGCGGGGTATTTCTGACAAGGGACAAAGTGCCAGATCTTGGAAGGCCTGGGTGAAAGCAGGGCTGGGGTTGGGAGTTGGCAGAGGTGTGGACAGGGACACTTAGACTCAGGGTCCCCACTCCTGTTTGTAGTGAAGTGATTGCTGTCATTACCCACCCCTCAGGAACCTGGAAAGCCTTTCTGTGAACAGAAGAGCTCCAGACCGTTGGATCTGAGGCACTGCAGAAGGCAAGGGAGAAGGGCCGTTGTAAAACCAGCCGGCCTAGGTTCTGAACAGGGCACAGTTCCGCTCTGGGAACCCTGCAGCCGGATCCATGCTTCCTGAGCAAGAGAATAAAGAACTTATCTCAGGAAAATTGTATGGCCCAGGGAAAAGACTACATTTTTCAGAAACGACCTTGAAATTTAGGAAAGAAATGTGTTACCTTAGGGAAGATACGTCCACCTGAAACCTCAGGATGTGTCTTTATTGGAATAAGGGGCTTCGCAGATATAGTTAAGGTAAGGACTTCAATGTGAGATCATTTTCAATTAGGGTAGACCCTAAATCCAATGACAAGTGTCCTTATAAGAGGCAGAAAAGAAGACACGGGGAGAAGACCTTGTGAAGATGGAGGTAGAGATTAGAGTGATGCGGCCATGAGCCAAAGAATGCTGAGGATGCCAGCAGCCACCAGAAGCTGGGAGAGAGGCAAGCAACCTCCCGCTGCAGCCAGAGGGAACCAAGCCCACCCACACCTTGATTTCAACTTTTGGGCCTCATGAAATATGCAAGAGTAAGCTAAGCCTCCAGGTTTGTGGTAGTTTGTGACAACAGCCCTGGAAACTCATGCAGGAAGGCAGGTTGAGAAGGATGGGGTAGGTACTTGCTGTAGTTTGAATGTCTCCCCCAAAGATTCTTGCCACGGAAACTTAATTTCTGCCCTCGTGAGTGGATTAATGTTGCTGTCACGGGAGTGGGCTCCTTATCATCTGGGTGGCTTTGTTATCAAAATGAGCTTTCTTTGGCTCTCTGGCTCTTGCCCTGTCACCATGGGATGCCCTCTGCCATGTTTTGACATAGCAAGAAGGCCCTCACCAGATGTTGGCACCTTGATCTTGGACTTCGCAGCCTCCAGAACTGTGAGCGCAATAACCTTCTGTTGCTTGTAATTTACCCAACCTGTGATATTCTGTTACAGCAGCGGGAAACAGACCAAGACATGGATGTGTGTGTATTGGTGGGCGGTGAAGGGGAAGAGAGGGAGAGAGAGAAAAGCTTTTCAGTACTCTTTGTATTGAAGTACTTATCTCAGCCCAGCACAGTGGCTCATACCTATAATCCCAGCACTTTGGGAGGCCAAGGTGGGTAGATCACCTGAGGTTAGGAGTTTAAGACTAGCCTGGCCAACATGGTGAAACCCTGTCTCTTCTAAAATACAAAATTAGCCAGGCGTGGTGGCACACGTCTGTAATCCCAACTACCCGGAGGCTGAGGCAGGAGAATTGCTTGATCGTGGGATGAGGGGATTGCAGTGAGCCGAGATCGCGCCATTGCACTCCAGCCTGGGTGACAAGAGCGAAACTCTGGCTCAAAAAATAAAATAAAAGAAAACAAAATAATTACTTTGATAAAAAGTAGAAATTTGAAATTAATTGATTGGATCTAGGAAATGAAAACAATTGAAATAGAGTTTCCCAGATGCACTGAACAGCTGTGTAGCTGAAAATCAAATCAGTGTGCTGGAAGAACTGAGCTTAGAGACTCCGGATACCATTGCGAAAAGCAGGAGCAGGAGAGCATGGAGAAAAAGCTGGCTCCAGAGGATAAATCCAGGAGCTCCAGGATCCACCTGAGGGGCTTTTCAGAAGGAAAGTGGAAGGAACAGAGGACAGGTAACATTTGAAGAATGGCTGTCAAGATTCTCCCAGAAGGGAGTCGGGATACTGCAGGAGCCTAGTGAATGTCAAGCAGAATGAAGAAAACAAAGCAAACAGAAAATCATGCCAGGGCATCAGAGAGAAACGGAAGAAGAACCAAGTATACAGTTTCTAACAGAACCACTTACAACGCAACATAAAATACGTTTACGACGATGGGCGCCTGTAGTCCCAACTACTTGGGAGGCTGAGACAGGAGGATGGCATGAACCCGGGAGGCGGAGGTTGCAGTGAGCCAAGATCGCATCACTGCACTCCAGCCTGGGCGACTGAGCGAGACTCCGTCTCAAAAAAAAAAAAAAAAATACGTTTACGAGCAGCCTCCCCAGTCCTGAGGGAAAGTACCCCAGACCCTAGAATTCTTTATCATTCACAGTGTCGTCAAGAGGGAAGACTGTGTCACAGCTTCCCACCCTGAGGGCCTTGCGTGAGCCACAGGTGCTGAGAGGTTTTTCCTCTAGGCCTCCAGGTGGCCGTGTGGGGCCCAGGATGGCTAGGAGTTCCGCTCCATCACTTCTGTGTGCAGAAAACCATTCGTGTCTACCCTAGAGTCCCATTCAGATAACATGTTTATTGCTTGTCATGCTATGGAGATAGGTGCACTGAAGTGAATAAAAATATTTTCAGGGCCGGGCGCGGTGGCTCAAGCCTGTAATCCCAGCACTTTGGAGGCCAAGACGGTGGATCAGCGAGGGTTCAGGAGATCGAAACCGTCCTGGCTAAAACACGGAAACCCCGTCTCTACTAAAACAATATGAAGAACTAAGGCCGGGCGAGTGGGCGGGCGCCTGTAGTCCCAGCTACTGGGCGGAGGCTGAGCGCAGAAGAATGGCGTTGAAACCCAGGAGGCGGAGCTTGCAGTAAGCTTGATTTCTGGGCCGGACTGCACTCCAGCCTGGGCGACGAGCGAATCTATCTCAGGAAAAAAAAATACTTTATATATACTATAGAAAATATATATATATATATATTTTCAGACATCTGTAAGATCAGAAGCCTTGCCACCCTCTGAATAATTAAAGGATGCATCCCAATATGAAGGCAAATGAACCCAGGGATCCAGGGTGATAGCAGTGTCTGCCAGCAACATGACATGTTTTGCTGAAGTTAAGGTGTCACTTTTAAAAACAATTAAAAATCTAAAATTTCAGATATGTGTTAAGGAGAGCAGAGAGAAGGGGGGATAGACTTTAACTTTAGTCTTTGTAGTAAAACCTTTAGTTACATACTAAGAATTAAAATGTAACCAACGGTAAAATAGAAATAGATAAGACTTTCAAACCAGCAGAGAGAAAAGATGGAAAAAGAAAACTTGATTAATCTCCCAAAGGACAAGGAAAAATAGAGCCGGCAAATAGAAAATGCACATACTTGAGCATCAGCATAGTCATGTTAATGATAGTTGGTTTTAAGTTATTAAACACAGCATCCTTAGATTGGATGAGAAACAAAATTCAGCTGTAACATTCAGAAGAGATGCAGCTGCTAGAAGCGAGAAGTACAGGCATGGCACAGAAATCCATGCAGTGTGGTTCACTGTTAGAAGCATTGTTGGGCCGTCACTGAGAGCCTTGGATGAGATGCAGGGGGCGTGTGGGATTTCTTTTCTTTTTTTTTTTTTTTTTGAGACGGAGTCTCGCTCTGTTGTCCAGGCTGGAATGCAGTGGCCGGATCTCAGCTCACTGCAAGCTCCGCCTCCCGAGTTTATGCCATTCTCCTGCCTCAACCTCCCGAGGAGCTGGGACTACAGGCGCCTGCCACCTCGCCCAGCTAGTTTTTTGTATTTTTTAGTAGAGATGGGATTTCACCGTGTTAGCCAGGATGGTCTCGATCTCCTGACCTCGTGATCCGCCCGTCTCGGCCTCCCAAAGTGCTGGGATTACAGGCTTGAGCCACCACGCCCGGCCCTACGTGTGGGATTTCTTGATGGATTCCTTCTTCTTGGGTTGAGAATAAAACAGAGGTTTGTACTGCTATTTTATTTGTGCTTTGCAAACAAGAATCTCTTATCTTTTCACCAAATAACTTTGTTTCTTGGATAAAATACAAGTTGTTCCAAAAATACGAATGCAACCCTACAACTTTCATAAGTTAAAACTGCACTTTGGACATTTGGGACACACTTTTCTTCTTTTATGGTGACGTAATTATAGATTCTGTTAGGCTGAAACCCGCTGTTGAGTCTGTAGTGGCCCTGGTTAAATGCAATACGTGGAAGAATGTATCACTGTGCCTGTATCCTTGAGGAAAGTGAAAGATTTTGTGGAAATGGAGCTTTGACCTGTACATGTGAACTGTGTTTAAAATAATTCATAGAATGTGTTTGAGCAGAATAGTACAGTTATGATTTGAGGTTAATATATGTGCTCTGAACTCGTGGCTATGATTACATTGTTTGTTGTTCTGTTTCCCCTCTTCTGATGAATGTTGTTGAGTTGTTTTCTCAGTGACTTCAAACAATTGTTTACAGGTCCTATGGCCGGGCTCCGAAGATGATTCACCTGGAGTCTAACTTTGTTCAATTCAAAGAGGAGCTGCTGCCCAAAGAAGGAAACAAAGCTCTGCTCACGTTCCCCTTCCTCCATATTTACTGGACAGAGTGCTGTGTGAGTACCAGTGAGGGGAGGGGGACGCGCGGTGGGAAAGGGTTGAAAATGTTTGAGTCTAGGCTTTGCTGAGGCAGCTGCCATTTTTCAAATTTACCTTTTAACATGCTCTGTTGCCCCTTCATTCCTGGGCCAAGTGTGGGGCTTGCTGTTGCGTGTTTGCGCCCTCATCTGGCGTGCTGTGCTCACCGTGGCCCCAAGCGCGGTTGCGTGCCCGTGTCTCCAGTCTTGTGAGCTGTCTCACTGTGCCCCATGGCTGCCAGCCTTAGTCTGAGCTGTGTTTGATCATGACTTTCAGCTTTGTTTTCATGACCCCCGTGTTCCCATCATGGCTCCGTTGTCCTTGGTCATCTGTTGTTTCTTCTGCTTGTTTGTGACCCCACTGAGGCCAGGACCGTGCCCTTCTCCCTGTGGCCGTGCCTGGGCAGGAGGCGCCCTGTGACTCTCCGTGGAACGAGTGGGCCTCAGCCCTGTGGCCGCCCAAGCTTTCACTTGTGTTGTCTAGTTGTGTATTCATGAATCCAGAAAGAACCTTCTCATTCTTGACACACTTCTGTTGTGAACTGACAGAAAATTCTGTGAGGCATTTCTTCCTGTGTATTTTGACTCAAGTAAAGCAAGATTTAGCAGCATAGAAAGTACGTAGATGATTACACACGGTGACATCGTAGCCTAAACCTGAGGCACAGAGGTAGTTGTTAATCAGACAGGAACTGTAAGTCTGCACCTGGTTTCCTCAGACTTCACCTCATACACCCTTTCTCTGCTGACTTTGCTCTGCCTCCTTTCCCAGGGGCTCCACATGGACGGGGCTTGGTTCCCCAGCAGTGAGTGAGGACACACGTGAGGTGTTTTCCACCGGGGAAGCCTGCCCAAGACTCTGTGCCCAGGGTTTTCACCGGGCTGCTCCATAGGCCCCCTCTGCCTGGCATGCCCGAGAAGGATGCTGTCCCTGGCCTGCTGTGCCAGCTCTTCTCTCCATAGCCCCTGGTTGTAATGTTGGATTTGATCACTCCTTCCAGGAGTTGTCCGGTGTCTCCCTGGTGTGATCTATCTCTGGGGAGCCGCTGTGAGACCACTTGAGTGTCCCGCCCCTCACCCAGTGGCAGTTCTTTCCTGAGCCAGTCTTGACTAAGGGTGCTGACCTTTCTACCCACCTCTGTCAGCCCATATCCCCTAGGCTGGGGAGCGTCTGCAGGGCCTTCTGTTCAGGCAGTGGTTAAGAGTCAGTCAGCTTTACTGATGCTCAGGTTGTCCCAGATTTAGCCATCAAGAGTCACTTCAGACTGGCACCTGTGTTCTTTTGAGCACTTTCTAATCATTTGTGGCATGCCAAGATGTTTTAGGTTCTGGGAGCTCATTGCCCTTGTGCTGGAATCAGCCGCGTCTCCACAGAGCCCTGGTTCCTCTGGCAGCAGGTGTGCTTGCTGCTGTGGGGGCGTTGCTGCTACTCCACCCTTTTAGCAGACAGAGCTGATAGGGATGTGCCTTAGAAATCATGAACTGGGCCGGGTGCAGTGGCTCACGCTTGTAATCCCCGCACTTTGGGAGGCCAAGGCGGGTGGATCACAAGGTCAGCAGTTTGAGACCAGCCTGGCCAAGATGGTGAAACCCCATCTCTACTAAAAATACAAAAATTAGCCGGGCATGGTGGCACGTGCCTGTAGTCCCAGCTACTCAGGAGGCTGAAGCAGGAGAATTGCTTGAACCCGGGAGGTAGAGGTTGCAGTGAGCCGAGATCGCGCCACTTCACTCCAGCCTGGGAGAGTAAGACTCTGTCTCAAAAGAAAAAAATGAAATCATGAACGGATACTGATGCGTCCAATTTTATAACCTGGAGGGCTCTTTCTTGCCTCTCATTTATTTCTGCTCTCACCAACATCAACACATTTCTGTATTTGCTCAGTGCTACAACGTGCATAAGATAGTTTCAGAATTGCTACACCCACGCCACAACTAGGAACAAGCCTACTGAGAACAGCTCCAAATTTGCTTGCAACTAAACTGTTCCTTTTGAACAGTATGTATCATAGTGCTTATGAACGTCTCCCTCAGCTTCATCCTTTTCAGGGTTTTCGTAGTTACTCTTGCATGTTTAATTTAGGTATTTTTGTTGTGATCAAAATAAGTTTATAGATTCCCATGTGCAGAACTAACATCTTGATCATGTTGAGACATACTCAAGAGCAAGGGCTGCCTTTCTGTTTGTGCAAGTCTACTTCTGTGTTATACACTTTATTAGAGATTTTAAAAAATTCTCTCTCGTCTTTTAAGACAGGGTCTTGTTCTGTCACTCAGGTCACTGCAGCCTCAACCTCCTGGGCTCAAGTGATTCTCCTACTTCAGCCTCTTGAGTAGTTGAGACTACAGGCATGTGCCACCATGCCCAGCTAATTTTTTTGTATTTTTTGTAGAGAGAGGGTTTTGCCATGTTGGACAGGCTGGTCTTGAATTCCTAGGTTCAAGGGATCCACCTGCCTCCACCTCCCAAAGCTCTGGGATTGCAGGTGTGAGCCATGGTGCCTTACAGGGTCTTGCTCTGTCACCCAGGCTGGAGTGCAGTGGTGTGATCTTGGTTCACTGCAGCCTCCGCCCCTCTAGGCTGATGCCATCCTCCCACCTCAGCCTCCCAAGTAGCTGGGACCACGCCTGGCTTTTAAAATTTTTTTTGGTATTTTTAGTAGAGGCGAGATCTTACCATGTTGCCCAGGCTGATCTCAAACTCCTGGCCCCAAGTGATCCTCCAGCCTCAGTCCCCTGAAGTGATGGGACTACAGATGTGAGGCACTGCCCCGGGCCACTGTAGTTCAATACTGAACTGTATTTGCACTCCTGGTATAAATCCCACTTAGTCATAATATTATTTTCTTAATGTGGTATTGGAGTCTATTGCTTCAATTTTATTAGGAGTTTTTGCATCTATAATTCACAAGTGGTTGATCGATAACTTTTGTTTTATGCTCTTTTTATGAGGTTTAGGTATTGATGTTCTACGTAATTCATTAAAAGAATTTGGAAGTTTTTACTTACTTTCTGTTTCTGAAGTAATTTATGTAGCACTGGAGCTGCTTGGTCTGTAAGGTTTGATGGAATTTTGGGAAACTAGCTGGGCCAGGTACTTTTTTGTATCTCTTTGATGAAAATTGGTCTGTTTCAGCCATTTGCTAATTTTGATAAACTATATTTTCTTGGAAATTACATATTGCAGTTAGGTTGTAAAATTTATTTTCATTGAGGTATATGAAGTGGTCTTCCTTTACTTTTTTTTTTTTCCTGAGATGGAATTTTGCTCTGCTTGCCCAGGCTGGAGTGCAGTGGTGTGATCCCGGCTCACGGCAACCTCCGCCCCTTGGGTTCAAGCGGTTCTGCTGCCTCCGCCTCCCGAGTAGCTGGGACTATAGGCGCGCCACTGTGCCCCGCTAATTTTGTAGTTTAGAGACGGGGCTTCTCCGTGTTGGTCAGGCTGGTCTCAAACTCCTGACCTCAGGTGATCTGCCTGCCTCAGCCTCTCAAAGTTCTGGGATTATAGGTGTGAGCCATCATGCCCAGCTTTTTAGACTTTAAAAACGTGCTGTCAGTAGTTATTTTCCCATCATTATTTATTATTATTTTTATGAGATGGACTCTCGCTCTGTCACCCAGGCTGGAGTGCAGTGGCGTATTCTTGACTCACTGCAACTTCTGCCTCCCAGGTCCAAGTGATTCTTTTACCTCAGCCTCCCAGTAGCTGAGGTTACAGGTAGGTGCCCGCCACCACGCCCGGCTCATTTTTGTATTTTTAGTAGGGATGTGGTTTCAGCATGTTGACCAGGCTGGTCTCAAACTCCTGACATCAGGTGATCTCCCAAAGTGCTGGAATTACAGGCATGAACCACGGCGCCCGGCCCCCATCATTATTTCTTATTTTGTATGTTTGTGCTTTCTCTCTTTCTTCCTTGATTAAATTAGCTAGTTTGATTTTTTTTTTTCCCCTCCAGAGAACTAGGATTTTAATGTATTCATCTGATTTACCGTTAGTCTGTTTTCTACTCAGTTTCTACTTTCATTTTTATTATTTCCTTCTTTTTGTTTTCTCATGGTTTACATTGTTCGTTTTCTAGTTTCTGGGAGTTTGAAATGCATTTATTTTCATTCTTAAATTTTATTGATATATGTCTTTAAAGTTAGGAATTTTCTCTGGTTACTACTTTAAATATATCCCATTGTTTTATCATTATTTTTCAGAAATTCTCTATTTTTGATTTGAATTTCCCCTTTCATTAAATAGTTGTTTAACAGAAAGCTTTTTAGTTTACAGAAAAAAAAGAGATAAACAATTTTTTGTTTAGAAATTTCTAGCTTTATTGCATTGTCAGAAAGTGTTTATATTTTTGCTTTACAAAACTTATTTTTTTTTTTTTTTTTTTTTTTTTTTTTTT
>NW_016809139.1:2116663-2118070 GCF_001698545.2 Rhinopithecus bieti | reverse complement strand
TTGTTTTTTTTGAGACGGAGTCTCGCTCTATCGCCCAGGCTGGAGTGCAGTGGCCAGATCTCAGCTCACTGCAAGCTCCGCCTCCCAGGTTTACGCCATTCTCCTGCCTCAGCCTCCCGAGTAGCTGGGACTACAGGCGCCCGCCACCTCTCCCAGCTAGTTTTTTGTATTTTTTAGTAGAGACGGGGTTTCACGGTGTTAGCCAGGATGGTCTCGATCTTCTGACCTCGTGATCCACCTGTCTCGGCCTCCCAAAGTGCTGGGATTACAGGCTTGAGCCACCGCGCCCGGCCAGCTTTCTTTTAAAATAAACCTTGTGGCTGTCTACATTTTCCCTTCCACATGTTGAGTGTCCACATTTATTTTCTGAAGATGGCTGTAGCAGCATACCCATCCCACATGCTCCTCTCTGTGTGACAGTGACTTTCCTCTGTTGAAAGGCTGGGCCTATGTTTCCTCCAGTTGAATCTGGGTGGGCCTCACCCAGACTCACAGTGTGACAGAAGCAACACTGTGATACTTGAGAGGAAGTCGTAAAAGAGAACGTGCCTTCTGCTGGATTCTCTCGGGATGCTTATTCTTAGATCCCAGCCGCCATGCTGTGAGGAAACCAAGCAGCCCCATGGGAAGGCCACTCGTAAGTGTTCAGCCTGCCCCAGGTGTTCAGCCTGCCCCAGCTGAGTCCCGCTGTGTGTTTTAGCTCCAGCCTCAACATGCCGCCGACACCAGGTGGAGCAGAGACCTTGGTCCCCAGCAAATCCTCTCGAGGTTGTGTATCCATGAGCAAAAGAAAGCTTCACACCACTACAGCTTGGAATGGCCTGTTACTTAGCAGTAGATAACTGGAATATCAGTTGAAAAAGAGAAGGGCGGTGGCATTTTGATTGGGATTGCCTTGAATAAGTTACGCATTTGAGAATAATCAGGGAATGTGGTATGTATGTTTTCCATTCTTTATGACTTTTTTCTGCCCTTATTTTCGTAAAAGTTTTACATTTTATTGTTAGCTTTAGCTTTTGTGGCCATTTTGAATGAGACTTTTTTCCCTTAAAATCACATTCTAATAGAGAGCCTTTTTTCTAAATCATGATTATCATCTATTTAAAAAAAGGAGTAAGTTGGCCGGGCGCGGTGGCTCAAGCCTGTAATCCCAGCACTTTGGGAGGCCGAGACGGGCGAATCACGAGGTCAGGAGATCGAGACCATCCTGGCTAACACGGTGAAACCCCGTCTCTACTAAAAATACAAAAACTAGCTGGGCGAGGTGGCGGGCGCCTGTAGTCCCAGCTACTCGGGAGGCTGAGGCAGGAGAATGGCGTAAACCCGGGAGGCGGAGCTTGCAGTGAGCTGAGATCTGGCCACTGCACTCCAGTCCGGGCGACAGAGCGAGACTCCGCCTCAAAAAAA
>NW_016809139.1:2110406-2115742 GCF_001698545.2 Rhinopithecus bieti | reverse complement strand
AAAAAAAAAAAAAAAAAAAAAAAGGAGTAAGTTGATAGTAGTTAGGATTTTAGATTTAAAAGTAAAACTCTTTGTTATGTTGAGTAGGTGCTTTAGGATTTATAGAGTACATCTGTAACTTACCATAATTCTTCCTTCAAGTAATATTAATTATATTACTTGATGCATGATAGAAGAGCTTTGTATCATTGACTTCTGTTTTCTCCCTCCCAGACTTTGTTATTGTCGTCATACATTTGCTATATGTATTAAAACCCCATAGTACATTGTTACTGTTTTTGTCTTAAGCAGTCAGTTATGCCTTGGAGAGATTAAAATAGAAAAATGTCTTTTTTTTTTTTTTTTTTTGAGACGGAGTTTCGCTTGTTGCCCAGGCTGGAGTGCAGTGGTGCCATCTCAGCTCACTGCAACCTCCGCCTCTTGGGTTCAATTGATTCTCCTGCCTCAGCCTCCCAAGTGGCTGGGATTACAGGCATCCGCCACCATGCCTGTCTAACTTTTTGTATTTTTAATAGAGATGGGGTTTCTGCCACGTTGGCCAGGACGTTCTCGAACTCCTGACCGCAGGTGAGCCGCCTGCCTGGGACTCCCTAAAGTGCTGGGATTACAGGTGTGAGTCACTGTGCATATTTACCCACCCAGTTTCCATTTCCATCGCTGTCTCTTCCTTTTCTTTAAAATCTTTTTTTTTTTTTTTTTTTTTTTGAGACTGAATCTCATTCTCTTGCCCAGGCTGGAGTGCAGTGGCGCGATCTCGGCTCACTGCAAGCTCTGCCTCCTGGGTTCAAGCGATTCTTCTGCCTCAGCCTCCTGAGTAGCTGGGATTATAGGTGCCCACCACCATGCCCAGCTAATTTTTTTTTGTATTTTTAGTAGAGATAGGGTTTAACTGTGTTGGCCAGGCTGGTCTCGAACTTCTGACCTCGTGATTCACCCACCTTGGCCTCCCAAAGTGCTGAGATTACAGGCATGAGCCACGAGGCCTGGCCAAGAGTTTTTTCTTTATAGTGGTTTTTAACAGTTTGATTACGGTATGCTTTGGTGTAGCTTTCTTCATACTTCTTGTGCTTGGGGTTTGAGGGTTTATTTATTTATTTTTTCTTTTTTGTGCGGGTGGATATGACCTTTATCGAGCTTATCCGCCAGAGTGGAAATAACGTCTGTATAAAACCAGATGTTTGTTACTGTAACTTCTGCATCACAATTAAAATCTGAGCAGTTTTTTAAAAACAGTCAACTCAGTCAAAACCCACTGCTTCAGAATCAATAGCTTGTTTGAAGCCACAGTAACACTTAAATATGGTTAAGACTTGAATGCAGAAATTTGGTTAGTTGGAAAGCTAATTAAACTTCTAACTTGCTCAGATAGAATTGCAGAAAGGTAAAATTGTGTTTTTCACGGAGATACAGTCCACTGGAATCACCAACACTGGACAGCTGTTAGAGTATTTACAGTCCTGACAAACAAGGAATCCAGGCATCCTTTAGACAGTCTGCTGTCGTCCTTTCTTCCCAGTCAGAGATTTGTGGGGTGTGAGTGACCACCACCAGCAAGTGTAACCTTGACAAGAGAATCCAATTCCTCATCTCCATGAATAGCAACTTGCAAGCGACGAGGGGTAATACACTTTACCTTTAAGTCTGTTTTTTTTTTGAGATTGAGTTTTCCTCTTGTTGCCCAGGCTGTAGTACAACGGTACGATCTCGGCTCACTGCAACCTCCGCCTCCCAGGTTCAAGCGATTCTCCTTCTTCAACCTCCCGAGTAGCTGGGATTATAGGCATGTGCTACTACATCCGGTTAGCTTTGTATTTTTAGTAGACACAGGATTTCTCCATATTGGTCAGGCTGGTCTTGAACTCCCAACCTCAGGTGATCCTCCCGCCTTAGCCTCCCAAAGTGCTGGGATTACAGGCGTGAGCCACCGCGCCCAGCCACCTTTAAGTCTTTTGATGCATTTCCTGCCAGTTCAAGCCCCTCTGCGGCGAGGTACTCCAGCATGACTGCGTTGTATACAGCGGCAGTCGTGCGCACACGTCCATGACTGGCCATCCTAGATTTCAGGTGTTGATGAATACGACCCACTGGGAACTGCAAGACGGCTCTGTGAGCGGGAAACCGCCTTTGTCTTGGCCTTTCCAGAGTCCTTCCCCGCCTTACTGCCAGCCAATTCGAATTCTGCTGAAGCTCAAGCAAGCAAGGCAGAGAAAGGACTGATCAGACCCACGGCAAGATCCCACCACCTACTCCTTTGTTGCACCGTGATTCAAACTGCCTGGGGTTTATAGTTTTGATCTAATTTAGAACATTTTTCTTTCTTTTTTTTTTTTTTGTCACCCAGGCTGGAGTGCAGTGACTCCATCTTGTCTCACCACAACCTCTGCCTCCTGGGTTCAAGCGATTCTTGTGCCTCATCCTCCCATGTAGCTCAAAAGTATAGGTGTAAGCCACCATACCTGGCTAATTTTGTATTTTAGTAAAATAGGGTTTTGCTGTGTTGGCTAGGCTAGTCTCGAACTCCTGGCCTTAAGTGATCCCAGAGTGCTGGGATTACAGGCATGAGCCACCGCACGTGGCCTGATGTAGAACATTTTTCGTCATTGTTTCCTCAGATTGTTTTTCTGTTGCTCCCTCTTCTGGGGATTCTGTGTGTGTGTGTATGTATGTATGAGTGTGTGTATGTATGTATGTATGTGTGTATGTATGTAGGTATGTATGTATATATATATATGTGTATAAATGCTACCTGAAGTTCCATAACTCACTGATAATCCGTTGATATTTTTTGTAGCCCTTTTTCTTGGCGTTTCATTTGGGTAATTGCTGCTGCTCTGTCTTCATGTTAACCTTTTCTTCTGCGGTGTCTAATCGGCTCTCGTTCCGCTTAGTATATTTTTCATTTTAGATGTTGAGGTTTTCGTCTCTAAAAGTTCCATATGGGTCTTTTTCTTTTTTTCTTTTCTTTTTTTTTTTTTTTGAGACGGAGTCTCGCTCTGTCACCCAAGCTGGAGTGCAGTGGCCTGATCTCGGCTCACTGCAAGCTCCGCCTCCCGGGTTCACGCCATTCTCCTGCCTCAGCCTCCCAAGTAGCTGGGACTACAGGCACCCGCCACCTCGCCCGGCTAGTTTTTTGTATTTTTTTTTAGTAGAGACGGGGTTTCACCATGTTAGCCAGGATGGTCTTGATCTCCTGACCTCGTGATCCGCCCGTCTCGGCCTCCCAAAGTGCTGGGATTACAGGCTTGAGCCACCGCGCCCGGCCGAGTCTTTTTCTTAATTATCTTCCATGTGTCTGCTTCACTTCAGTCTACTACCTTCTTCAACATATGAAATAACTAAATGACACTAGTTACTGTAACTCTTTTAATTGCTTTCTGTGTCATTACTGGGGCTATTTCTATTGATTGATTTTTTCTTTTGAGTATAGCTTTATGATTTGATAGGTCTGGAGCAGTGATCAGTCCAGGACAAATTATTCCTCACAGCCGAGGCAAGACGGTCTTGAGTTCCTCTGGTTTTCCAGACTGGCCTGTGGGGACAGCCCTGTTCCCTTCCCTGTGTGACTGCCAAGCATGGGTGCCTCTGTTCGTGTCTGCGGGTTCTGTTCCGGCGATGGGTGGTTCCTGCACGCACTTACTCGTCAGTTCCCTGTGGAATACTCGAGGGCCCTGTGCCGGTCTACAGGACTCGTGTCCCTCTCCTCTCCCAACACAGCCCTAGGAAGTCTAGCTGTCTCGATCTCCCTGGCCTTGGCTCTGTGTCCTCCGCTCAGGGAGTCTGCCGGCTTCCCCTCTGTAACCCCTGCCCTCCCCACTCTCTGGTCGGCACCCTGGGGGCTTGCTGGGCTTGTTTCCCATCTCTAAGGGTTGAGGGGAGAAATCATTGTCCTTTGTTCCTTGGGGTCCATGGTCTTGAAAACCATTGATTCATGTTTCTTGGTTTTTGGTGGTTTTTTTTTTGTTTTTGTTTTTGTTTTTTGAGACAGAGTCTTGCTCTGTCACCCAGGCTGGAGTGCAGTAGTGAGATCTCAGCTCACTGCAGCCTCCACCTCCTGGGTTCAAGCAATTCTCTTGCCTCAGCCTCCCAAGTAGCTGGGATTACAGGTGCCCACTACCACGCCCAGCTAATTTTTGCATTTTTAGTAGAGACGGGGTTTCACCATGTTGGCCAAGCTGTTCTCGAACTCCTGACCTCAAGTGATCTGCCTGCCTCAGCCTCCCAAAGTGCTGGGATTACAGGTGTGAGCCACCGCGCCCACCCTGGTTTTTTTTGATTGGTTCAGGCGGTGGTGTAAATCCAGTCCCTGTCACTTCATCTTGGCTAGAAGCAGTTCACTCATTGATTTCTAGTTTTTGATGGAGTGTAATCTCTTACTATCATAGTATTAGTGATGAACCATTGATGTGCAGATTGTTCTGCATTTGGCTTCTGTACTGATGTGCTGAGAATGTACTGATGCTGTGAGTACTCTCTGGGCTCATCTCCTCCTTTTGCTTCATCTCAGGGCTCAGCCCTGGCTCCTTCCAGTGGGAAATTGCATTTAGAAGTCAGGACCTGGAGCTAGGGGAGAGCTTTGCCGGTGAGCTCTCGGCATGGCTAGAGAACACATGTGTGTACACCCACACGTGTAAGTGCACACGTTTACATTTGTATTTCGTGGGTAGCTGCTTATGTATGTACATACATACATGTACACTCGTGAGCCCATTCAAGTCTGGCACTGCAAGGGTGATCCTGGTTTCCTCCCATCTGTGTTTGTAACTCCGTTTTTCACATGGAGGAGCTGGGTGCTGGTTCTCCTCTGTGTTTCTGTTGGGAGTAATCCCTCTGTGAATGACCATCCTTCTGTCACTGCTGCTCTGCTCCCAGCAGGTGAATGGCCGTTCCTGCACTTGCCTGGCACTGTGCCTGGCACAGACTTCCTCCTCACCTCACTTGATCTGCAACACCCTTGTGAGGGCATCCCTGTCTGGGGGATGCCCTTTGTGCCCTGCTTGGCCCCTGTACCCTTATACCCTTATTCCACTGTGCCAGCCCCAGAATCCTTCATCATCTCACTTGGGGCTCACATCTTGTTCTGTACTTCCCTCTTCTGCCACCTGGACACCCTCCTCACTGCTGAGCTCTGGTACCTGGGGTGGCCTGCTGTGCTTGCCCCCTGTGGCCCTGATGCCCTGCCCCTGGCTGCTGCCTCTGTCGTGGAGCTGGAGCCTTCCCCTCTGGCTTGGCTCTTGGGTCCTGCGTGTGTCCCCCCCACTGCTCATGGATTTTCCTGTAGTGACTTTGTTTTCTTTCTCTTCTCTTCTCCTCTCCTCCCCTCCCCTCCCCTCCCCTCC
>NW_016809139.1:1993328-2110061 GCF_001698545.2 Rhinopithecus bieti | reverse complement strand
CCCTCCCCTCCCCTCCCCTCCCTTCTCTTCTCTTTTCTGTTTTTGAGATAGAGTCTTGCCCTGTTGCCCAGGCTGGAGTGCAGTGGCATGATCTGGGCTCACTGCAATCTCCACCTCCCAGTTTCAAACAGTTCTCCTGCCTTAGCCTCTCGGGTAGCTGGGACTATAGGTGCCCGCCACCACGCATGGCTGGTTTTGTATTTTTAGTAGAGACGGGGTTTCACTGTTTGGCCATACTTGGACTTAGTTTTCTTTGAAGCCCCTTAGCTTCACTGGCTCCACTGGTGCTCTTCAGAGTCACAGCGTTGTTTTTATCACATCGTTTTATTTGCTCGCTGGGATGAGTGATAGGCTGGATCTTGCCAACCCGTTTGCCCCAGAATTATGTGGAACTTCTCTGTACTCCCTCTATCCTGCCTCATGCTCTGTGAGCTTTCTTCTGGAGAGTTCCTGCAAATTGACTGAGCACATCTGCTCTAGTGTCCCCTCGGGATGTGGCAGCCCCTGCCCGGTGTGGACAACCTGGAGCCAGGACTCCTTCTGGGGTGGGGGTGGGGAGGAGTCCAGGTAAAGGGCTCCTGGTGGCCTTGTAAGGGGCAGAGAGTGGATGGCTCACCTGTGACGTGCGGATGGGGGCAGCCGGGTGCTGTGTGTCTCTTCTTGGCGATCACAGGCTCTGGTCCCTCCTAGGCTTTGGTTTTGCTCCAGGCATGGCGCTTTGGGGCTTCCAGCAGAGCGGTTCACCAGTGCTGTAAAATCTGTGCTCCAAGTCCCAGGAGCTGCTGTGCTATGTAAAACGTGCACTAGGTAATTAAGTTACTGTCGGATATTTATTTGCAGAAAATTGAGTTTACCAGATGGTTTTAACCTCAGTTTTCAAAGTAAAAGATCTTTTCAGATTGTACAATATTTGTAATTTAAATCAGGACGTAGCAGGTTTTAAAATCAGGATACAAATGAGAAGTACTGCCTTTTGGGACTTTCTATTTAGTTAATTAAACCAAAAGAGAGGCTGATTACAAAATTTAGGATTTAAGATTTTTTTTGGAGATGGAGTCTTGCTCTGTCGCCCAGGCTGCAGTGCAGTGGTGCAATCTCAGCTCACTACAACCTCTGCCTCCGCCTCCTGAGTAGCTGGGACTACAGGTGCACACTGCCACACCCTGCTAATCTTTCCATCTTTAGTAGAGACAGGGTTTCACCATGTTGCCCAGGCTGGTCTTGAACTCCTGAGCTCAGGCAATCTGCCCACCTTGGCCTCCCAAAGTGCTAGGATTACAGGTGTGAGCCACCATGCCCAGCCAGAATTTAAGATTTAACTCACTTGTGGATATTCTGATTGGCTTCTCTCTGCATGTTATTCAAGAGTGACTTGAAAGTCCAGAGGAATTAGGGCAGGACAGTGAGGAACTAGCAAAAGAGGAGGAAGTAGTGATTTAGATGGTAGCTGTGAGTTACTGTTTGCAGATATTTTCAGTGCCTAACTTGGAAATGAATTAAGTGTCTTGGTTTTAGATTTTCTAAATCTAAATGGAGTTGGACTCTTCTGAGAAGATTTATGGAATAGAAGGGCAAGGATAAGTGACAGCAGGCAAAGTGTTTTCCTGGTTCTTTATAGAAGAGAACCAAGCTGAAGGCCTTGGCATGTATGTGGGAAGGACCCTTTCTCTGGCAGCCTCATGCTTGGGCGTCTGCTTGAGAAGCAGGATTGATTTCTGGGGTGGCGCGGCTCCCTGCTGCCTGTTGGGGAGTAGAGCAACATTGCGGAAGCTGCGGGTCGCCTTCTGTCTGGGACCTCACAGCTGTAGCTGCTTGCCTCTGACATGGCCTTCGCAGGCTTCCGGTTGGGGTGGTTCCCGGGGTACAGAGCTCAGAGGCTGAGTTAGAAGCTGGCGGGAGGCTGGCCTGGGGTTCCCGTGGGCAGTCTGGGCTGTGCCATGACTCTTGCCAGGAGACCAAGGCGCGGCCCACAGCAGGATGGCGGTCATGTAGTGCTTGGGTCCAGAGCCGGTGGCCACAGTGGACCTGAGTTTTAAAGCCCTAACTTGCCTAACAGACAGTATTGTTGTAGGCAGCTCACTCACCCTCTGACTCTCAGTCTCTTCATCTGGATCACTGGGACACTCACATCCCTTGGGGTTGTGAGAAGTGGGGATCGTGCATGGCCGTGTGTGACACTGAGTCCGACAGAGCACACCTGCAGGCTTGCTGGGCCACGGGGCTTTTTATTCCATTTAAGTCCCGAGCCTGTCCCGACGCTTCAAAACATTGCGGCCATTGCAGGCTGTTATGAGGCATATTTTACTGTATAAACTAAAGGGCGTTAGTTAACCTGCTTTCACAGTGACTTGTTTGTTTTTAGGATACTGAAGTGTATAAAGCTACAGTGAAAGATGACCTCACCAAGTGGCAGAATGTTCTGAAGGCTCATAGCTCTGTGGACTGGTTAATAGTGATAGTTGAAAATGATGCCAAGAAAAAAAATAAAACCAACATCCTTCCCCGAACCTCTATTGTGGACAAAATAAGAAATGATTTTTGTAATAAACAGAGTGACAGGTAAGTGTATCTTTAATTTTACCTCATTTGGTTAATACTTGACATGATATGGATTGCTGGCTTCCTAGGTAGTAACAACTATTTACTTAGCAATCTCGAGTGAGCGTCCATGGGGTGCTGTCAAGGAGACCTGGTGCCTGTCCTTGTGGAGTTCCTGTTCAGGCAGGCAAAGAACTCTAAGCAGCCATCTCCCAAGTGTGCTACCTGGGAGAGCAGGTCTTGGACCCATGGTCCTGGGAGGCCTCTTGGTGGGTCCTTTCTGAAGAGTGACAGCAGCAACTCTTGCAGTTCTTCTCTAGAACAAGGGTCCTTAAAGGTTTTTTTTTTGAAATGATGGCACTTGTGTTTTTTTCTTTACCTTAACACGTACTGAGAAGTTCCTAAGAGCGCAAGTTGTAAAATGCTGACTTAACCCCTTCAGAAACTGTGAAAGGGAATCCTGAAACTTTGGCGGTTAATAGATTTTATGGGCTTTCTCCGCCTTGCCCTGCTCTCTCTCCTGGGGTAGGTCGCTCCCTTTCTCTTCAGTGATGCCGTTGCCAGCTGAGCCAGCCAGCATGTTAACTCCTCGGTAGCTTTATCTCGTAGTTTAGCGCTGGAACTCACCAGGGCCTGGGGATTCAGCGGCGAACCTGGACCCTGCCCTGGTCCAGCAGGTCGTTATAGCCATGGTCACAATGCTTATGGTGGCGAGGGTTCAGATGAAGGACTCCAGAGTACTGTGAGAGCCTACAGCTGGGCACCTGGCCTTCTCTGGGGCCAACGGAGGCTCACTGAGAAAGCAGAGATGGGCTGAGAAATAAAGGATGCGCAGGTGGTATGGTCTGAGAAATAAAGGATGCGCAGGTGGTATGGGCTGAGAAATAAAGGATGCGCGGGGAGTATGGACTGAGAAATAAAGGATGTGCGGGGGTATGGGCTGAGAAATAAAGGATGCGCGGTGGGGGGGATAAGGGAGGAGGAGCAGGGGCAGGTGGTGCGAGTGCAGCCTGTAGCCCCAAACAGACGGGGCCCCGCACTGTTCTGTCATGTGACTCTCCATGCCTCAGTGGTAGTTCTTCAGCGGGAGGAGCTATGGGTGGGTGCCTTTTTCATGTTCCACACAGTACTGGATACATAGTAATGTTCAGACTTGCTTTTTTAATGGTTTGAATTAAATAATTAGGTAGTTGAGCTTATGGTTTATCTTAGAGAGGTTTCATTGAATTTGGACTTATGGAAACTTCTTTGTAAGGTGTGTTACTTATAAATTAGTTAACCAAAAGGAATCAGCGTAGCATTTAAGAAGATGCTACATGATTGAATGTCCGTGCCCTCTATGTGGTTCAAGTACTGACATTTTTTGTTCTGAAAAAGAGAGTAGACAGCCATGAAGCCTGGCAGGAGGAGCAGTGTGTTCTGTAGCCCAACGGGAGTGTGGGCCGGCGCTGACGGGGAGACCACTGAGGCAGGGCGAGGAATCAAAACCAAGTGGCCTTGGAGGTTTTTCTTAGTATCACAAAAGAAATCATATTTATTTGGGATTATATTAAGTAAACACATTGGTGTTAATGAGGTCTGTTAGTCTTAACTTGTGAAATGTTCAAATTGTATAATTTTCTCAAAGTACCTATTGATTACTTTTAAGTCTGTGTTTATAATCTTTATCTAATTTCCAATAATATGTTTTACTGAGCCTATTTAAAACTAACTTGCTTTTAATGACTGTTTTTTATACATGAAATGTAATTTACTAAAATTTTCAACATTTCATCTTCAGTAGGTTTAAATAGACTTTCTACCATTTGGTTTTTATTAATTTGCAAAGCCACTTCTTAACAAATCTGTTTTTTTAAATGTAAAGAGTTTGGTGAGATTTTCATAAATTTGAATTTAATAGAGTCTGTATTGACAATTGTTTTGTTTTTTTACTTTTTTTTTGACAATTGTTTTATTATGCAGTATAATTTCTGGCCTTTGAAAATATTGTAACACTTGACCCTTAAGTGGCTTACTGTTTTTTTAACATTAGACTGGTGTTTAATTTTGATTATGCACACTACATGCTCATTGTAGAATTATTAGAAAAAGGTAATGAGCAAAAAGAAAATGCATATTAACTCTTAGCATTTTGGTATGTATCTTCTCAGACTTTTTTTCTTTATGCATGCATAATACGTGTGTGTATTTTAAGTTAATATAATGTTGTGTGTTGTTTATACTTGCTTTTTTCACTCAATATATGGTAAAGATTTTCCACAAACAATAAATGTATTTCCAGACTCTCGGTGTTAGTGAGTGGATAATATTCCGTAGTATTAATGTGCCATAAGTTATTTATACATTCTGCTGCTGGGCTTAGGTTATTGCTTGCTTATTGTTACAAACAGCAATATTGTGAACACTTTCCTAGCTCAAATGTTGTGAACATCCTTAATTATTTCAGGATACCTTCCCTAAAGGAAAATTGCTTGGTAACAGATTTTGCGCATTTTTCGGGGTTTTGCTAAGTACGACGCTGGTAGAGACAAGGGTTGACTTGTGATGGTGACTTGCTAAGGCTGCAGCTGGGAGCCCCTTGTTCCACATGTGCCTCCAGCCTCTGCAGTCTGTGTGCCTGGTGGGATCGCACCACTCTCCAACTTGGCCCCACTATCCCTGACTTCATTCGTTTGTTTTGGGCTCTCCTTTTCTGAGTTAACGACTTAGGCTTGATGTGGACTTCTGAAGCATAGTTCTTTTTTACTTAAAAAAAATGGGTGGTGATGTAGAACAGGATCTACTAGAGACAGGACATATCATGACTGTGTATCTGATTGATCTCTGGAAACAGTTACTGTTTTGGTGGTTGGCACTTGTTTAGTTTCTGTTTCCATTCACCCCTGTAGGTGCACAGGAGAATTCGCGTCAGGTCAGGAATAAATGTGGGTAATTATAATCCTTGAGAATGCCTGAAGGATAAACTACCAAGCTCATAGGTTCCAGCAAGCTCCTACTGTGGATAAATACACGTTAGTCCTCTGGGGGACCTTTGGAGTGAGCGGCTCTGGCCCCTTTGTCTTTGAGGGAGGAAAGTGTACAGGGGGGTGGGTTGAATGGATTTGTAGCCAGCCACCAAGTTTTAAGTTTTCTTCTTGGTTGTGGTTGTTCACATGGTGGAACATGTAGAGTGTATGCTGCTTCACTGATGTATAATTCCATGAATTTAGCCATGCCTCCAAAGGATCTGCTGGGGCACGGAGAAAAGGAACTTAGAGTCAGTTCATTTTGCTACTTTTTGGTAATTCAAGTAAAAGATTTACTAAGGAGAACTGGTGAAGCTCATAGAATCAATGTGTTAAAATTATTTCTGAGTTCAGATTTATGCATTATCTTCCTAGGTTAATTACTATTACCAAGGCTAAAGAAATTTACCATTTCCAGCCTATCAAATACATTGCCTTGTCCAAATCTGTTGGGAACTTTGTGTAATTTTGTGTGTTTGACCTTTTTACATCATGGGTTCAGCCTCTTTGTAATTAAACTCTTCTGGCCTGTATGTTAAGCCGTGTTCTAAGCCTTTATTTGTTAAATTGTTTATTAACCCTCCCCTTCAAGAGCTCACAGGCTAGTGGGAGGGATGGAGGTACAGAGAAGGGGAGTGTTTTCCTGTGAGGCCCACAGCTTAGCAGCAGTGTGGGCAGAGCAGTTGGGATGGTGATGGGGGGAGGTTTGTGAAGATGCCACGCCTGGGTGGAAGGAATGTGCTCATGAAGAGAGGAGAGCGGGAGAAGGTCAGCAGGCTTGAGCTGGGAAGCAGAGGAATAAAGTGAGACATCATGGTGTTCGTGTGCTGTGCTGAGAAACCTAAATTTATACTGTCGGTCCCAAGGAACCAAAATGGATTTTGAAGGAGGCAGGGAACTATGTGAGGCGTGATCACATTATTTTACAGAGAACTCAGAGCTGGGTCTTTGGCTCAGGGCTCATGTAAATCCCTTTCCCCTTTCCAGTTGATTCTGTGGCACACTCTTCTTTGAATTTCTGTAGAACTTACTGCTCATGTTCATGACCAGTTTATGAGGAAGCCTTTTCCTAACCTGGTTTCTTACCGCCTGCCTCATGTTTTTGACTGTTTAAAGAAGGAAGAAGCCAGATGCGGTGGCTCATGCCTATAATCCCAGCACTTTGAGAGGCCGAGGCAGGAGGATTGTTTAAGCCCAGGAGTTCAAGACCAACCTGGGCAACGTAGCAAGACCTCATCTTTACAAAAAAATACAAAAATTAGCCAGGCATGGTGGTGTGTGCCTGTGATCCCAGCTACTGGGGAGGATCACTGGAGTCCGGGAGGTGGACGTTGCAGTGAGCCAAGATTGTGCCACTGTACTCCAGCCTGGGCCACAGAGCAAAACTCTGTCTCAAAAAAAAAAAAAAAAAAAGAGGGAGGAGGACGGAACGAAAGTGCCGCTCAGGACAATGGCAGCTGCTGAGCCGTGGCGCTGTGCGTGGAGGGCCTTTCCCAGAGAGTCTGTTCATGTCTTTGCAGGTGTGTTGTGCTCTCCGACCCCTTGAAGGACTCTTCTCGAACTCAGGAATCCTGGAATGCCTTCCTGACCAAACTCAGGACATTGCTTCTTATGTCTTTTACCAAAAACCTAGGCAAGTTTGAGGATGACATGAGAACCTTGAGGGAGAAGAGGACTGAGCCAGGCTGGAGCTTTTGTGAATATTTCATGGTTCAGGTACTTGACTCATTACAGAACTAGACAGTTCCCTTCTCTCCCTCCCTCCCTTGTGTCCTCCCTCTTTCCTCCTTTCTTTCTAAATAAGGCACCTCTCGTGGTAATCTCATTGGCAGAGTTTTTAAAAACAAAAAACCTGGAATATCTTTAGGAGTAGAAAGTCAGGAAGTGCGTGGAAGCAGATGGGGCATGAATAGGACACGCACTGCCCCGTGGAGCATCCAGGGTTCAAAGCTGGAAGAGTTTCAGCAACAGAATAAATAAGGATGGAGTCAGGGTTTAACCCATGGAATAAAATTAATATCCTTGAGTCTGTATCGATAGAAAGAAATCATCGGTTAAATAAATAAATGGAGGAGAAGGGTCAACTCTACCATACAGAAGAATTCCACTTCAACGCAGAAGGAAAGAAAAACAGAAAATCACTTTTAGGCCAATGTCCCAGCAAGAACTGTTGGAGGCAGGATTACTGAGGGATGTCCAGGGTGGTGGGCAAAGGCCTGAGAAGAGGTGGGCTTCCACAGTGTCACGGTGGCTCCCCAAGATGTCTGTCAGCTACCGAGGGAGCAGTAGCCACTCCACAGTGGGGAAACCAGGTACATACCGCCTGAAGGGAATGATAAGGCTGCTTCCGCCTGTGAGAAGTTGTGTCCATCTCATGAAACCCTTGATAAGAGGTGCTGAGGAATACTTAGCATCTTTCCTCTGTAAAAAATGATCATCTCACGGCAGTCATGGAACATATCAAATGAACCCAAGTAGAGGGACATTAGACAGCGTAGCACTACTCTTCAAGGGTGCCACGGCAGTGAAAGACAGACTGAGAAACTGACAGACTGCAGGAGCTGAAGGAAGCAGCAACTCCGGCCTAGTTGGGGGTCAAGGGTGGGGTCTTGGAGCAGAAACAACTACCTCAGTGGAAAAACCACTGAAATTCCAACGAGGGCTATTTAGTTAATAGTATTATACTTAGGTTAATTTTCTGGTTGTGACAGTTGTACCACGGTCATGTTAAGACGGCAGTGTTCAGGAAGCTGAGTGAGGGCTGTATGGAAACTAGATCCTTTTTTTTTCCTCAATATTTCTGTAAGTCTAAGTTCAGAATTTAAAATGAGTAAGGAAGGAAATTCTGACACACACTGCAACATGGATGGAGCTAGAGGACATGATGCTGAGTGAAATAAGGCACAAAGACACATAGGGACAGACTGTGTCTGCTTCTGTGAGGTCCTCTAGTGCTCAGGTTCAGAGACAAGGTGGAATGGGGGGTGCCAGGGGCTGGCGGAGGGAGAATGGGAGTGAGTGTTTAATAGGACAGAGGTTCCGTTTGGGAAGATGAGAAAGTTTGGGATATTGGTTGCACAACAGTGTGAGTGCATTTAACACTACTGAGCTGTACTCTTCTCTCTCTCTCTCTCTTTTTTTTTTATGACGGAGTCTTGCTCTGTCACCAAGGGCTGGCGTGTAGTAGTGCGATCTCGGCTCACTGCAACCTCCACCTCCCAGGTTTAAGCGATTCTCCTGCCTCAGCCTCCTGAGTAGCTGGGATTACAGGTCCGCGCCACCATGTCCAGCAAATTTTTGTATTTTTAGTAGAGATGGGGTTTTGCCTTATTGCCCAGGCTGATCTCAAACTCCTGGCCTCAAGTGATCCGCCCGCCTCGGCCTCCCAAACTGCTGGAATTACAAGCGTGAGCCACTGCGCCTGGCCTGAGCTGTACTCTTAAAATTGGTTAAGATGGTCAATTTTATATTACATACATTTTAATCACAATTTAAAAGAAAAACATTAGAGTGCTCAGTCTTGAAAATACTTCACAAAGAAAATGAAGTTCAATGTAACTTCACAGTTTCTCTTGCAAAACACAGCCTGCCACTGTTTTCAGGGGAAACAGGATACAAAGGAGCGCTCTCAGTTCTCACCTAGTGAGTGGGACCTGGGTGGGCCCTTTGGGGTCTGGGAGTAATGTCCACAAATACATGGGGTGGAACTGGATTCCAAAGACCTGGCCATGTCGGGAGGTTTATGTGCGTGCACATCCTTCTGGTCTTTACTTTTTAATGTGCAGTAATGGAGATGGGAAAGCAATCACTTGTCGCCGTCTCTTTTCATTTTCCCATTCGATAAAGTTACTGAGCACGAACAGGGCCAGGCCCTCCTTGATGCTGGGACGCCGTCACTATACGGTTCTTGTGAGCTTGTGTGACAGTGGAGGAGATACAGGAAAGGAAGTGATGCAGATGCTAGGGCGAGAGAGAGACACGAGGCAGAGATGGTGTGGGGCACTGCGCAGGGGCGGGAGGAGGAAAGGCCTCACTGGGCTGGGGACTTAGCCAGAGCTAAAGGAGGTTGGACAGCAAGCCATGTGGATGTGTAGAGGAAGAGGAAGTGTTCCAGGCCACGGAGCGGGGCAGTGCACAGGCCCCGAGGCAGCTCCCTGCCGTGCCCACGTGAGCAGCAGTGAGGAGGCCTTGGTGGTGGAGCTGAGTGAGGCCAGAGGGGTGGTGCTGGGGGACATAGATTTTGCAGGGCCTGGGGATGCCTTGGAAGGACTTAGGAGTCTCTTGAATGTGGTGAGCAGTTGCTGACTGAAATGGGGAAGACGACAGGTGGAGCACTTTGTGGGAAAGGTTTGGGGTTCAGGTTTCCGTGTGTAAGCCTGAGCTGTCTGTCAGGTGTCCACGCAAGCGTGCTGTGCTTACCACTGGAGCCAGAGTCGGGTCTGAGCTGGAGTCCTAAATGTGTGTGGTTTTGCTGTGTAGATAGGCTCAATCTCGGAGAGGGAATAGTGAGTGTAGACAGGAAATCCAAGGGCTGAGCCCTGGGGCCTCCAGCAGAGATCCTGGGGGAACAAGAGGAACCAGCCGTCTGACCAGAGGGAGCCAGAGTGAGGGGTGAGGGGAGCAGGTGGCTGGGTCCTGGACAGCAGGAAACATCCCAAGGACAAGGGGTGGCCCGTTATATCCGGTGCTGCCAGTAGGTTAGGGGGGTTTCAGGAGTGACCTTGGCCTTTTCTAGCTTCTTGTGCGTGCGTGAGTGTTGACATGTGTGGTCCTCACACTGACTTTTACTCAGTGGAGTGTAGGCGTTGTTCATAGTGCTGCATGCCTTTCTCTGTTGTAATTTTTAATGGCTACATACTGTTTTTTCAATATGTTGATTTATGTTTTTGTTTTTTTAAAAAACGTATCTTGGGCGAACAGGAGGAGCTTGCCTTTGTTTTTGAGATGCTGCAGCAGTTCGAGGACGCCCTGGTGCAGTATGACGAGCTGGACGCCCTCTTCTCTCAGTATGTGGTCAACTTCGGGGCCGGCGGTGAGTAGTGGCACTTCGAGAACGCATGCTTTTCTTAGTGTGGCTTTCTCCACTTGCAGATAGTCTTGAAGCAGCCATTTATTTACCTCGTGAGTACACATGTTTTGCTGTTGTCTTTATATACATTGTATCAGATATATTCTCATGATTCCTAGAGGAAATGAAATGAGAATTAAGAATTAGTCATTTTCACTTTTAGAAGAATCTTAAGTAACAAAAGTAATAAAAACCAACAGTTTTCCAAGTATAAAATGTCCTTTCCACAACTCAGTGGCCTGCTGGTGATGCTTCGATTTTGTCCCTCGTTAGTCAGAGTGGACGTCCCTTTCCCTTCCATCCAGGGCTTGTCTTTGGAATGCGCCAGTGCTCTTGGCTGTGAGCTTATGTAACACCCTTGGGTGCTCATCGTTCTTTTGCACTTTTAAACAGTATCTTAAGCTGTTTCACAGTTACAGAATCAGCACCGTGAAACCATACACAAGGAGAAACATCGGCCACTGCCCTCAGTGGTTTTCGCTGATGCTTATTTTGATGAAAGTGATACCATGTTACGTAGCTGTTTCTCTGTTGCTCCTTTTTCTTACTCACAGCCCGTCGTGGGCGTCTCTCCAGGTTAACAGGTGGGGTTTGGAGCTGTTTTTCTTACAGTTGCTGTATTCCTGGCTCGATTCTACTCCCTGATGTTGGACGTTGGGTTCTTTTCTGCTTCTTGCCACCACAAGCAGTGCTGTAGTGGGCATCTTTGCCAGGTTCCTTTTTGAGAACCCTTGTCACCATGTGTGAAGGAAGGAGTAATTTCAAGGAGCCCCGGTGTCAGCTGGAGAACCTGGAGGGAGGTGAAGTGTGGGGATGGTCAGCTCTAGCTGTGGGCACTGTCCTCACTCTGGAAATCATCAGTGGCGCCAATGGCTACCGGCTCATAGTGAAGATCGAGTCTGATCTCAGTCTCCTGAGATGCCAGTATAGACATAGAACCAAAGCAAAGTGTTTACTCAGTAAAAAAAAAAAGAAGAGGTAAAACTCTATTTCTTATATTTTATGCAGGTGTGAGCCACCATGCCCGGTCTTAGGTGCCCATATTATACATATATATCTATTATTTATTTTTGAGACAGTGTCTCACTCTGTCCCCCAGGCTGGAGGGCAGTGGTGCAATCTTGGCCCACTGCAACCTCTGCCTCCCGGATTCAAGCGATTTTCGTGCCTCAGCCTCCTGAGTAGCTGGGATTACAGGCACACGCCACCATGCCTGGTTAATTTTTATATTTTTAGTAGAAACGGGGTTTCACCGTGTTGGCCAGGCCAGTCTCGAACTCCTGGCCTCAAATGATCCTCTTGCCTCGGCCTCCCAAAGTGCTAGGATTACAGTTGTGAGCCACCATGTCCAGTCTATACGTACGTACATACATACATACACACACACACACACACACACACACACACAATTATTATTATTATTATTTTTTAGATGGAGTCTCACTTTGTTGCCAGGCTGGAGTGCAGTGGTGTGATCTCGGCTCACTGCAACGTCCTCCTCCTGGGTTCAAGCAATTCTCTTGCCTCAGACTCCCGAGTAGCTGGGACTACAGGCACGCACTACCACGCCTAGCTAATTTTTTTATTTTTAGTAGAGACAGGGTTTCACCATGTTGGCCAGGATGGTCTCGATCTCCTTATCTCATGATTCGCCCGCCTCGGCCTCCCGAAGTGCTGGGATTACAGGTGTGAACCACCGCACCCGGCCTATATTTTTAAAATATCTTACATGTTTTTTTTTTTTTTTAATAGATTTATTTAGCAAAAAATGTTTGAATTTAATAAAGAAATGGCAATAACTGGTACGTCCATAGTTGAAAAAATTAAAATATTTTCACTGAACACCAGATAGTTCTCAGTCTTTTCATGGAGAACTCCTTTGAAAGAATGCCTAGAACTTAATCTGTTTATTTAGGTTTTTAATCAAGAAATCTAAAACTGCCGATCACAGTTTCAAGTTACCATGAGATGACCATGTTAACAACCTTGAGGTCATATCATATGAGCTTGTAAAAGCTGTGTTTAAGCTATACATTCTAACTGAGGGCATTTGTTAGCCTCAGGCAGGCTGGTAATCACAGGTCCATGTGCCTGTGATGCTATATCCACAACACTGAGTAGTAAGTGTCATTTATAAGATAAAGACCATATGGTCCCTGGCAGCAGAATAGGTGCTGGGCAGCTTCAGGGACCAGGCATCTGAATGGATGTCAGTGCCTGTGGGAAGGGAGGGGCCTTCAAGGCTGAAATATCTGACATACTTCTTGTATTTCACCTAATTTATTTGTTTTTTCTCTCAGTTTTAAAATTTGGGGCAATTTAAAATCCAAAAGTAAGCCTGGACGAAGTTTTGTTGCTGAATAAGGTGGTTCGTTTTTGTTCTTTCATTCAACGAATACTTACTGAGGGGCCACCGTGTGCCAGGCACTGTTCTAAATACAGGGAGAAATCAAACAGAATCCCTTTTTTATGGTGGTTACATGAAGGGGAAACAGGCGCAGAAAAGTAAATCTGTCACTTGCCGTCGTAGTAGTAAGTTTTGGTTGTAGAAAGGGGCTCTGGTGAGGGATGGGGCAGTATGTGCCGTTGGAGCTTAAATAGGGCACTGGAGTGGCCTCTCTGAGGGGGGTGGCACTGGCACCAGAGGCCTGACTGAAATGTGGGAGTGCCCCATGAGAATCCTGGTGGGAGGGGAGCCTAACCAAGGGAACTGCTGGTGCAGGACTGGGCTGGCGGGTCCGCACCACACTGCCGTGTGCTCCAATAGCCCTGAGGATGCTGGTGCAGGACTGGGCTGGCGGGTCCGCACCACACTGCCATGTGCTCCAACAGCCCTGAGGATGCTGGTGCAGGGCTGGGCTGGCGGGTCTGCACCACACTGCCATGTGCTCCAATAGCCCTGAGGATGCTGGTGCAGGGGCCGGGGTGGGCCAGCACCACACTGCCATGTGCTCCAGCAGCTCTGAGGATGCTGGTTCGGGGTCTGGGCTGGCAGGTCCGCGCCACACTGCTGTGTGCTCCCCGGCTCTGAGAAGCTCCCGTCAGTGAAGGGAGCGTTTAACCATGTCAGGATGCCACGTAGGAATGAACTGGTTATGACACCTGTCTGTTGGAGTGAGAAAAATAGATTCAAAGGTTTTTTTCAATAATGATTGATAGAATTGTTATTATACGTTGTTATGCTTATTTTAAGATCATATTTGAGTCTTAGGGGTATAAGTAAACCTCTGGGAGCCTTGGTGAAATTTGTAACAAGCAGTCGTTCGTTTTTCTTCTGTGCGCTACCAAGTCCTCCCTGTCCCTTCCTCTAGGAGCTTGACTCAGGGAGGTGACGTGGTTGAGTTAGGGAAATAAGGAAGGAATATGTAGTCTAAGGAAGACCAAAAGCACCAGGATGGTCAGAGCAGGCAGCACTCCAGCCCGCAGGTAAAGATAAGGAAGCCCAGCCCCGCTGCAGCCCAAGACTAGAGCCCTCCCTTGGTCTGAGACAGAGCCTGAGCTCCCCTAACCATGTAGCCTGTTGGTCTCTGGGCAGCTTCCTGCCCTGTTCAGCTCCCGCCCATGACTTTCTGGGTATGGTAGGGTGGCGTGCCTTGTTGCCTGGGTCACGTTACCCTCGTCTCGGCTGTCAGTGCTAGGAGCCGAATGGGTGCACATCCCTAGACCACAGGGGGTGGGCAGTGTTCTTAGAACAACTGGTTCTGAAGCTGCCTGTTTGCTCACCATCCTCAGCCTGAGCAGGAAGCTGAAGTACCCGCAATCAGCACCTTTCATGATGTGTGTTTGTTTAGATGGTGCCAACTGGCTGACTTTTTTCTGCCAGCCAGTGAAGAGCTGGAACGGATTGATCCTCCGAAAGCCCATAGATATGGAGAAGCGGGAATCGATCCAGAGGCGAGAAGCCACGCTGTTAGATCTGCGCAGTTACCTGTTCTCTCGCCAGTGCACCTTGCTGCTCTTCCTGCAGAGGCCATGGGAGGTGGCCCAGCGCGCCCTAGAGCTGCTGCACAACTGTGTGCAGGAACTGAAGCTCCTAGAAGTGAGTTGGCTCTTTTCCCAGTTTACCCATTTATTGATTGTTCCAGGAGAAATCTCTGAACCTTGAGGTTCCAGGCATTGAACTGTTTGCACTTATGAAAGAGTTTTCTTTTCTGAATGTCTTTTATTTTCAGTATATTATTTGCTTAGTTACTTTTTACATTGATTAATTGCTCAAAAGTAGAACTCTGTTCTCAACATGGTGAGGTTTGTGCCGGTCCAGAGCAAGCCTCTTAGATGAGCTTCTCAGTGGAGCTCACTGGCTGACTGCGGCCTGCGCTACTGCGTGAGCCGTCTCCACGGGGAAGCGTCACTCACCTGAGGGACCTGCAGGTACACATTTATTTTATTTCAGACATTTATTTCATGTAGACATTTATGTTATTTTTCTTTTCAGATAAATAGTTTTGCACATGGCCATGCAGGTAGCAATGTGAGTGACACACAGTAGGCTGTGCCCCATTGATTAGTAGTACGAAGCTTCATGAAAGATATGTCATGTGTGTGTGTGTGCGCGTGCACTTATTGGGTGTGTGAATGTAGTTAGTAAAACATTTGCCTTTAGAGATGAATTCACCCAAGCACCAAACTCTTACTGTCCGTAGAACCATGGACATTCTAGTGAGGTGGAAGGACTGTAGAGACTGTATCTAGTCTGGTGATTCTTGTTTCAGGGTCCTCTTTATCCAGAATAATTCACACACACAAACGAAATGATACTTACGACTTGAGGATTCGTGTACACCCCTGCCACCCATCCCCTGGTTAAGATCTCCTGAGTGAGTGGTCTGATGCTGTTTTGTAAACAAGAAAACAGAGTCTGGAAGTGATTAGGTCTGAAGTAAGCCATTGATGGGGATGCTGTTTCATAATATAGAAACTTATTTTTATGTGCTTGGTTTGAAATAATTTTAAGAGATTTAAATTTAATTCATGAAGATAAATATATTTTAGTTAATTTCCAAAGGAGAAGTTCTTATTTCAGAGCTCAGCTCATTAGCACCTAGCCCAAGTCACGAACTCAGAAACTTAGGAATTTTTATCAAATGATTTTTCTTCGCCTAATGAAGCACATGAGGAAAGGCAGCATTTTCCACCTCGAAATGACGCTCTGGGCTGCCTGTAATTCCCTGGATCGAGAGAGTCTGCTTGGGCTGCTTAGCCCTAACTGCAGGCTGGGGACGGGGCTGTGGGGGACCATGCACTCCTGGAACCGCGCGCTCTGTTCACGTGTGCCTCGGGCTTTCGCCTGATGTTGAGATTTTTGTCTTACTAGCCGATTGGGGAAAAAATTGAAGTGTTCAAGTCCAAATGATTCAGACATGACGTCTTCTGAGTGAGACGACCCCAGGAGGGCTGATTGGAAAGAGCTGTTGCCCATTTTGGGACAGGCGTAGGAAACCTCGGAGGATGGCACAGACCCAGTCCCTTTATTGCTGGTCTCCGCCAATTCATGAACACCAGGATTTAAGAATCTCAAGTTGTTTTTCCAGCTTCAGAAGGTTGCCTGGGAATAGCATGACTACCAGCCTGTAGAGGGAGGAGAAAAATCCCCACAGCCAGGCGGGGCCAGTGCAGAGTAGGCTGACCTGCGGTGGGGTGGGGGAGACTGTGCCCTGCAACTGAGGAGGCCACTGCCCCAAGGCAGCTCCACCGGGAGGGAAGCGGGCACCTCCACCCCCCCACCCTTCCCTCTGAACTCCTCCAGGCACTCTGGAAGCTAGAGGCCAGGGAGCCCACTGGTGTGTTACATACAGCTCCCCCAGCAGAGAACAGGGCGGCAGGGTGTGGAAAGCGGATCTGAGAGGCCAAGCAGAGAGGTCCAGTACTGCGTGGAGATGGCAATCCCTTTTCCTCTTCTGGCGCTGCTCGCTAGTGTGCTTGCCGCACCATGGCTGCCCTCCTGTGGGGCATGCGCAGGTGCCGTGGAGGCCTGGAGGAGCAGCGGCATAGTGCGTAGCGCTGCACTCACTCCCCGCAGAGCTGCATGCTCACCTCTTCCCGTGGGCTGTCCTCCTGTGCAGCAGGTTCTTAGGGACTTCCTAGCGGTTCTCTTGAGTTCTGGAATGCCTATGGCCCTTGTGGAAGGAGGTTGAAGTAGGTCTGTTATTACCTTGTGGTTGGAAGGAGAAATGTGTAAGTAATAGAGGGTGTGGGTTCTGGAGTTCCTTGGAGCGTCGGGGTTCACAGGAGCCACACGGGGTCTGTTGGCTCCTCTAGGTGCTCGTCTGCAGGGCCAGGAAGTCACTGAGGTATTTTCAAGGCTTTGTATTGTGTGAGGAGCCTCTTATCTGTGGTGTATTCTCTGAGCCCTTTGCTTTACTGAATGAAGTTGTTGTCTCCTTGGCCTTTCCTTGAGTGGAAGCTACCCCCATTGCTTTTAGTCACAGCTATTGCACTTCTTTGTGCTGTTGAGTTCTGCGTCTCCAGTGAGAGGAGGTAGCCAAAGCTGAATGCTGGATTTGAGGCAAGGACATGCCACCCACTGATGACTTTCTCACAGTCTCTCAGTCTCTTTCCTTCTAAGAACCCACTTCCTGTTTCCTCACCTCCTTCTGATGCACATAGCTGGCTGTGCCTCCTTACATGCGCTGTGCCTGTCGGATTCCCAGGCCAGAGAGGACAGCCTCCCTTGTCGCTTGTATTGAAGCGCACACAGTCCTTTTTGCACACTTTGCTCCCAAGTTTGATCAACACTGAGATTCACACTGTTTACTTCGAGGGCTTCACCAGTAACTTCACGTCAGAAGTGTTTCTCTTCCTCTCCCTTTTTCTTTTCTTTTTTTTTCTTTCTTTCTTTCTTTTTTTTTTTTTTTTTGAGATGGAGTCTTACTCTGTTGCCCGGGTTGGAGTGCGGTGGTGCAATCTGGGCTCACTGCAGACTCCGTGTCCCAGGTTCACACTCTTCTCCTGCCTCAGCCTCCTAAGTAACTGGGAATACAGGTGCCCACCACCGCGCCTGGCTAATTTTTTGTATTTTTTTTTTTTTAGTAGAGATGGGGTTTCACCGTGTTAGCCAGGATGGTCTCCATCTCCTGACCTCGTGATCCGCCCGCCTCGGCCTCCCAGAGTGCTGGGATTACGGGCGTGAGCCACCGCGCCCGGCCTTCTCTCCCTTTTTCTAAATTTTTAAATTTTTCGGTAGAGATGAGTCTGACTGTGTTGCCTAGGCTGGTCTGGAACTCCTGGGCTCAAGTGATCCTCCCTGCTCACCTCCCAAAGTGCTGGGATTACAGGTCTGAACCGCCCCTGGCTGTGGTTTTCTCTCTCGTGCAGTAGTTTTTATTCCAGTCTAGTTGTTAGGATTTTTTGGTGAGAGTTGGGTTTTAGGGCCACAGCTGAGCAGAGGCGGGGGGGGGGGGGGGGGGGGAGGGGTAGGTGCACCACGATCAGCTGCAGATCCCACGTCCCAGTTTTCAGTGGGTGGCTTATAAAACATGTCCTGCTAACATCCTGCTTGCTTTATCAGTTGATTGGAAGTACCTCATTTGTTTAAAGAGAACGGGGGCAACAAAGTGGCCAGCTGTGATAGAAACTGGCACTGCCTCTGTAGTAGGGCTTGATCCACACTCCAGGGGCTACGGGGGCTGAGAAAGAGAGCAAGATGGCCGGATAGAGGCCTCTACCCTGTGGGTGCCGCTTACTAGCCTTGGCCCACTCCCGTTATGGAAAATGTGTTAAGAATGGAGATTGTGCCTACCTGCTGGGGTGAGCGGTAACACCCGTGAAGTGAGGCCAGTTGCGCATGAGTTCAGGATCCTCCTCCACAGGATATTTCCTCTTTTTTTCTGTAGCAATTTCTAATTTTCTCTCCATTTACAAAAGTTGAATGTTTTCTCTATGTAAATTTGGAAAATACAGACAAATACACAGAAGAAAATGTTGCTTTTGCTAGCGGGAAGAGGTTCCCCCCCTTTTTTTTTTGTCCATGGCCTTCTTATGTATAGATGAACTGCAATGATTTTCTTGCTCCTGTTTGGACATTTGAATTCTTCAAAATTCTTTGCAATTGCAATAGTTTGTATCCTTATACATACATCTTTGTGTGTAAATTCTTACAAGTAGAATTGGAAGGTCGAAGATAGACACGTGTTTAAAGCTGTTAATATGTGTTGTCAATTCGTCCACTAGAAAGGTCTTCCCATTTTCAGTCATGCTAGTGATGGCTGTTTTCCTGCACCTTTGGTAAAAAAAAGTATGATACGTATACATTTTGTTGCCAAATTAGAAGAATGAGGAAGATACTTTCTAGAAGGCCATAATGTGTTTGTTACACTGATTGCCCAAGTGATTTTTTAGGGGGTTTGACCTGTTATCAGCATAGATTCTGGTTAGGTAACGGTGTGGGCCTAGCAGGGTCAGGACTCCTCACCCCAGGAAAGTCACCCAGCCTAGCCTGTGGCGTGGAGGAACCGCGCATGGGACGCCATCAGAGTTAGCTGGCCGGTTTGTGAACAGAGGCTGTGTGTGGCCAACCTGCAGGTGGAACCAGAGGAAGAAGGTTTACAGTCAAAGCTGGCCGGTTGGGATTGGTATTCTGAGGTGCAGGCCTGGCAGAGGACAAAGGCAGAGATGTAGTGGAGGGATGTAGGTTGTGTTTACTGAGGGCTTACAGTGTACCCGACACCCTGCTGGGTGGGCGCTTTCACGGGGAGGTGGAGGATCTTGTGTGCCCCTGAGCCGTGAGGACCTGAGCTGGGGGAGGAGGGGTGGTTGTGAGAGCTGTTGCTGAAGAACTGATGGCTCCCTGGACAAAAGGAAAGAGAGGATTGTCAAGAATCATGCAAGACACATCTCCTTGCCTGCCAGGCACTGTGGGAGACAGGGATAGATAGGGGGTGCATATAAATGAAGAGGAAAGGGCCTCACCTACCGGCATGAGGCTGCCACGGGTCATCAGCACAGTGTCCAAGTAGTGACGAAGTGTTGTCTGTGCACAGGGGACCGGAAGGGAGGGAAAGGCAGCTTTGCCGGGTGCCTCAGGTCAGCTTGGTAAACATTTGCAGGTGCCCGATAGGTGCTAGGGAAGCTTTCTAGAGGAGGCCCTATGTAAACTCTGTTAAAAAGATTCATTCAGGCTGGGCGCAGTGGCTCACGCCTGTAATCCCAGCACTTTGAGAGGCTGAGGTGGGCGGATCACGAGGTCAGGAGTTCGAGACCAGCCTGGCCAGTGTAGTGAAACCCCGTCTCTACTAAAAATACAAAAATTAGCTGGGCATGATGGTGGGCGCCTGTAATCCCAGCTACTTGGGAGGCTGAGGCAGGAGAATTGCTTGAGCCCAGGAGGCAGAGCTTGCAGTGAGCCGAGATCATGCCACTGCACTCCAGCCTGGGTGAAAGAGCGAGACTCCGTCTCAAAAGAAAAAAAAAAAGGATTCATTCACTCAGCATATCTTCACTGAGCATCTGTTTTGTGCCAACCATTGTGGTAGGCACTGTCTTTTCAGCAGAGAGTGAAGTAGAATTCCTGGCTTTACGAAGCTTACATGCTAGGGAGTGAGTAGGGGGAGTAAGAATTCACCATGTAGATGTGACTGCTGGTGGCATGGGAGGATGCGTTTCAGGCAGAGAAGGTGGTGGTACCAAAGGTGCTCTGAAGGAGTCTGGTCTCGCTGGAACTTCAGGGGCGAGGCAGGCTTTGGTGACAATGAAGGGAGATTCTGAAGTTCTTTGTGTGTCACCTTGAAGGTTGCCCTTTGTCCTGTAGCCAGTAGGGAGCCATGAAAGGTTAGGACCTAGTGAGGAGGCAGAGGACAGAGAGAGGTGAAGAATTTGGAAACTTCTGCCATAGTCCGAGGGAGAAGGTGGAGTTCCAAAAGGCAGTTGAGGTAGATTTTGTTGTTTATTATTGTTATTATTGGAGACACTCTGTCGCCCAGGCTGGAGTGCAGTGGTGTGATCTCGGCTCACTATAGCCTCTGCCTGCAGGGTTCAAGCAATTCTCCTGCCTCAGCTACTAGAGTAGCCGGGATTACAGGCACGCACCACCATGCCCAGCTAATTTTTGTATTTTTTGGTAGAGATGGGGTTTCACTATGTTGCCCAGGCTGGTCTTGAACTCCTAAGCTCAAACGATCTGCCCTCCTCAGCCTCCCAAAGGGCTAGGATTACAGGCATGAGCCATAGCACCTAGCCGGTAGATTTTAAATAAATGGGTTCAAGAAAAATTTATTTAGTGAATTGGTGGTTTTGGGTCCACTGGATATCCATATATAAAAACAAATCTTGGTCTCACCCCATAAACAAGATTAATTCCAGGTGTAGTTTTGGTCTAAACATGAAAAATAAAATAAGAAAATTCTAGAAGATAACGTGGGGAAATATCTTGGGGACCTTAAGGTTGGCAAGTATTTCTTCAATAGAACATGAAACCCTTATAGTTAGGCACCAGCCGTGAGGGAAGCCGGCCCTGCATCAGACCACATAAACAGCAGCGCTTCTCTTCCCCGATAGGTGCTCTGAGGGGAGCAAAAAGGCCTTCGCAGTTTGGAAGTACGAACAGTATATGCAGACAAGAAAGGGCCGTTATCCAACGTGTACTGTGAAGAACTCACATACATCGATGCAGAAAGACTGACCAACCGATAGAAAAACAGGCAGGAGAGGAAATCCACATGGCCAATAAACATATGAAAAGGGCTCAGTCTCATGAATCGTAGCGAAATGCAAACTGAAACCATTGTCAATGAAGTACCAGCACACACCAGCAGAATGGCCAGGATGGAAAGGCTTTCCTCGGGTGTTGGTGGGAGGGTGGAGACACTGGCGCTCGTTCACTGATGATGGTGTGCACCACTGGAAGCGCTTTGGAAGGCTGTTTGCGGTATCTAGCGGGTGTCACCATCACAACATATGCCCCATGACCCAGCAGATCAGCCCTGGTATGTGCAGACACACGCACACACATGCATCAAAAGACAAGTACAGAGATATTTGTGGCACCGTGAGTCATCAGAGCTAGAAATGGGGAAGAACCCAAATATTCATCTCGTCCAAGGGATGACGACACGGCACCGTGGCCCTGCAGTGCGCTAGGGTACAGTGGTGAACGTGACTGGGTCATAGTGCATGACTGTAACCAACCTCAAGTTGAGCTAAAGAAGTTGGACACAAGAGAGGGCATACCTTTTTTTTTTTTCCTAGATGGAGTCATGCTCTGTCGCCCAGGCTGGAGTGCAGTGGCGTGATCTTGGCTCACTGCAACCTCCACCTCCTGGATTCAAGCGATATGAGAAGGCATACTTTTTGATTCCTTGTATCTAAAGTTTACAGTGAAGCTACACCAGTCTGCTGTGAGCTCTCTGGCAGGTGGAGGGGCTGGTGACTGGCAGGGAGTTCCTGCAGGAGCTACTGCTCTGATTCTGCTTTCATGGGAGGCATATCAGGCATTCACCTGGGACTCGTGCACCTTCCAGTGTGTGGGTTGCACCCAAATGGTAGGGTATCAAAAGCAAGAACAAGAATGCCTTTACTTTTATACTTGGAAGTGGCAAAATGGCACTTGCCATTGCTAATACAGCGATCTGGAGAGGAGGAGGGGCTTTAAGGAAAATTAATACAAATTAAGAATTAGTTTAAAAAGTCTGTTATTCACAAAAGATGATATCCAAATGGCCAAGACGTGTCTGACGGCCCATTAGGGAAATGTGAGTTTTCTGGAGACAGTGAAGCCACCACCTGGTTCCAGAGTGAGGTGTCCAAGCTGCATGCTCTGCCATTCAGTCTCAGGCTCTCAGGGCAGAGCGGAGGCTTGGTCTTTGTTGTGTTGGGTGCTGTGGCATGCTGGGTGGCAGATGCCACCATAGAGGCATGGCTTTCGTAATGTTGGCTGAAGTGCCCGTTTTCTGTGTCGGCCACTGTTTAGGAGCAAGGGGCTGACACTTGTTTGGACGACTCAAAGCCATGAAGACATGGCTGCAGAACAATCACTCTTTTCCAGAGTTTGTGAGACTTTTGTTTTTTATTCTCAAGCTGCACTATAATGGGTAAAATGAGCCTGGATGGCTCTGGCACTCTCTCTTCCCTTCCCCCGCGCTCTTGTGTCTCTGCTGCGGGGATGCTGGTGGGAGAAGAGTGCTGGCGCTGTTTGTGTTCTGCTGTGAGTAGCCCGGCGCACTCGGGGCTGGGGGCGTCTTCGGAGTCTGAGAAGGCGTCCTTCAGTTGAGGCAGGGGTAACATTGCAAATAGTTTTACCCATAGTAGCCAAACACTGGAAACAACCCAGACACTTAAAAGGAGTGGATAAATAAACTGTGGCCAACTTGTAGAAAGGTTTAATAAGCAGCAGTGAAAAAGAACAGGCTGACAGACTCTGCAAGGTTGAATCTTAAAGATGTGTTGAATTAAAGAAGCCCCATGTACAAAAGAGGACGTGCGTGATTTCATTATGTGAAGTTCACAGATCAGCCAGAAGGAATTGATGGTGGCCGAAGTCAGGATAGGGGGTGCCTCTTTGGGGTGGGTCTTGACTAGGAAAAGGGACTTGAGAGAACCTTCTAGGATAATGTTGTTGCTTGATTAGGTGGTGGTTACATTTGTAAAAATCATGGACCTCTAAATTTAGGGTTTGTGCCCCTCACATACCTTGTTGTATGTATTTTGCCACTTGTTTTTTCAAAGCAATGAAAAAGTATCACTGCAATGAAGTTGTAAATAAATTGTTTCGTTAACATGTCTGGAAGTCTTCCATGTCCCACTGTGGAAGGTCTTGCTGCTGCAGAGCCCTCCTCTGTCAGGCCCTGGAAAGTATAGAGAAGAAGCAGAGTGCCCGGCCCCCTCTGGGGTGTTACCTGGGGTTTGGGTGGGAGCTAAGAGACACACACAGTAAGTAGTAACATACGAGGCAGGCGGCTCCTCAAGGCGGCACTACAGAAAGGCTTGTGTATGCCACATCACATGCCCAATTCATATGCCTGTTTTTCTTTTCCATAAAAACTGAAGTTTTAAAATGATGTGTGATAGGAAATGTAGGGAGCTGCGATTCTCCTGGGAAACAGAGGCTCTTAGAGCACGGAGCCAGGGAGGACTCACAGCCAAGACCAGAGCAGGCCCCGGGGAGGCTTCGCACTGTGGGAGGTGTGAGTTCCAGAGGGAGGGGTGGCCGAGCTCACCTTCAGGTTTCTGTTATTCAGTGACAGCCTGACCTGTACCTTGGCGTGGGTGTGTGCAGGACCTGCCTGCTCTCTCCCACCTCTTCCGGGATGGAAGTTGAAGGTGTAGTCTCAGCAGTCAGTGGCCAATGGCTGCCACTGGATTTTGTTGTTTTTAGCCCAGAAAGGTACTGCTACCTGATGCTGCTATTTTTTTAATACTGTCGTTCAAGCTTACCAAAGCGGGACTTGCTCTTTGCAGGAAAAAAATATACCAAGAACTGTTCTATAATCATGCCACGCAGTAATTAATGCCACCGCTGGCATTTTGGTGGTATCATTTGGGAGCCTTTCTGAGGTGCACCTGTGCTGTCAGGCGGCTCCTCCGCTCTCGGCTGCTGCTGTTCCCTGCTGACTCAGTCAGCGCCTGGTGCCTCGGCTGCTCTTGCTTCTGCATCCAGCGCCCTCTGCCGCGGCTCCCCTGCTGTGGCTCTTGGTCTTTATCTCCCTTCTCTGTGGATGCATCTTTTTTTGTTTGTTTGCTTGTTTGTTTGTTTGTTTGTTTGAGACGGAGTCTCGCTCTGTCGCCCGGGCTGGAGTGCAGTGGCCGGATCTCAGCTCACTGCAAGCTCCGCCTCCTGGGTTCCCGCCATTCTCCTGCCTCAGCCTCTCGAGTAGCTGGGACTACAGGCACCCGCCACCTTGCCCGGCTAGTTTTTGTGTATTTTTTAGTAGAGACGGGGTTTCTCCATGTTAGCCAGGATAGTCTCGATCTCCTGACCTCGTGATCCGTCCGTCTCGGCCTCCCAAAGTGCTGGGATTACAGGCTTGAGCCACCGTGCCCGGCCTGTGGATGCATCTTGACCGCAAGCACTGTGTGTCTTCCTGCTTTGTAGGAGTCTCTTGTGGTCTCCTAGGAGGTTTTTGTTTTGTTTTGTTTTGTTTTGTTTTTGAGACGGAGTTTCGCTATTGTTGCTCAGACTGGAGTGCAGTGGCATGATCTTGGCTCACAGCAACCTCCGCCTCTCGGATTCAAATGATTCTCTTGTCTCAGCCTCTCGAGTAGCTGGGATTACAGGCACATGCCACCACACCCTGCTAATTTTTGTATTTTTAGTAGAGACGGGGTTTCATCATATTGGTCAGGCTGGTCTCAAACTCCTGACCTCAGGTGATCCACCCACCTTGGCCTCCCAAAGTGCTGGGATTACAGGCGTGAGCCACTGCACCTGGCCTCTCCTAGGAGGTCTTTCTGTCACCAGTGTGTGCCCAGGGGAGGCACATGTTTACAGAAGCTTTTGCATAGTGGGTACTGGTGGTGGTGTCATCTTGGGAGATGAAAAGTATCCCAGATCTCCTGGCACCTGGGAACCAGGCGGGCCTGCGAGGTGCAGTCAGCCTGCTCCAGGTCTGCTGTGGTCTGACTGATGAGGACGCTTCTCAGTCAGAGGGACACGCTCTGTCCAGGATCTCAGAGCTGCGTCCGGCTGCCCCGCTTTTCTGCGCCTTCCCTCAGTGGGGTGTGTTTGGGTGAGAGAGTTGTGCAGCTTTCTGAAAGTGGCTTCCGATTACGCAGTTTTTGTCCTATGCTGATTTTTTCCCCCAAAAGATTTAAGTAGCTTATCTTATTTTTCAAAAGTTGGGCATTTTAGCTTTGATGGGAACATTTGATGGCACTCTGGTTTGTGGTCCTTTATTTGTGCTCAGGGAGCCTTGCAAGGGTTCTTATGGGAGTCAGTTTCCCTGGCAGTGGCAGCTCATCACCTGTTGACTGGTGATTTGAAGAGCACTGGTGAACACATTTCACCAAAACTAAGACACGTCATGAAGTTAGTGCCACCAGAGACAAAGCCAGCATTGCCACTGAAGAGTGTGAGGTGCCACTTGATGGAGAGAAGCGTTGCTATTTCAGAGGTGCTAGAATGTGGGGGACGCTGCATCTTACAGAGCAGGCGCTTTTTTTTTTCCAATGGTGTTTCTTTTTTGTTTTTAAGTGGAAAGGCTCAAGGAAATACAGAAGCAGAGAGGATAGCGTAGTGCGTGCGTGGAACCCAGGAGCAGTCAGAGTAGGCGCGGTGCTTGGCCAGCTCTGCTTCGTCTGCGTCCTTGTTCACTTGCCCTGGGATGTTTTTCAAATACAGACATTGGGTTTCTCCTGTAAATACTGCAGTGTATCGGGAGCAGTAGGGAGCTCTTCCTCCCAGACATAATTGTACTGTCTTTATCACGCCTGAAGAGTGAACTGTAAGTCCTCCTGTGATATTTCTACTCAGTATTCAGTTTCTGCTGTTGAACGTGATCTTTCTTAACTGTGACCAAACAGTCATCTGAAGTCTTAATTTTCACTCCCCACGTGACGCTGATGTTTGGCCAGTCCTCACTCTTAAAGTAAATGATCCTATTTGGTCTTTTTCTAGGCTTTTCCTTTTTTTAAAAAAAATATTTTCTGTATATATTTTCAGATCTAGACCTGCAGAGGCTTTTCTTAATAAGGTTTTCAAAAATACAATAATTGAAAGTCATACCTAAAACCTGATAACACATTTGAATATAGGTCACACAGCTTTTCTCTTCACATGTGAGTGTAGGTGATTAGTGTCCTCGGCCCCTTTCTCTCTCCTGTAGCTCTGCAGATCACAGCACTGTTAGATCAGGTGGCTGCCTGAGGGAGGGAGGGAGGGTTTCGCACATTCAAGCTAGAGCATGTGGGTTTGTTCAAGCTACAGCTCTCCCGGAGCTCCCCTCACACGTTCGCACTTGCACCCCCACAGGTCTCCGTCCCGCCTGGTGCTCTGGACTGCTGGGTGTTTCTGAGCTGTCTGGAGGTGTTGCAGAGGATAGAAGGCTGCTGTGACCGGGCGCAGATCGACTCAAACATTGCCCACACTGTGGGGCTGTGGAGCTATGCCACAGAAAAGGTGCCTACCTGCCCAAGTGTGGAACGCTCGTGTTGTCTCTGCAGCCATGCCTGGGTGGCGGAGGAAGTCTGCTGTTTGGAGCTGCTTTCCTCCTGCTTATTTAGATCATTGATGCATCCACTTTAGTGGCCGTAGGAGGTGTCTGGGTGCAGCCAAAGAAGTCATAGTTCCCTACCACATGTCGATGTAGTCAGCAGACAGCAAGCACTCGCTGTGCTCCCATGAAAGTGACTCTGTACCCTGAGTCGGGGGACACGGAGGGTGGTGCTGAAATATCACCTCAGCAGGCAGAGCTGTGCTGGTGTGTGCAGCAGGTCGGCTGCCAGGGCTTGGCTTCTGCAGGTGCAGGCGGAGTCTGGGGAACTCAGGGAGCTGAAGGGCAGAAGCAGAGGATTCCCGCCCTCCAAGTTTTACTGGGAGCTGTTGTGTAGGATGTATTTTTTTGTATCCAGATTTGAGTCATTTGGGTAGGAAAGCTAAAATTCTTCTAGAATTTAGCTGGATTTGAATTTTTATATTTAAATTCTTGAATTCCCTGCTGACTCTTATGGCAAATTAATTGAAATTGTGAATTTATCTTAACAGTTAAAGTCCTTGGGCTATCTGTGTGGACTTGTGTCAGAGAAAGGACCTAACTCAGAGGATCTCAACAGGACAGTTGACCTTTTGGCAGGTTTGGGAGCTGAGCGACCAGAAACAGGTACTTTTTTGTACGTACCTATGTTAGTGGTGAGGTGGACAATAATGAAAATGTCCTTTGCAAGTTGGCACATTTAACCCAGGTTCTAATAGTAATCATATTACTCACCATTTGGAAAATTATACCCATTATTAGCTGACTGGATTAAAGCACCTGATATTTTACCTTTTAACAGCATAATGCAATATTAGAAATAGTTGAAGGAATTGGAAGGAGTTTGAGAAATGTAGCTGAGTTTCTCCTGGGCTTAAGAGACTTTATTGCTCATGTTCAAATGCACCACTCTCTCTCCGAATTACAGATGATCTGTTTTTCTAACAATACAACCTGACGATTTTTTTTTTTTTTTAAAGAGACAGGGTCTCACTCTCTTGTCCAGACTGGAGTGCAGTGGCACAATCTTGGCTCATTGCAGCTTTGACCTCCTGGGCTAAAGGGATCCTCTTGCCTCAACCTGCCAAGTGGCTGGGACTACAAGTGTGTGCTACCACACTTGGCTAATTTTTTTTATTTTTTGTAGAGATGGAGTATTGCTGTATTGCCCAGGCTGGTCTCAAACTCCCGGCGTCAAGTGATCCTCCTGCCCTGGCCTCCCAGCAAACTTTTTAAAATAAATTAGCCGGGCACAGTGGCTCACGCCTGTAATCCCAGTACTTTGGGAGGCCGAGGTGGGCAGATCACCTGAGGTTGGGAATTTGAGACCAGCCTGACCAACATGGAGAAACCCCGTCTCTACTAAAAATGCAAAATTAGCCGGGTGTGGTGGCGCATGCCCGTAATCCCAACTACTCCGGAGGCTGAGGCAGGAGAATTGCTTGAATCTCGGAGGTGGAGGTTGCAGTGAGCCAAGATTGCTCCATTGCACTCCAGCCTGGGCAACAAGAGTGAAACTCCATTCAAAAATGAAGAAAAGAAAAAATTATCCTGATTCATAAGGCTCTTTAAAAGGAGCATTACTCATTGTTTTAAGTGTTTAAGGGAAAAAATACTTAGTGTGTATATTTCACTGTTTCAACTTGAGACCATTTCAGATCATTTCAAAAGTAATTTAATTCATTGGAGTATTTGTAAAATTTATTTCTAAAAAGTCTAGTTCTAAAGATCAGAGAAAAGCATGACACAAAAGTGTTTTGACTATTTTATGAATATGGGAATTGAAAGAGAATATACATAATCATGTAGTTTCAGTTGGCATTGGCCATGTTTATAATTTCACAAGAGTCAGGTGGGGTCATCCACCTGCAGTATGTGAAGGTGAATGTAAAGTCATGTGACTGGACATGATGAAGATGAAGAAGGACTCTCGTTTCTTTCTGTTTAAGCCAACACAGCTCAGAGTCCTTATAAGAAACTGAAAGAAGCATTATCATCAGTGGAAGCTTTTGAAAAACACTACTTAGTAAGTATTAACAAGTGTTTAATGTCTGTTCCATGAACACCTGTCTCTGGAAAGCCTGTTGAGTTGGGAAGGAGCTGGTATTGGGGGCCCTTCTTGTTGGTTTTTTTGGTTTCTTTGGTACCTGGGGAGTTGTGGACAAAACATAGAATAGTTGTTCATCAAGTGCGTATTAGTACCCATGGTACCATATTTGGGCATGGAATCATCTTTAAATATTTACAGTTTTGTTCAAATTGGGTTTTCTTTTTTTTTTTTTTTTGAGACGGAGTCTTGCTCTGTTGCCCCGGGCTGGAGTGCAGTGGCCGGATCTCAGCTCACTGCAAGCTCCGCCTCCCGGGTTTACGCCATTCTCCTGCCTCAGCCTCCCGAGGAGCTGGGACTACAGGCTCCAGCCACCTCGCCTGGCTAGTTTTTTGTATTGTTTAGTAGAGACGGGGTTTCACCGTGTTAGCCAGGATGGTCTCGAACTCCTGATCTCGTGATCCGCCCGTCTCGGCCTCCCAAAGTGCTGGGATTACAGGCTTGAGCCACTGCGCCCGGCCTCAAATTGGGTTTTCTTACACAGAAATTATAACAGAGGATAATGAATACTTTTCTTTGTAAAAAGGAGTAATTTGGACTTGGGCAGAGCTATTGTATTTGATTTTGAAAGATTTAAATTAGCGAAACTTTAAAAAACGGTGTAGGTAGAAGTGTGGTGGGTCAGCATCATCCCCGGGGTCATGGGCAACTCGAGCGTTTGGACTGCCTGTAATGGCTGTACCTCTTAGACACACAGGTATGAAAAATAACCAGCACATCAGCCACATGAAGAAAGTCCTTGGAAAAGTTAGATGTTTTGGATGAGTTTGTGGGTTTCTTTTATTATTATGCTTCATAATTTTTACACAGGTTACCAATTTTGATTATAACAGAAAAGCTCAACACAAAAATAGATGCAAAGGAAAAAATAATGTTATATTAATAACAATGTCTTCTGCAGGCTGGGCCTGGTGGCTCACGCTTGTAATTCAGCACTGTGGGAGGCTGAGGCGGGTGGATCACTTGAGGTCAGGAGTTTGAGACCAGCCTAGCCAACATGGCGAAACCCCGTCTCTGCTAAAAATACAAAAAGGTAGCCAGGCGTGGTGGCATCTGTAGTCCCAGCTGCTTGGGAGGCTGAGGCACAAGAATCCCTTAAACCTGTGAGGCGGAGGTTGCAGTGAGCGGAGATCTCGCCGCTGTGCTCCAGCCTGAGTGACGGAGCAAGACTCGGTCACAAAACAAAAAACCCAACGATGTCTTTTGCGTCAGCTTTAGGCAAATAAATGTGGTATTTGTCTGTCATGAAAAGTTCAAGTCCGTAATTGTTTTTTTACTTCCCCACAGGATTTGTCCCATGCTACCATTGAAATGTATACGAGCATTGGGAGGATTCGATCTGCCAAGTTTGTTGGAAAAGATCTGGCAGAGTTTTACATGTAATTGATTTTGTACTTTTTCTTTGAATTCTAAACACACACACGAGAAGATTTGTTGTAGATGGAGTTAATGTAAAGTGTGCATTAATGTGTAGACTGAAAAGTGTAGGTTCTCTTACCCAGTCCTCATAATCTTGTTTTTTAGTTTTTTCTGAAAACCAGATGGAGAGCTTTTCTGCTTGTTACTCTTAAAAACTGTTATTGGTCTTGGAGATTATTTTATTTAATTAAATATATAAATGTTTGTAACTAAGTTTAATTAAATAATTGTAAGAAAGCATAATGGTGAGTAAATTGGCATATAGATCTTACATATTTTGTTATATAGCATTTTATCAAGTATTAAGAGGACTGAAAAACCTCAAGGCCATTGATATAAAGCTACTGCATGTGTCAGGTTCGTGAAAGAGGGATGATCTCGGGATAACTGGAAGAAGTTGTGTACAGATACTGCAGGATTTCCATTCCAGCTCCAGTTTTGAAGTTTGATTCCAGAAAAACTCAAAATTTAGCATATTTCTAGTGTGTTTCATAAAATCAGACAGTCAAAGAGAAGAAACCCCAGTGGGTCGTGTGGTTACTATTTCAAAGTACTGAAAGGAGATACAAGTTTAAGGAAAACGATGCTTGTTTTCATTTTCTTAAAAAAAAAAGTGTGATTGAAATGAGATCTTGAAATCTGTACTCAAGTAATTTCATAGATGAAGCAAAAAATGAGAATTGATTTGAACTGATGTGAATTGGCTGGAAGGGGATTCTTAGATCAGCTAAGTGAACTTTCTAGTTTTCCAGATGTGATTGGAGCAGCTTAGCCAATTACCCACTAATTAACGGCAGAGTTACAGCTAGAATATAGTTCTCTTGAATTTCCATGTAGCGTGTCTAAAGAGGAAGGTGCTCCTAAATGAAGCAAAGAGGCTTCTTCAGGAAGGGGAGGGGATCCTTGTTACTCCTGAGGCTTTGACAAGCCCTGATTAATTTGCATTTTAAAGGCAGGCAAGGCCACACACACCAATAGTCCCAGCTACTGTGGAGGAGGCTGAGGCGGGAGGATCACTTGAGCTGAGGAGTTTGGGCTGCAGTGAGCTATGATCACGCCACTGTATCCCAGCCTGAGTGACGGAGCAAGATCCCATCTCTTACAAAACAGTTGTGCTTTAAACTTCGCTTTGCGGGGGCCAAGTATTGCTATTTTAATTCTCTGGTGTTCTCTGGAAGCCGGAGCCTGTGGAGTGCTCTTTGCCTGAGTTTCCAAGTGACTCTGTGCTCCCTTCCACTTGCGCCCTGTAGACTGCTTCTGTGTTTCTGTGCCTTTAGTAGGTAGTGTAGACCCATACCTGGACTTCCTGGCTTCACTGCTGGCTAGCACTGTACATGTGGACAAGCCCTTCCTTCACCTTCTCTTAACTGTGACTCTCTTGCCTGTCAGCTCGAGATCATTAATGATACACTCACTTTCTTATCCTGAGATTCAGCTATGGAAATTCCTCGACGTGTGTATAAAGCCAAACCAACAATGTGTTGTGCTTTTATCACCACATGCTCATTTCTCAGATCTTTGCCTGGGAGTCTAATTATTCGTCCTGAGTAGGTGCTCTTTCTCACGGAGCGGGGTGGGTGGAAAAGGGCTATTTGAAGATGCTGAGTCTGCCCTGGCATGGAGTCTGGAGGATGAAGGCCAAGGCGGGAGAGGTGGGGTCTCAGTGTGTTGATTATCCCTAGCTGTAATGAAAGCTACTATTTGTTGATTTTGCAAGGAGGAAAAAGGCTCCACAAAAGGCAGAAATCTATCTTCAAGGAGCATTGAAAAATTACCTGGCTGAGGGCTGGGCACTCCCCATCACACACACAAGGAAGCAGCTGGCTGAATGTCAAAAGCACCTTGGACAAATTGAAAAGTATCCTTTAATGTTTCCATGAAGCAGGACAATTATTTTCTCTGTATACAGCAACATTGCCCACAATCAAATGTTTCGTTTTCATCGATTATTAAGGAGAGAAAAGTTCTACCTTATACATATGTATTGTATAGAGAATTAATGAAGTATCTAGTCAATTTTTTATAATCTAATTTTGAGTCCTAGTAACTTTAAAAAAAAAAAAGCCCTTTGGCTTTTGAAGCCTCTGTGAAGGCTGTAGGAGGCTTTGCATCCACTTTGCCCTACACTCCTCAGTATGAGCCTCTCCACGCTCCTTACCTCTCCACTCCAGCTACCTGCAGACCAGCAGCCTTTTAGCCAGTGACCACCACCTCACTGAAGAGGAGCGCAAACACTTCTGCCAGGAGATACTTGACTTTGCCAGCCAGCCGTCGGACAACCCAGGTAAGACCAGTTCCTAGGAGATACTTGACTTTGCCAGCCAGCCGTCAGACAGCCCAGGTAAGACCAGTTCTTAAAACTTTACTAGGAATATTTTCTTTTTCTTTTTTTTTTTCTGAGACAGAGTCTCGCTCTGTCGCCCAGGCTGGAGTGCAGTGGCTGGATCTCAGCTCACTGCAACCTCCGCCTCCCGGGTTCACGCCATTCTCCTGCCTCAGCCTCCCGAGTAGCTGGGACTACAGGCGCCCGCCACCTCGCCCGGCTAGTTTTTTTTTTTTTGTATTTTAGTAGAGATGGGGTTTCACCGTGTTAGTCAGGATGGTCTCGATCTCCTGACCTCGTGATCCACCCGTCTCGGCCTCCCAAAGTGCTGGGATGACAGGCGTGAGCCCCCGCGCCCGGCCTACTAGGAATATTTTCAAACATGAAGCAGTAAAAAGAGTGTAAGATACACCCGCCACGTAAGAGCAAACAATTGCTAACATTTTGCTGTGTAGCTGACATGTATCTGTGTCTTTCCCTTGACTGTTTTTCTTTTTGCTTAAAGCCAAACTCTAGACCACACTGGATCTTCTAAATACAAGGACAGTCTCTTAACCACACCCAGAGAATTAATAAGGTGCTGATACCTACTAAGCAGGCCGCATTCACATTCCCTAATTGTCTTAAAATATTTTTATACATCATTTTTAATAGAGTCCAACAGGATATCACGTATTACATGTGGTTGTTAGATCTCAGTTCTCTTTTAATTTTAAAAAAAGGTTCTGCCTGTAATCCCAGCACTTTGGGAGGCCGAGGCGGGCGGATCACAAGGTCAGGAGATCGTAGCCATCCTGGCTAACACGGTGAAATCCCGTCTCTACTAAAAATACAAAAAGAAATTAGCCGGGCATGGTGGCGGGCGCCTGTAGTCCCAGCTACTTACTTGGGAGGCTGAGGCAGGAGAATAGTGTGAACCCGGGAGGCGGAGCTTACAGTGAATCGAGGTCATGCCACTGCACTCCAGCCTGGGCAACAGAGTGAGACTCCATTCTCAAAAAAAAAAATTTCTTTCCATCTCTTTTTCTTCTTCTTCTTCTTCTTTTTTTTTTTTTAAGACAGAGTCTCGCTCTGTTGTCCAAGCTGGAGTGCAATTGTGTGATCTTGGCTCACCTCAACCATCGTCTTCCGGGTTCAAGCAATTCTCCTGCCTCAGCCTCCCGAGTAGTTGGGATTATGGGCACCTGCCACCATCCCTGCTAATTTTTTGTATTTTTAGGAGAGACGGTGTTTCGCTCTGTTAGCCAGACTGGTCTCAAACTTCTGATCTCAGGTGATCCATCCACCTCAACCTCCCAAAGGGCTAGGATTACAGGTGTGAGCCACCACACCTGAACTTTTTCTTCTTTTCTTTTTTTTTTTTTTTTTTGAGGTGGAGTCTCGCTCTGCCGCCCAGGCTGGAGTGCAGTGGCCAGATCTCAGCTCACTGCAAGCTCCGCCTCCCGGGTTCACGCCATTCTCCTGCCTCAGCCTCCCGAGTAGCTGGGACTACAGGCGCCCGCCACCTCGCCCGGCTAGTTTTGTATTTTAGTAGAGACGGGGTTTCTCCATGTTAGCCAGGATGGTCTCGATCTCCTGACCTCGTGATCCGCCCGTCTCGGCCTCCCAAAGTGCTGGGATTACAGGCTTGAGCCACCGCGCCCGGCCGGCTTTTTCTTCATTTTTTAAGACAGAGCTTTTTTTTTTTTTTTAATAGCATTATTGTGATATTCGCAAACTACGTAATTCACTCATTTGAAGTTTATAATTCAATGGCTTTTAGTCCGTTTCAGAAATGTGTGCGACCGTTGCCACAGTCAGTATTGTTTTGTTTTTTTCTTTTTGACAATCCTTCTCTGTTGCCTGGGCTGGAGGACAGTGGTGCGATCCCAGCTCACTGTAGCCTCAACCTCGCAGAGTCGAGAGATCCTCTTACTTTGGCTTCCTAAGTGGCAGGGACCACAGGTGTGGTAACCACACCCAGCTATTTTTTGTCTTCTCTGTTACCCAGAGAATCATGCAGTGGCATGGTAGCCCACTGCAGCCTCTGCTTTTTGGGCTCAGTTGCTCCTCCCGCTTCCACCTCCCGTGTAGCTTGGACTACAGGAGCACACCACCATGCCTGGCTAATTTTTGTATTTTTAGTAGAGACAGGGTTTTGCCATATCGCCCAGGCTGGTCTTTAACTCCTGAGCTCAAGGAATCTATACACCTAGGTCTCCCAAAGTGCTGGAATTACAAGTGTGAGCCACTGTGCCTAGCCACCACAGTCAGTTTTGAAACATATTTATCACCCTAAAAAGAAACGCCATACTTAACCCTGCCACCCCCTTCCTACAGCCACGAATCTACTCTCTGTCTCTCGAGATTCCTATTCTGGATGTTTCATACAAATATAGGTGGAGTGTCCCTAATCTGGAAATCTGCAGTGTTTTAAAATTCAAGACTTTTTGAGGGCCAGCATGACTCTCAGAGGAAATGCTTATTGGAACATTTTGGAGTTTTAGATGAGGCTGCTCAACAGCGTGTCGTGCAAACATTCCCAAATCCACAACCGTCAGAAATGTCGAACGCTTCTGGTCCCAGTCGTTTTGGATAAGGGATACTCACCCTGTAGAATCTGTCAACCTAAATAGCACACATAGGGAGTCTCTCTCCAAAAGGGCGTTTATTTGGAAATAGGGCATTGCGATGCGATATACGGGCCATAGTAAACTGTGTGCATATTCAGGAAGGGGCTTTAAAGGGAAAACGAGGATGACATCACTGGTTTGGGGTGGTGGTTCTCGGCTGCAAGGATCAGCGGGGTGATGCCAGTCAGGGTTGGACAGCAGTTGCTGAGCAGATGTCTTGGTGGAAGAGTGTTTCGTATAAGGTTGCAGTGGCCTTTCTGCAAGGCTGTGGTGTTTGCAGACTCTCGGTGACATTTTTTGTTACCAGGCATTCATGCATGAGAGGCCTCCGTTCATGGCCTTCTCTGGCTCTATTAGTCAAGCTTTTGTTGTTGTTGTTTTTTAGCACAAGTGACTCTCTTTTGATTCTGACAACTTTCACACGTGGTCCAATGTGTGGTGGTTTGTGGCTGAGTTCTTGACTGACCGTCATGTTTTCGCGGCTCATCTGTGTTGTGGCCTGTGTCAGTGCTTCCTGTCCTTTCATTGCTGAATCCTCCAAGCTCCAAGCCAGTTGTCCTACAGGCTGGCCTGCCTTCTGGAATTTGTCTCAGTGTTTCCTCATTGGAGCATCTAAATGGAAGTTAGAGTCACATTAATTGTTTTGGAAAATATACTTGTAGATCATGCTGTATGGTAAGATTAAATTTATTGCGAAGCTGAGCTCCTCACCTTAGTTTTGAAGTGTGCTTATTTAAGGTGGTTACTGTGTTACTCTACTCGGGCTAACATAAACAACAGGCGTTTACTTTCTCACAGTTCTGGAGGCTGAAAGTCTGCTATCAGGGTGCCACAGGGTCGGTTTCTGGTGAGGGCTCCCTTCCCTGCTTGGAGACAGCTGCCTTCTCGCTTTGTCCTCACATGGTGGGAAAGAAGAGAGAGTGAGCTGTCTGATGACTCTTCTTAAAGGACAGTAAGCTCATCATGCGTGCCCTACCCTCACAATCTCATCTAACCTCAGGCACCTCGCAGAGCCGGGTTCCAAATACCATCACACAGTCTCATCTAACCCCAGGCATCTCACAGAGCCCGGTTCCAAATACCATCACACAGTCTCATCTAACCCCAGGCACCTTGCAGAGGTGCCTGGGATTAGATACCAGATACCATCAGGTTGGGGGTTAGCGCTCAGCACATGCAAGTTGGGGAACACAGTAGTTCAGTCATAGCCATGACTAACTGCTTGAAAACCAGTTTTCCTAGAAGTTTCAGGGTCAGGTTGATGTGGTTATTGACTGCTGGCGTGTATTCATGTATCGGCATCTGCGGCCTGGTGTGGTGGCTGACACCGGTAATCCCAGCACTTCAGGAGGCCGGGGCAGGCAGATCACTTGAGGTCAGGAGTTTGAGACCAGCCTGGGCAACATGGCGAAACCCTGTCTCTACAAAAAGTTAGCCAGGTGTGGTGGCGGGCACCTGTAGTCCCAGCTACCCAGGAGGCTGAGGTGGGAGGTTCACTTGAGCCCAGGAAGACTGGGCTGTAGTGAGCCAGGATGGTGCTACTGTACTGTTGCCTGGGCGACAGAGCGAGACCCTGTCTCAAAGAAAGGGGGAAACGAGATCCATCTGGTTGGGTTTCTCAGAAGCATCATGACATTAATTTGGCTTTGTAGAGTCTTTAATATGCCCAAACTGATTGTTGGTAGAGCCATGACCACATCTGCTGCTTTGTATTTGAGACTATTTGAGTTGTGATTTTCCTGCCAACGTTCCTTGGTATCCCTATATGAATAAAATATTCCACAATTGTTTACTGTTTCTCATGATCGGTGGCATCAGTCTTGGCAAGTCCTTTAGTTGATGAATATTTAATAAATACTTAACTGGTCAGTTCTGCAGCCTTGTGGATTTTCTAGACAAAACTAGGGTACTTACAGTTTGGTCAGAGTGAGAAGGGCCCAGAGAGAGCATTAGGCTCTCACTTCAGCAGCGACTGACCTGCCTGGTAGCTACCGTCCTGAGCCTGGGGCACAAAGGGGTCCTTGTTTAATCGGCTGACTTTGTAGACTGGCAAACACCTGGGGTTTATTTCCACATTACAGCAGGGCACTTGGACATCTTCACTGAGCATGTTTTTAAGTAGGTGAGAAAATATTGGAATCTCTTGAAAATAGCTCTAGAAAGTAGACTATTTACAAATTTTAGTTTGGAATTGAGAGGTAGTTTACCTGTATTTCTCTTAGGTTTGTCAAAGCAGACTTGAGAAGATTAACTTCTGTACATTTTATGATTTCTAGGCATTACGTAGGTATTTGTTCATATTTTGCTTTTGACACAGTAACTTTTGGGGGATGTGAAGATGGCAAGAGGCTGGGCTTGGCTGTTCTGCACATCACTGCTGCTTGCTCCAGTACGCTCTCAGTAATCTTACTGTGTCCACGGCCTGCTGCTGCTTACTGCCAGGAAGTGTGACTTGGGGAATAAGTTATGATAATGTCTGTTTACAGGTCATAAGATAGTGCTACCCATGCAGTCCTTTGCACAACTGCGAGATCTCCATTTTGATCCCTCCAATGCCGTGGTCCATGTGGGCGGTGTTCTGTGCATTGAGATAACCATGTACAGCCAGATGCCTGTGCCCGTTCATGTGGAGCAGATTGTGGTCAATGTCCACTTCAGCATTGAGAAAAACAGCTACCGGAAGACTGCGGAGTGGCTTACCAAGCACAAGACGTCCAACGGGATCATTAACTTTCCACCCGAGACCGCACCTTTCCCTGTATCCCAAAACAGTTTGCCCGCCCTGGAGCTGTATGAGATGTCTGAGAGAAGCCCATCTGATAACTCCTTGAACACGACCGGGATTATCTGCAGAAACGTCCACATGCTCCTGAGAAGGCAGGAGAGCAGCTCCTCTCTAGAGATGCCCTCGGGGGTGGCTCTGGAGGAGGGGGCCCACGTGCTGAGGTGCACCCACGTGACCCTGGAACCAGGGGCCAACCAGATAACCTTCAGGACTCAGGTATGCGTTCAGGGTGGGAACTTGACTTTCAAGTTTGTAAAGAAGGGCCATGGAGCTTGCAAGAACTGTCTGGAGTGTGGTGAGAACTGAGTAGAGTCCTTCGTTCTCCTAACCCTGTTTTTGTCTCTATCTTTATACAAAAACACACTGATGTTTTCTTTCGTATCTATACAATTTTCTGACAGTCGATACATTTTGAGTGAAGTTCTTAACATAGATATTTGTTCTTAGATTAAGTTAGCTTTTTAACTCACTGGATTATTGGATTCAGTTAGCTTTTCCCCCTGCGTATGAAAATATACACCCTCATTTGTTAAAATGAGGTTTCGGCCGGGCGCAGTGGCTCAAGCCTGTAATCCCGGCACTCTGGGAGGCCGAGACGGGCGGATCACGAGGTCAGGAGATCGAGACCATCCTGGCTAACCCGGTGAAACCCCGTCTCTACTAAAAAATACAAAAAAAACGAGCCGGGCGAGGTGGCGGGTGCCTGTGGTCCCAGCTACTCGGGAGGCTGAGGCAGGAGAATGGCATAAACCCGGGGGGTGGAGCTTGCAGTGAGCTGAGATCCGGCCACTGCACTCCAGCCCGGGTGACAGAGCGAGACTCCGTCTCACAAAAAAAAAAAAATGAGGTTTCAAGAAGGTGGTACACTTTCCCGCTCAACCTTATTTTCCCTTTGTGGCTGGCTGGGTGTCAAAACTGGTGTTTCTCACCCACTCTAACGTGAAGTTTTCTCTGACACAGGATGTCCTGTAAGTTGCACTAACCTAACAGGATTTGGCCTGTGGAAAGTACAGCTGTTTGTCACGCTTTTAGTCTAGAGCAGGGCTTAAATCTCGTGCTGAATGTCTAGTAAATACACCCGTCAAAATGCCACAGGCCGGGTGCGGTGGCTCACACCTGTAATCCCAGCACTTTGGGAGGCCGACGTGGGCGGATCACGAGGTCAGGAGATGGAGACCATCCTGGCTAACGCGGTGAAACCCCGTCTCTGTTAAAAATACAAAAAACTAGCCGGGCGAGATGGCGGGCGTCTGTAGTCCCAGCTACTCGGGAGGCTGAGGCGGGAGAATGGCGGGAACCCGGGAGGCGGAGCTTGCAGTGAGCTGAGATGGCACCACTGCACTCCAGCCTGGGCGGCAGAGCGAGACTCTGTCTCACACAAAAAAAGAATGCCACAAATACAGTTTATAAAGTTGAAAATACCTTATTAAAGTTAAATGTAAGCATCAGTTACTCAGAAAATCATGAATTGGGAGATTCTGAGGGCCTTCTGAAGAGTCCCTCAGAGGTTTGGGCACAAGAGCAGGGGTCCAAGAGGGAAGGAAGTACAGGCCTTTCTGTAGTTGAGAGAGAACGCTGCACACAGCACTGCCGCAGGGAGCTCCTAACTACAAAACTGGGTTGACGTGGTTTCAGATGCCTGATTTTTTGACTCTAGGCCAAGGAACCTGGAACATATACACTCAGGCAGCTGTGCGCCTCAGTGGGCTCCGTGTGGTTCGTCCTCCCTCACATCTACCCCATTGTGCAGTACGACGTGTACTCGCAGGAGCCCCAGCTGCACGTGGAGCCGCTGGCTGGTGAGTGGGGTCCCCGGCCCTTCAGGAGGTGCGCTGCAGGGGCGATTCTGAGGAGACCTGCTGAGATGCCAGGCTTCTCGTAGTGTTTAGCTGTGTCTGCCTTTAAGAGGTGTTTCGGGTAACATAATGGGAAATTTGCCTGGGAACTAGCTGACTGCCTCTTTTGTTTATCTGAGTATTTGCTTTCCTATAATTGCTTTTTCATATTTAATAAACATGGTGTATCTGAAAATAAGAAACATAGAAGAATTAGCTCTGAGAGTGGAAAAAAGAAACTCAAAGTATTTTTTCTATTGGCTCCCTCAACCTAATAATCAGTGCAGAGGACTTCTGGACCTAAATGTGCAGGAATTTCCCCCTGCCAGCAAGCAAGCAGTCAGCCCTGCAGCGGGGTCCTGCAATTCTGTTCTGACCCTGTCTACTGGAGCTGGCGTCAGACATCACAGGGTGAGGGCTCAGTCCCCAAGACAGTCCCCCGCTTCCCATGCCAGCCGCCAGCCCAGGGTTCTTTTACTTGTGCTTCTGACCGACTAGCTAGAAATCAGGGCTCCCACAACCCCCGTTCAGGGTTTGAAGAATTTGTTAGAACAGCTCACAGAACTCAGGGAAGCACGTTGACTGGATTATTAGAAAGGATATAGATGAAGAAGTGCGGAGGGTGAGGTATGGGGAAAGGGGTGCAGAGCTTCCACGCCCTCCCTGGGTGCCACCCTCCAGGAATCTCCATGTGTTCAGCTGCCCGAAAGCTCTCCAGATCCTGTCCTTTGGTTTTTATGGAAGCGACATTACACAGGCACGATCATTTACACCACTAGCCACTGACGAGCAAGTCGACCTTCAGCCCCGCTTTCCTCCCTGGAGGTTGGGTGGCGCTGCTGAAAGGCCCCACCCTCTCATCCTGCCTGGGTCACGCTGGTGGCCAGTCCCCATCTTGAAGCTACCTTGGAGCTGCCAGCCTCCAGTCATCTCATTAGCCTACAAAAAGACATCACTTCGGAGATGGTGAGGAATTCGGGAGCTAGTGCGCCTGGAAATGGGCTGAAGACCACACGTGTATTTCACAGGGTCACATTAGCCAAGTAGCAGCTCATGTCTTTCATACGTGTGTATATAATTTCCTGCTTAGAAGTACGTCTCAAATGCTAAACACTAGATTTACTTATGATCTATACTCAGATCCCAGCACTTTGGGAGGCCAAGACTTTGAGACCAGCATGGGCAAGCCAGTCGGGGCAGGGATGACAAAACCCCATCTCTACAAAGTTAAAAATGAAGTCAATTAGCCGGGTGTAGTGATGCGCCATGGCCTCTAGTCCCAGCTGCAGGCTGGAGCCTCAGCTTCCTGACCCAGGAGTTTGAGGCTGCAGGGAGCTCTGATTGCGCCACTGCTCTCCAGCCTGGGTAACAGAACAAAACTCCATCTCTTAAAAAAAAAAAAAGTTTTCCTTTGAAAGGGATGATTAAACTTGTCCATCTGGTATGGCATTTGAGAAACTCAAAGCTATTGTCCTTTCTGATAAGTTCTAAAATTGGAAGGAGTTGCTGTAAACAAATGATTGCAGAACATGTGGCAGCTGAACAAGAGTGAGTGAATGTCTCCTGTGTTCAGGAACAATTTATTTATTTGCCTGTTTCTTCTGTTTGGAAGAAAAAATCACAAAGAGCATCTTTCTGTTATTCCCCCATTCTCCCTATTTTTCCGCATTTGTGCCTCTTGCGTGGCCACCAGCAAAGGCTGTCAGATGTGGGGGGGACACAGCAGTCGGTCTCTCCAGTGATTCTTCCATCGGAACATTGTGTAGAGAAGCTGAACTTGATTCCCGCAGGGGAGCTGAAGCACTAGCCAGCAGGCCCTGCCCTCCCCATGGCCCAGCGTCTGCAGTGCCAGGCTCATGGCCTGGCTCCTGCTTCCCGCCTAGTGTCCGCTGTCTCTGTCCACTCTCCCCCCAGTCCTGGTATCTTGCCTGCCTTCCCTGCGACAGGATTCTCAGAGGCCTCAGCTCACTCCTGCCCCTCACTGCTGTCTGGGAGTGAGGGGAGGGGGGGCACCTGACTGCTGACTGCTCTTAAGCCAAAAGCCTGTGGCCTGAAGCTGAAAAAGCCAGAGAATGTCTTGAATATTTGAACAGCACCAACACAGTCAAGTTTTGTTTACAGTCTTTTCTTAAGCTTCATTATCTGATTCTCTCCTACTGCTTATTGGCAGGCAAATTTTGTGACCCTCGGAGACATAGTCATGATCATAATCCCTGACTTGCTAAACCAAGATGGGGATAAGACTCCTTGACTCACAGAATTCTTTTTTCCCCAGCAAGGTTCTCCTTCAGCCCTGTAGTCCACATCATTGACATGAAAAGTGAGGGCAGAAGGGAATGGAAATAGACGGAATTCATGGAGATCCCAAAGGAGCAAATCTTTCATAGTAAATAAAAGAAACAGAGCCCCTTTTCACCCCATTGTAGGCCCTGAGTTGCTGTCTTCTGGTTGGCAGTGGTGCTGAGCCGTGATCTCTTTTCCTTTAGATAGCCTTCTGGCAGGCATTCCTCAGAAAGTCAAGTTCACTGTCACTACTGGCCATTATACGATAAAGAATGGAGACAGCCTGCAGCTCAGCAATGCAGAAGCCATGCTTATTCTTTGCCAGGCGGAGAGCAGGGCCATGGTCTACTCCAACACGAGAGGTGAGGTGCCGTCCACCCAGGCCCGAGGAGGACACCCACCTTGCCCTGCGCTGTGTGGGTGTGAGGGTGAGCCTGGCCTTGCTGCCGTCCTGCTGAGTGCCCCTCAACAGTGTCTGGAATCAGTGTTCCATAGGAGCACTGCGGCCTGGTGCCCGTGCTGGGGTCCCATTTGAGGTGGTAAACCGGCAGTGGTTCACACGCTGAGTGGCCGAGCAGTGCTTGCCTGATGGAGGATAGGAGATGTGGCGTCACGTTGCACAGCGATGCCTGCCAGACCCTGTCCACCCCGGGCTGGCCCTGCTCCCGAGAAGCAAAAGCAGAGCAGCCCTCGTGGGTGCTGCTGAGAGCCCTGAGCACTCCATCCTCCCAGCCCCAGCCATGAAGAAGGGGAAGGGGAGGACCCTGCTCCCCTGGGGGTGGGGGTGGATCTGCAGATGAGACGGAACAGGAGAAGGTCATGCAGGGACATACGTAGGGCTTGGGTGGTCCCCGTGGGAAATGTCCTTTTCCTGTCTTCAGCTTGTGAGCAATGATGGGTCTGGGCTTCTGCCTGCCGGCTTTCACACTGGGCCGCTCTCTCCTAGGGGCTTTGTTCTTGGGTTTGCCTGCCAGGTGCTCAGGAGCGGGAGAGGTTGAGCAGTGGCCTCACTGCTGGGCCATCACCTGCTGTAAGGAAAAGGACAAGTGAAACCGAGAGAACCAGCTTTGAAGTGACTTTTTCTGTCTTTCGCAGAACAGTCTTCTGATGCCGCGCTCCGGATTCAGTCCTCTGACAAGGTCACGAGCATCAGTCTGCCTGTTGCGCCTGCGTACCATGTGATCGAATTTGAACTGGAAGTTCTCTCTTTACCTTCAGCCCCAGCACTCGGAGGGGAGAGTGACATGCTGGGGATGGCAGAGCCCCACAGGAAGCATAAGGACAAACAGAAAACTGGCCACTGCATGGTTACCACAGACCACAAAGTGAGTCGGGGCAGTGGAGGAGCTTACTTAGCTTGTGGGGCCTCCCCGCCTGCCCACCAGCTGGGAAAGGCGATGTAGCGATGCCTGCTGGTAGCCTGACTCCTTCCGATTCCTGACGCCCTGGCCGTGTGGTTAGCAGTTCTGTGAATCACCCTTTCTTAGATAAGGGGTGCATTTTTTGCAAGGACAGAGGCAAGCCAGTTCTACCTTTCCCTTTCAGTTCCAGGGGCCAGGGAGTTTCCTGTAAGAGGTATAGGGCAGGCCTAGGCATGAGGGGCATCAGACTTGGGTCATGTCTCTTTGACCAGTGACGAGGCCAGAGGAGGACTGTGTCATGTGTGCCTCGGTGTCTGTCCACTGAAACATCATAAGCTCAGCCAGGGAGGAGCTGTCTCGTTTTAGGCTTTGGTGCTGGTACTCGTTGACAGTTACTTGAGAAAGATGTGATTTCGGTCCCAGATCCACAGGAAATCAGCTCATGGAATGTGTCACTACATCATATTACTCAGGGTGTGCCCAAGTCTTGTAGCCCAGAAATGAATCCTGAGGGCTCTGAAACAGCCCGAGGGTCGCAGTAGATGCCCAAGAGCAGTGGGGGAAAAAGGGCAAGGAGTGCCATCTTGCCGAAGCACGAAGTTACCAGACAAGTTGACACCTGAAGAAGAATGTTGTAATGTTCAGTTTTTGAAGATACCTGAGGAAGTGTCTTTCCCTTAACTCACGCAGACGTTCACCATTCGCGAAGGTGGCGCTCAGCTCAGCAGGAACGTGCAGCACTGGTGGTACCTGTGCTGTGTGCCCGAGTATCCCGCTGTTCCCTGGCACTGGCGGCACCTGTACTGGGTGCCCGAGTATCCCGCTGTTCCCTGGCGCTGGCAGCACCTGTGCCGTTGTGCCTGAGTATCCCGCTCTTCCCTGGCGCTGGCGGCACCGGTGCTGTGTGCCGTGTTATCCTGCTTTTCCCTGGCACTGGTGGCATGCACACTGCGTGCTGGGGTATTCACCTCTTCCCTGTGGGGAATAAGGCTTGAGACTTGCCTCATTTCTGCCCTTAAGGGATGTAATATCTTTGTCCTCCCTGTGCCCCTAAACTGATTTGGTTTTCAGTTACATATTCAGCCTCACATGGATTAAATGCTTAGATAACTCATTAAATATGGAGTACTCATTGACTAATGTCATCTGGAAATATATGACTGAAAGCACTGTGTCAAAACCCTGTGCACATTGAAACATGGCTCTGTGGTCCTGCGTTTATGGGAGCAGCAGGTGGGTCTGCTGCTTAGGGGACGGCTGTGCTCTTCCGCCATTGAGATGATTCTGGTGACGGGTGCACGTCTTGCCAGTTCTGTGCTCGCTTCTCTTGTCTGTAGACATAGTGCCCTATTTCTCGTTGGTTTGTGTATGTGTCAGGTAAGGCTTTGCTTCCTGGAGAGCGAGTGGTTGAAGCCATAATAAAATAACCAGGGTGTGGGCAGGCACTGCAGGTGTCTCTGGGCAGCAGTGGTGGTGGCTGTGCTGTCCGTCGGGCGAGTGGTCAGAGTGTCTTTATGCTTCCTCCTCAGGTGTCGATTGACTGCCCGTGGTCCATCTACTCCACGGTCATCGCACTGACCTTCAGTGTGCCCTTCAGGACCACGCACGCCCTGCTGTCCTCAGGAACACGGTAACAGAGGCGTGCTGTGCAGGCCCTGGCTGGTTTCCCAGGACTCTTCTAAGTGGAGGTTCCTAATGTTCAAAGCTGGCCTTCGTGATGACAAAGGATGTCTTCTAATGTGACCACAAGGCCATTGTTCGTCTCTTAAAATTCACAATTCCCTGGTATCCTGTGACACCCAGTTCATATTCAGATTTTCCCAACTGTCTGAAAATGACCTTTTATGGTTGGTTTGTGTGACTTGGGATCCAAAATCTCCATCAGACCACTAGACCTCTGTTCATCCTTTCTTCCCTGTTTTCAAGCCATCGACTTGTTCACACGCAGGCCAGGTTTCCTCTGGAGGCCCACCTTTCTGGATCTGGCTGGATTTGTTTAATTCTCGTGTCCCTGTATCTCTTGTCAATTGCCTACAACCTCTAGAACAGGAACTTTTAAGCTCAGCATGAGTGACATTTTGGGCCAGATAACTCTGTTGTAGGGGCTGTCCTGTGTGCTGTAGGGTGTTGAGCAGCACCCCAGGCTCTCCCATGAGATGCCAGTAGCACTCCCCACCCCCAGGTGTGGCAGCCAACGATGTCTGTAGACACTGCCCAGTGTCCTCTGGATGGGGCGGACTTGCCTCGGTGGAAAACAGCCGCTCTAAAGGCTTGAGTAGACTCCGATTCTGCTTTGAGGCAGGCGGGGCTGTGTGCTTCCTATTGACTGCACTGGGGGGCCCACAGTGTCCAGGTGCCCCACCTTAGTGACGGTGCTAGCGTTGATCACTGGGCTCGGGATGCTGGCCTGGCCTCTCACCGCAACTTTTTATCCATTGATGATGATTGGATAATTTGGAAACAAAAATGTCAGAACCATGTTTAGAATGGAACATTATACTAGCAGCTTTTCTTCCCCTTCAAATCACAGCAAAAGGAGCTGTAGATATTAATGGTTAAAAACATCAATAATCTCTAAAAGAACCTTATTAAAAAATTATTTTTCATCTGGGCACGGTGGCTCACGCCTGTAATCCCAGTACTTTGGGAGGCCGAGGCAGGCGGATCACGAGGTCAGGAGTTCAATACCAGCCTGACCAACATAGGAAAACCCCATCTCTACTAAAAATACAAAAATGAGCTGGGCATGGTGGTACGCACCTGTAATCCCAGCTACTCCAGAGACTGAGGCAGGAGAATTGCTTGAACCCGGGAGGTGGAGGTTGCATTGAGCCAAGATCGTGCCATTGCACTCCAGCCTGGGTGACAAGAGCAATACTCTGTCTCAAAAAATAATAACTTATTATTATTTTTCAAAGCTTTGCATGTAATGGAAATGGAGATAAGCCCCGCCTTTCATCTCTCAATGGAGAGTCTTCACCTCTAATGAGGAGGGCCGCTGCTCTCTCCCTGTGGCTCCCCACAGGCCAGTGAGGGTGACCAGCCATGATCACTTTATAATAAGGCTGGTCAGAAACTATATTCTTTCTTCCATTTCCTCACAGAAATCGCCTCTCTAAAAATGTTTATTTTATTTGTTATTTTTTTGAGACGGAGTCTCGCCCTGTCACCAGACTGGAGTGCAGTGGCACGATCTCAGCTCACTGCAACCTCTGCCTCCTGGGTTCAAGCGATTCTCATACCTCAGCCTCCGCAGTAGCTGGGATTACAGAATTACAGACACGTGCCACCATGTCTGGCTAATGTTTGTATTTTTAATAGAGATGGGGTTTCACCATGTTGGCCAGGATGGTCTCGATCTCCTGACCTCATAATCTGCCCACCTCGGCCTCCCAAAGTGCTGGGATTACAGGCGTGGGCCACCGTGCCCAGCCAAAAAGGTTTATTTTTTTCTGACACTTTTCGGTGTGAGATCTGAAGGAGAAACATACGCAACAACGTAGCTTGCTTTGCTTTGCTGCTTTTTTGATTCCCCAGACAGAGAGGGTCTCCTTAACAAAGCTAAGATATATTTAATAAAGTTCTTACATATCAAAATAATACTTCTTGTTTTTCCGCTTTAGGAAATATGTTCAAGTTTGTGTCCAGAATTTGTCAGAACTTGACTTTCAGCTGTCAGATAGTTATCTTGTAGATACCAGTGATAGCACCGACCTGCAACTAGTACCACTGAACACGCAGTCCCAGCAGGTAAACATTGTGTAGACCTGAGCATCACTTCTCAACAGAGAACCAGAGTGTACGGAAATGACGTAGTATGTGTTGCGATCGAGCCTTTAGATAGAACAGCTACACTGCTGATGAGTAAAGGCTCCTGTGCAGCTCCTCCGGCTGCCCTGAGGCTGGATCGGGGCTTGCTGCTGAGTAAGTGGGTGGCTGGATGGATGAATTCTTCTTTTTAGACGAATTAAATCTGAAACTGGTCCCACTCTATGCATAGATGTGTGCAGGTACAAGCTTCTGTTTGAACGCACTGTTGATTGCATGGGCACTGCTCCACTCTGCCCGGAGCGTGATGCCTGCCAGTGCCAGAGCGATGGTGCCTGACACGTTGGTGCCTTTGTAAAAGAGCCATGCTCGTGCCTGCATCTGGACCTTGCCTTTTCTGTTTATGCCTCGCTGCCTGGCTGAATCTGGACCTTGCTTTTTCTGTTGATTTTTCACGTATGTTTTTAGGCACTAAATGCTGAGTGTTTAGAGCTCGAAGGCTTTCTTAATGGATGTCTGAATCTTCAGCATTTTCAAAGGATTCTCCCCCACTAATCCTTCAGCTCTTTCAGATAGTCCTGGAGCTTGTCACTGTGCTTTTAGGTGTGGATTCTACATGTAATAGCGGTGTTCAACCCATACATCAGGTTGTCCTAGTTCCTAAAATAATTTAAATATAAAATAATTGGCTGGATATAAAGACTTACTTTTTATTTTATTTTTTAAATTTTTATTTATCTTTTTTTGAGATGGAGTTTTGCTCTTGTCACCCAGGCTGGAATGCAATCGCGTGACCTTGCCTCACTGCAACCTCTGCCTCCTGGGTTCTAGCAATTCTCCTGTCTCAGCCTCCCGAGTAGCTGGGATTACAGGCGCCCGCCAACACACCCAGCTAATTTTTGTATTTTTAATAGAGACGTGGTTTCACCATGTTGGTCAGGCTGGTCTTGAACTGCTGACCTCAGGTGAACCACCCACCTTGGCCTCCTAAAGTGTTGGGATTACAGCCGTGAGCCACCACCTCTAGCCAAGATGTACTTTTTAATTAATTGATGATCTATTCCCCTGTTTTGGTGCTGCATGGGATATACTATATATTAATTAATATCCATTAATATCCTTTGGGCATGGTGGCTCACACCTGTGATTCCAACACTTTGGAAGGCCCAGGTGGGTGGATCACTTGAGCTCAGGAGTTTGAGATCAGGCTGAGCAACATAGCAAACCCCCATCTCTACAAATACAAAAATTAGTCAGGCATAGTGGCACACACCTGTATTCCCACCTACCCAGGAAGCTGAGGTGAGAAGATCTCTTGAACCTGGGAGGTTGGGCTGCAGTGAGCTGTGATCGCGCCATGACACTCCAGCCTGGGTGATAGAGTGAGACCCTGTCTCTAAAAAAAGGGAAAAAAAAACTGATGGGGCGCGGTGGCTCACACCTGTAATCCAAGCACTTTGGGAGGCCGAGGCAGGTGGATTGCCTGAGCTCAGGAATTCAAGACCCTCTTGGGCAACACGGGGAAACCCCGTCCCTACTAAAATAAAAAGAAAGTTAGCTGGGCATGGTGGCATGCGTCTGTAATCCCAGCTACTTGGGAGGCCGACACAGGAGAATCACTTGAACCCAGGAGGCAGAGGTCGCAGTGAGCCGAGATCATGTCACTGCACTCCAGCCTGGGCAACAGAGGGAGACTCCGTTTCAAAAAGAAAAAAAAAAAGTGAAGCTACTTTTTAATCTCATATGATATAAAACTTATGGAATCATACAAAATTAAAGATTTACCAATTTTGTACAATCTTCTGCTGGGACAAGGCCAGGCAAAGGGAGTCAGGACAGGGACAGGTGCTGTGGGGCCTAGAGCAGCGTGCAGAGGCGTGCTGTGAGGCAGAGGCCTGCCCATGGTGTCTGCTCCGCACCCTTCGCATGGCGTGTGTTTCTCTGCAGTGTCTGTGTTGTCTTTGCGGTTATGGTGCTGTGTGAACAGTGACCCCCGACTCTCTTTCCAGCCCATCTACAGCAAGCAGTCGGTGTTCTTCGTCTGGGAACTCAAGTGGACAGAAGAGCCTCCCCCTTCTCTGCATTGCCGGTTCTCTGTTGGATTTTCCCCAGTTTCTGAGGAACAGCTGTCTATCTCCTTAAAGCCGTATATTTATGAATTTAAAGTGGAAAATTTTTTTGTAAGTGATGTATTGTTTTGGGAGGGTGGGGTGGAAAAATGAAAGATGGCATTATGTTCTTTATCATCTGAAGAACTGAATAGACAGCTTCTGCCAACATAATGAAGGAACAGCTGGAGAAAAACAGGTGTTGGGGTAGTTGAATCATCGACTGTCTTTATTTTAGAACCCCAGGTCCTTCTCGAGTGACACATCTGAGATGCCCACACTCCTGGGGGCGTCTCTAAGAGGAGTGTTTGTCATTTGGAAGCCCCAAGACTCCTTTTTTTTCTTTTTCCCTTTCTCATGTTGACTTAGTAACTCCCTGGAAATATTTCTTGGAGTCATTTCATCTTCAGGGGCATTGCTTTCTAAGGCATATCTCTAGTTTTTCAAAGAAAAGCTAAAAACTTGCTAGCTGAATATTGTGAAGATTTTCTTAGAACTTGTGCATCATGTTTTAGAAGCCAATTTGAGTGTGGAATGAAGAGTAGCCTTGAGCTAGGTGAGTAGATAGAGGTGTGTGCTGTGTTCCTTTAGGGAGATTATTCGACTTAATGTTTTGCAATTTTGTGATACTTCCTTTTCTTCTCTTTACTGTTTGAAATTGTCAAACCATGTTGATTTGAAGTGTTTGTCTTTATAGTTTTGATATTAGCAGTTTTTTTCTATCTTCTTCCAAACAAGACAAATTGTTTTGACCTTCATGTTTTATATAATGCCTTATTTAATACATTTAAATGAATAAATAAAATCACAAATTATTAAATAAATAATAGTGTATATTATAATAATAATTTATATATAAATAATTTATTTATGAGACAGGGTCTCACTCTGTCGCCCAGGCTGCAGTGCAGTGGCACAATCATAGCTCACTGCATGCAGCCTGGACCTTCTGGGCTCATGATCTTCCCACCTCAGCCTGCCAAGCAGCTGGGACCACAGGCATATGTCACCACACCTGGCTCATGATTTTTATTTTTATTTATTTTTTTTTTTGAGACAGAGTTTTGCTCTTGTTGCCCAGGCTGGAGTGCAATGGCACGATCTCAGCTCACTGCAACCTCTGCCTCCCAGGTGCAAGCCATTCTCCTGCCTCAGCCTCCCGAGTAGCTGGATTACAGGCATGCACCACCACACCCAGCTAATGTTTTGCATTTTTAGTAGAGACGGGCTTTCTCCATGTTGGTCAGGCTGGTCTCAAACTCCCAACCTCAGGTGATCCACCTGCCTTGGCCTCCCAAAGTGCTGGGATTACAGATGTGAGCCACTGTGCCCGGCCAAAGTACAGGTTTTTTGTGTGTGTGTGTGTGTGTGTGTGTGTTTAATTTTTTAAATTTTATTTTATTAATTGTTTTTTTTTTTTTTTTGAGACAGAGTCTTGCTCTGTCTCCCAGGCTGGAGTGCAGTGGCGCAGTCTTGGCTCACTGCACCCTCCACCCCTCTAGGTTTAAGCAGTTCTCTGCCTCAGCCTCCGGAGTAGCTGGGATTACAGGCGCGTACCACCAGGCCTGGCTAATTTTTTGTATTTTTAGTAGAGACAAGGTTTCACCATCTTGGCCAGGCTGGTCTTGAACTCCTGACCTCGTGATCCACCCACCTTGGCCTCCCAAAGTGCTGGGATTACAGGCGTGAGCCACTGCGCCCGGCCCAAAGTATGGGTTTTATGTGACCATATCTATTCAATTCTCTTGGTAAAGACCTGAGTGGAATTTCTGGGTCATATGGGTAACTCTATGGTTAGCTTTTTGAGCAACTGCCAAACTTTTCCCAGAGGGCTCTGCATTCCCACTAGCAACATAGTGGATTCCAGCTGGGACCCAGAGAGTCCCAGCTTCTGTGTGTCCTGCCAGCACTTGTCTCACTGTGTTTTGGGTTGTGGCCGTTCCAGTTGGCGGGTGTTTTCCCAGTGGCTAGTGATGTTGTGCTGCTTCTCGTGGGCATGTGGCCCATTTTTCTGCCTTCTTTGGAAGGATGTCTGTTCAACTCCTTTCCCCGTGTTTAAATGGGGTTATTTGTTTTTTATTATTGAATTGTAAGTTCTTTATATATCCTAGGTACCAGGTCCTTATGCATGATTTGCAAATATTTTCTTCCATTTGTTGTCCTTTGAAGCACAAAAGTTTTAAATTTTGATGAAATCTAATTCAACTCTCTCTTTTATTGCTTGAATTTTTTGCTTTGGACCTAGAAAATCATTCCCTTTGGTCAAAAAGATTTTCTCCTGCATTTTCTTCCAAGATGTTCGTAATTTCAGCACTTATATTTAGGTCTGTGATCTACTTTGACTTAATTTTTGTGTATAGTAAGAGGTAGGGTCCAAATTTGTTCTTTTCAAGTGACCCATCAGGTGTCCCTATCCCATCTGTCATAACGATGCTTTCCTCCCTGTGGGGTGACCCTGGCCTCGCTGTCAGAGACCAGCTGGCTGTAAGCGCTCGCATGTCTCTCTGAAGAGGCTCCGCGGTTCTGGTCACTGTGCCTGAGCGCCAGGTGCTGCCAGGTGAGGCCCCTGCTGCTCACCCTGGGCTGTGCTTTCTCCCAGCCACTCTCCTTCCAGATGCAGCCGAGAGGAGTGTTCAGGCACACGCAGGTCTCAGCACACCCCACTTTGTCCTACTGCAACTCTGGGTGTCCTTCAAGCCCTTAGGCCAATCTGCATTCTTTGCTGGATTCAGAAACATTCACACTGTGCTCCAGCCAGAAGCTTCTCAGAAGGAGGAGGTGTTTCAGGGGGCCTCTAGCACAGCATTCCACTGCTTCCGTTCCCAGGACCTATGGGTATCCGGGCCCATGGCAGGCATTTTGGCATCTGTGTATTTGGGATCCTTTCTGCCCTGTGGCTCGAGAACATCAGGAAGTTCCAGCATGACCCCTCTTGAGACTGGTGGGAGTTTGTCCCATGTCTGAACAGAGGTGATTGGGGATTTGGTAGGAGATCACCTAGAAAGGCCGCTCTCGGGACTGCTGTTTAGGCTGTGAACTCCCAGCAGACGACTTCATCTTGGCCTCAGACTCCAGACAGACACCTCTTAATATATTGAAATATCTTCTTTGAACGTTTTACATGCCAATAGAACACTTTTAAGTCAAGTTGTACTGTATTACACACATGCGCGCGCACACCCTCTTCCCTTCAGAAGTGGAGCTGCGTGAGCTCTTTTTCATCTTTGCGGTGGCGGATGAGTTGTGATTGTTTGCCATGGGTGGTGGTAGAATGTTAAGCGTGTTTGAATAACCACTGAGAATAGGTTGATTATGGAAAGAAAACATGGACAAAGTAGATTATGGACTGAATTGGGTTATACCAAGGAATTCCTGTTGCTTTTGCTAGTTGTAATAATAGCTTTGTGTTTTGGTAAGAAAAAGGCCTTAGTGTTTAGTAATGCATACTGAAGTAGATGGGGCAAAATAACAGGTTATCTGAAATTTGCTTTATTTTTTTATCTTATTTATTTATTTTTTTGAGACAGTCTTGCTCTGTCACCCAGGTTGCAGTGCAGCAGCGTGATCTCAGCTCACTGCAACCTTTGCCTCCTGGGTTCAAGGGAGTCTCCTGCTAAGTAATCCAAGTAGCTGGGATTACAGGCACCTACCACTGTACCCGGCTAATTTTTGTATTTTTAGTAGAGATGGGATTTCACCACGTTGGTCAGGCTGGTCTCAAACTCCTGGCCTCAAATAATCTGCCCACCTCGGCCTCCCAAAGTGCTGGTATTACAGGCGTGAGCCACCATGCCTGGCCTGAAATTCGCTTTAAATTACCTCAGGCAAATACAGAAATGTACATGGCTCGATCGGTGATGCTGAGGCATCAACATGCTGAGATCTCGGGATCCGGGTGATAGGCGGCTGGAGGGTCGCTGTGCTATCCTTTCTTCCTGCAGTTGGAAATGTTCATAGTTTGAAGAAGGATGTTAAGGTTGGGGGTGTAGGACTTCCGAAAACATTACATCTCCCATGGGAATTGTTGAGCGTGAGTGGCCACAGTTGCTCTAAGGCCAGCCGAGCAGATAAGTGTCTTTCCTCAGCTCTCCAGGGTCTGCAGGCAGCTCTTCTTTTGCCTCTAGTTGCATTTCTTGAGAACAGTTAGGTACATTTCCTTTCTTTTCTCTCCCTTTCCTGCCCAGACATTATACAACGTGAAGGCTGAGATCTTTCCCCCTTCGGGAATGGAGTACTGCAGAACAGGCTCCCTCTGCTCCCTGGAGGTATCGATCACGAGGCTCTCAGACCTCTTGGAGGTGGATAAGGATGAAGCACTGACCGAATCTGATGAGCATTTTTCGACAAAGCTTATGTATGAAGGTAGGTGGTCTCGAACCCATAGGCTGAAGCGGTCCTCACGCCTTGGCCTCCCAGAGTATTGGGATTACAGGTATGAGGCACTGCACCCAGCCCATCTTGCATGTTGAGTGGCTCTTTTACCCAGGCATCATAGCATGACACCCTGTGCCGTTAGTCACGTGAGAAGCATGGCTTCCTGAGTTGTGCAGATCTTCCAAATGGGGGCACCTCTTGTTTGACAATATTTTTTTAAAATCTGCATTTGTGATCTCTCAGGGAGAGCTTGGAGCATCAGGACTCTTAAGCTCACAGTGGCAAGTGTAAGTTTTCCAAAATTCTGATTTTTGCTCAAAGTCTCAGATGGCATCATTGGCAGCAAATACTCATGTTGTTTTCTTTGAAGTGACAGGCTTACATCATTCATTTTTAATCAAACGTCTGCCAAATACCCAACACTGAATAACTAGCTTCCCCAGCACTCTTGCAAGTGGAAAGGGCGTTCTGTGAAAACAGCGGCTATTTCGGCTCACAGCACCGAGCGCTCCCCACGTGCTTTCCCTGAGCCAGCTGTCATTCTGCAGCAGAGACCCAGAGAATGTCAAGAACACAAGCACTCAAGAGTGGAAATAACTCAAATGTCCTTCAGCCTGAGAGCGGTTAAACAAACTGGCACATCTGATTCCTCCTCAGCAATGAAACAGAAGGGACTGTTGACACACGTAGTGCTGTGGTTGGATCTCAAGGGCATTGTACTAAGAAAAAGCCAATCCTATAAGGAGGTGTACTGTGTGACTCCATTTCTAAATGACACCCTCAAAATGCCAGCCGCAGAAGGAGGGCGGGTCAGTGTTGCACAGAGCAGCAGGAGGCCGTCCTCTGTGGTAATGGAGAGTTCTGGGCCAGGGCCGCTGTGGTGGTTACAAGAATCTACACATGTGACAAATGCCATAGAATTAGACCCAAAGAATGCCTGCAAAAGGTGCTGAAATCCAGTGGGGTTTGCAGCCTGATTCATCCTGTAGTGAGGTCTACGTTCTGCTTCACTCCATATTGAAATCCAGTGGGGTCTGCAGCCTGGTTCACTCTAGTGAAATCCAGTGGGGTCTGCAGCATGGTTTGCTCGGTAGTAAATCCCAGTGAGTCCTGGCAGCCATGGTTCACCCCTACCTGGAGGGCTGTCTGCTGAATTACAACGGATAGTTTTCCCCGGGAAGGATGCTGGGTGCAGGAAACAGGGCCTGCTTTCGAACCACCTGGGCCGCCTATTGGGCAGCCAGGAGGGTTGCCCTGGATTCTCAGAGACTGCAGTTCAGTAGAAGCTAGAGGATTAAGCTCTCAACCGCGAGGGACGGCAGGCTCCAGCTGCTGTCTCACGAAAGACACAGCCTGCGTTCATCGGTACTTCTCGAAATCCGGTGTGAGGTCTGCAGCCTGGTTCATTCTGTAGTGAAATCCAGTGGGGTCTACAGCCTGGTTCACTGTATGTTACCAATGTCAGCTTCCTGTGTTACATGAGATGGCACAGTTGGGTGAAGCTGGTGATGAAGGTTTGTGACCCCTCTACTATTTTTACAACTTCTTGTGAGTCTATAAACATTTCACAATTAAAAAACAAAAAAAGTGTACTCAGGAGCTGAATTTAATAAAATGAACACTTTTGACTACTTTGTGAAGCGTGGCATTTTGTTTTGGTTTTTTGCTGTGAGTTCATGGCAGTGATCTGGCTCCTGAGTCACGCCATTGTGGTTGCCCCAGCAGCACCGAGGTTAGCAGCGTGGAAAGGCAGGAGTGTGAAAGCTATGAGCTTGCGGGTGCCCTGAGAGCCACACTCTGAGAACCGTCACTCCATTGCCTTCCTCCGGACACTCCTAGGGCCTCTGTGTGTCCTGTAGTAGCCCCTGTCCTCAAAGGTCTGCCATTCCTACCTACCGGATGTCCATCTCCCTGAGCCCTTCTCTGCTGCTTATGGCCTTCTGGTCACTCACTCCCCCTGGGCGGTTGCTCGGTGTCCTCATGATGGGAAGCTGTGACCTCTTTGCCAGGCCAACTACTACTGGATGGCAAAGATCCTGTCTTGCTTACTGGATGGCAAGGATCCTGTCTTGCTTACTTTCATTTCATATCTCCAGGGCTGGTCCCAGTGAATGATGACTTAGGTGTTTGAATTGCATTGAATTACATGAGGGTTGTTTTAATAATCAGTGTTAATAATAACACCTGCCATATATTAAGACACTACCATGTCCCAGGAGTGAGACTAAATGCTTTACATACAAGGGTTCTTCAAACAAATCACGGAAGATACATTATGAAAAAACTATGCATGGATTTCAATACTTTTTGCACCAAAATAAGCTCCTCCTCACTGAGCAGGATCGAGTTTGAGGCACTAAGAAGGAGAAGACGTCAGTTTAAAAGCGCCCCTCTCAGAGCAACGTGAATTCTGCTAAAATTAAATCAGGAGCCAACACTGGCCGGGCGTGGTGGCTCACGCCTGTAATCCCAGCATTTTGGGCAGCCAAGGCAGGCGGATCACCTGAGGTCAGGAGTTCGAGACCAGCCTGGCCAATATGGCGAAACTCCATCTCTACTAAAAATACAAAAAATTAGCTGGGTGTGGTGGTGTGCACCTGTAATCCCAGCTACTTGGGAGGCTGAGGCAGGAGAATCACCTGAACCCAGGAGTTGGAGGTTGCAGTGAACCGAGATTGTGCCATTGCACTCCAGCCTGGGCAACGAGAGAGAAACTAACTCCGCCTCAAAAAAACAACAACAAAAAAAAAACAACATCAAATTTATGGTGAAGCTTGGGTGGAAGAATGGTGAAATCATTGATGCTTTATGAAAAGTTTATGAAATTCTTTGGACAGTGCCCCAAAGAGTTAAGTAGTTTGCAAATGGATACCTTGTTTTAAGAAGGGACGAGATGATGCTGAAGATTAAGGCCACAGCAAGCAGACCATCCACATCCATTGTCAAGGAAAGAATTCACCTTTTTCATGCTCTAATTGGAGAGAACTGACAATTAACAGCAGAAATGAGAGCCAACACCGCAGACATCTCAACTGGTTCAGCTTATGCAATTAGGACAGAAAGGTGAGCAAACGTTCCACTCAGTGGGTGCCAAAACCCTAACACCCAGGTCCACGGCCAACCAGAGCAGAGCTTCCCATGGAAACTTCAAACACATGGGATCAAGATCCTGAAGCATTTACTCAAAGAACCTTAACAGGAGATGCAGTGTGGCCTTCCCAGTACCATTCTGAAGACAAAGCAGACATGGCAATGGCTACCAAGAGGTGGGGTGGCCCAGCCAGAGCAGAAGCAGACCGATCAAGAGCAGAGGCCACAGCAACAGGTTTTTGGGATACTCAAGGCATTTTGCTTATTGACTTCCTGGAGAGTCGAAGGACAACATCATCTGTGTGTTATGAGAGTGTTTAGAGGAAGATAGCAAGAGCTTTGGTAGAAAAACCCCTGGGGAAGCTTCACCAGAGAGTCCTCCTCCACCACAACAATGCTCCTGCTCATTCCTCAAACGAGCCCAACTTTGCGAGGGTTTCTATTGGAAATCATGAGGCATCCACCTTATGGACCTGATTTGGCTCCTTCTGACTTATTTTGTTTCCTGATCTTAAAAGTTTTAAAAGGCACCCATTTTTATTCGGCTAATAATGTAGAAAAAGACTGCCTTGACATGGCTAAATTCTCAGGCCTCCCAGTTCTTCAGGGATGGACTAAATGGCATTGTAAGCAATGACATCCATTGCTTACAAACATGTCTTGACTTTAGTGGGGCTTATGTTGAGAAATAAAGCTTATATTTTCTATTTGCATCTTTGGATTCCATTTTTGCGTGAACTTTTTGTAGTTCCCTCATACATACCTCTTTCCATCCTTAAAAAGCAGCTCTGTGAGGCTGGTGGTGTTCTCCCCACTATACAGAGGTCATCGAGCCTGGAGGCCTTGGGATGCTCTTCTGAGTGGCAGAGTTGGCTTCAGACCCAGTGGTCTTGGAGACTGTCACTTACCAGACAGAACTCATTTAACTGCCAAAGTAACCATACTTTGGAAGATGACACAAAAATTTGAAATCAAAATTAATTCATTTATTAACCTCACAGGAAAAATGCCGTTTTCTGTACATGTCCAGCATAATTCATTCTAATCCAGAACGAATTGAAGTTGGACTCAGTGAAATAGGTGTTGTCACCGTGAAAGTGCATGGCTATATCTTCAGGTGCAGCTACAAGGCACTGGGCTCTGTGTCCGCGGTGTTTTGTCAGACACCGTTGGGTGAGAAGATTGGGTAACGATGGCTGTGACTCTCGCCCAAGTACTTGAAGGCCCGTCCTGGGTGACACAGCGCTTCCTCTCGTTGCAGTTGTCGACAACAGTAGCAATTGGGCCGTGTGTGGGAAAAGCTGCGGTGTCATCTCCATGCCAGTGGCTGCTCGGGCCACTCACAGGGTCCACATGGAAGTGATGCCGCTCTTCGCGGGGTATCTCCCTCTGCCCGACGTCAGGCTGTTCAAGTACCTCCCCCATCATTCTGCGCACTCCTCCCAACTGGACGCTGGTAAGGACTTTTTAAGAAAAAGTTTACCTTCAGTATTCGAGCAGGTGATGACTTTGTGCGAGAGCTGATACGCTTGTGAGTGAGCAGGTGTGAGAACTGGCGGCATGTTTTCAGTGCCAGGAGAAACTGGTACCAGAAACCTCGTCTGCTGTTAGAATCTCAGGCACTGCTCTGAAATCAAGCCTCTGTGCGCAGAGTGCTCTGTAAAGGGGCAGCGTCGGGTGGCATTCTGCACATTCAGCCTGGTTCCATGTGGCTTTGCCAGTCCCCAGGTGAGTGTGGGCACAGCTTGGGTCTAACTTACTGTGTGTTTTGCAGACAGCTGGATAGAAAATGACAGCCTGTCAGTAGACAAGCACGGGGACGACCAGCCAGACAGCAGCAGCCTTAAGAGCAGGGGCAGCGTGCACTCAGCCTGCAGCAGCGAGCACAAAGGCCTGCCCATGCCCCGGCTGCAGGCACTGCCGGCCGGCCAGGTCTTCAACTCCAGCTCAGGCACGCAAGTCCTGGTCATCCCCAGCCAAGATGACCACGTCCTGGAAGTCAGTGTAACATGACAGCGCTGGGGTGAACACATGCCATGGCCCAGCTAGGAGTGCACTTTATGGGACTGTGACTGGACTCTTCTCCGTTCTGGCTCCAGCCAGACCTTCAGTGGTCCTGCCTGGCTGTGGGGACGTCAGAGAGCATCATCATGCAGCTGGCCAGCGAGTTCTGTTGTTGTTTTCATGCCGCCTGTGATCTCACATTCCTGCTTTTCTCACCCCGTCCCCATGCTGGTGTCCCACGCCACTTACTCAGAGCTCCAGCCTCCCTCCCCCTACCTCACACGCTGCTCATGAAAGTTGCCACCCATGCTGTCTCCACGAAGCAGCCTCTGTCTGCTGGCTCTTTGTGGAAGGCCATTTGTCTTTCAGGTAGACACTCAGCAGGCCTTGCATTCTTAGTGACGTGTGTGCCTTTCTGGTCACACAGCTGCCCAGGTTCCTGATCGGGGTTTATTTGTGTCCCCTAAGGGGTAAAACAGCCGTTTACCGCAGATCCTCTCGTTGTGCTTTTCTAGAGTAACACCCTTCTAGGGGAGGTGGGTGGGGGGAGGGAGGGATCATAACCCCTTCTGTGCCTTGGGATGCCGGAGCTGGGGGACCTGGAGGCCCATCAGCCGGAGCCACGTGAAAGGTACTGAAGAAAGCTGAGACCCGGCTGTGAGGAACTCCTCGGCGGTGAGGTGGTTTAGGGATAAATGTTTCTAGAACCCTGTGGTCCCCTATAATGTTGATAGAATATCATATGCACTGGGAGTTAAATATGTATTTAATTTAATGATCATTATATATGTGGGGGTTAATACGTTTTTCTGTCCCTTTAAAGTCTTTACATGTAATTGTAGCTGTATAATCATTATTTTTCTTTTGCACCTTAAGTCTTAGAAATTAAGATGTTCCATCGTGAGGATGAGAGAGGTCCTCAGTGGGTTTTCAGTCTGGTTGTAGGGAAGGACTCAAGTCCTGGAATGTCCTCCGCTGGTCTACTGAGTTGCAGTCACACTGTTCCAATGGAGTATTTGCTTTCGGTTGTAAATTTAATTGTACATATGGTTGATTTATTATTTTTAAAAATACAGACTAACTGATGTAATGTTTATGTGTAAGTTGCACCAAAATCAAGGACAAAATAAGTGTGTTTGTTTTACAGGTGTGAAAGTCACAGCTTGTAAATAAGTGTTGTACGTATTAAACCTTTTCCAGCTCTCCAAAGCGATGTATTTTTGTACATATGAAATAGAGTACTCTTAATTTCCTGGGCAAGCGTGCTTGGAATTGAACTTGACAAGATTAGCGCGAGCAGATAGAATCGGGTCCAGCAGCGAGTGGCCCTCGTGTGAATCCCCGTGGATATGCAAGTCGTGGAGAGAAGGAGCACCGGGTTCCCGCCCAGCACGGTGCTTGCGGGAGGCAGTGGGGCGTGGGAGGAAGGAGGCACAGACTGGGGAAACGTGACAGCTGTCATTTCCAGTATTCTCTGTGTTATCTTTTAGCTCATTCAATAAATAAAGGTGATGTGATTTTTTTTTTCCTTCTACGTCTTTTTCATTTGTAGAAATTGGAGACATGTAAAGAAGATAAATAATTGTGTATTTAAACTTCCCAGAAATTTATCTTCCTCATGTGCAGTTTAAAACTAACAAACTTGGTCAAACTAGTTAGCAAATTAGAACTTCAGAATCTAATGATAGTTTAGGGTTTCTAAAATAAGGTTTTTTTATCGTAAAAATTGATGATTGCCCTGCATTTCTACCAAGTCCTATGAATAAAGAGATGGGAGATTTGATTCTGTCAGAAGAGCCTGTAATCCGTGTTGTCAGCCTGGGAGGCTTCCCCAGTCTATAATGTAGCTTTCGCTCTTACCCTTTCTCTCTTACCTTCTGGAAGAGGGAATGTGATTAAATGTTTTATTTATTACTCTCTGATATTCTTGTATCTAGTTCTACTCCTAGGATGAAATTATCCAACTTCATATATATTTAGAGGAAGAAAGTGAAGGAGAAATTTAAAATGTTTACAGTGCTTTCTTATTGCCTGAAAATGGAATGAAATCAAATTTATCAGTTTTTTCCCCCAATTACCCAAAAGATCTTTTGCAAATTATGTTACATGAATGCTTCTGCCTCTTTAAGACAAAGAAGGTTACCCAAAATTGTCATTTTTTTCTTAATGTTTGTCATAAAAGTCCTAAAAAAGTAACTGTAATTGGATTTTTATTGTTTTATGTAAAGTAAGGTCTATGTGTTTGAGACAAGCTGGTTTTGTTGATAAAGATGTAAGAGATGTTAAATAATTGTGAAGCCGGATATACAATGTGTATCTAAAAAGCAAGGAATTTGCAGCCATTTTACAAATATCTGTGGAACATGTAAATACTGTGAAATGGAAAATAAAATAAGTTATAATTTTTGTGAATTTCATGGGATGTCCTATGATTGGAAAAATTATAACTTCTGATTCTAATGTGGAAATTGTATTTAATCAGAAAATGATTTTACCTACAACAGTTCCATTGTCAGCACAGCCCAGGAGGGTCAGATTCCTGTATTAATTACTCTTAGTGGAGAAGTTAGATATCCTATACAGAATTAGGAGAAAAAATACAGGCTTCTATTCAAATTATCTTTAGTGCTTAAAATTAAGTTTTACAATGAAATCAGATACTCTAGGTTTGTATATAAAATGAAAAGCTATACTACTTTTTATAAAAGGGCAAACTGGGCTGATCTAAATGTTTTACTCTCAACTGTGTTCTTTAAATCCTACCTGGTTTTTAAATTTTATTTTCATGAAAATGCTCCTTTCTCTACATTTACTCATCCTTTATACATCAGGCTGTAAGACTCCCAAGCATTAATACAATGTGTTGGGACTTTGTGACTGGAAAAGGTGACAAGTTGGTGACTTTGACACTGCAGGTATTCCATTTTCATGGTTTACTATGAAAAGTCATTTTTCATATTATGTAATATATTGTTACATTAAAACCATTGTATTAAGACTTTAAAATGTAAGCATTGTAATTCTGAAAATACACGTTTTAAGAAGAAACTGCTGTTTTGCACTGGATCTTTTGCTGTGACATGGTGTGACAACAGTATGTAATGTGAAGATTTTCTTGTTTTACCTCCCTAGTCCTTGTTCCTGACTCTTGGCATAGATTATTTGCTTTTTGGGAAGCATTCGGAATTTTTTTTTTTTTTTTTTCTGAGACAGTCTTGCTGTGTTGCCCAGGCTGAAGTGTGATGGCGCGATCTCTGCTCACTGCAAACTCCGCCTCCCAGGTTCAAGCCATTCACCTGCCTCAGCCTCCTGAGTAGCTGGGACTACAGGCATGCGCCTCAGTTTTGTACTTTAGTAGAGACGGTGTTTCACCATGTTGGCCAGGCTAGTCTCGAACTGCCGACCTCAGGTCATCCGCCCTCCTCAGTCTCTCAGGCGTGAGCCACCGCACCGGCCAGCATTCGGGACTTGATTCATAATTCCTTACCCAGTAGCTCACAAGAACGAAGACATTTGGGTGTGCAGGGCTCTCGGATGTTGTGGACGCTGCTGTGCCAGGCTGGGCCTCGGTGCGGAGAGCGCCCTGCAGCGTGGCTCCGGGCTGTGGGCGGGGCCCGGAGAAGGCCCCGCCTCGGGAGGGGTTGGGCCGCTTGCGTTCAAACTCCGCCTCCGAGCCGGGCGAGAGCGAGACGGGTCCTCCGGCCTCCTGGGGCGCTGCGGACAGTGGTGCGCGGCCCCGCCCCGGAAGCGCGCGCTGTGGGCGGTGCGCGCCGCCTCTTCCCGGAAGTGCGTGCTGTGGACGGTGGCGCGCGGACCCCGGGAACGGTCTCTGTGGGCGGCAGTCGGCTTGAGCTGCGGCGCACGTGCGGTGGCAGTGATGAAATTCGCCTACCGGGTGAGCGTGGGCGGCGGGCGGTCTGTTCGATCGGCGCGGCTGTTCCGGTGGACGGCACCTGGGCTGGCGCAGGGCGGGCTGGGGCGCGTGGTCTGCTTTCGCGGCGTCTGGCCGCGTGGGGGTCGCCGGCGGTCTGCGCGCCCGTGGCCTCGGGGATGCCGGGCTGTGGTGGGGCTCCTGGGAGAGCTGGGACGGAGGCGCCGACGGCTCCTCGGAGGGAACAGGGACATTTGTCGGGGTCCCGGGGTGTTTTTAATCTTAGTATGGCCCCGCCCAAAGGCTGGAGTTGGTGCCGTCGGGGAGGGCAGAGCACCCTCGGGAGGGATGAGGAGGTGGGACGGGGAGGGGGCGCGAGCAGGAGGGGTGAGAACAGGAGGGACCCCGGGCCCGGGGCTGCTCGCTAACGAGCGAGCGTCCAGGTGAGCAGAAGAGCAGGGAACCGAGGTGGGAGCCCTGTTTCCCGAGGCCGGAGAATTCCTGAGGAATTCCTGAGGCGGACACGCTCAGTCTCGAGAGCCAGGGAAGACTTGTCCCAGATGTGAAGTGCAGGAGGCGGGTGGGACAGGTAATAAGAGGGGGCCGTGGAGCCAGCCTGGGGGTCTCTGAGGCGTTTGCTACAGCTGGCTGGTTATGGGGACGCCCGTGTTTCCCACAGTAGCCCTGACTGTTGGGCCTCCAGGGTTGCACGGGCTTCTGCTGCTGAGCCCACCGTGTACTACACTTGCCCTGTCCGAAACTGAGCGTGGTACTGGCCCCTCAGAGTGCTGCTCCTGTGTCCCCTGTGGTGGTGGAGGCACCGCTGTGTGCCCAGCACCACACCAGAAGCCGTATCCACGTCCTCGCAGGCCAGGACTTCTTCCGCTCCATATTCTTATATGGCAAAAAGTGTCCCTTGAAGCCTGCCTGGCCGCTTGAAGTCATTCTGCTGACCAGGCTCCTCCCTGAGGTCCTGAAGGCGCTGCCCACCCACGGCTTCGGAGCCTGACTGGTGCCTTCCCATTTAGATTCCAGCTCAGGTGACGCTTCCAGGTGGCTCTCCGTGACCACCCTCTAAAGTAGCCCTTCCTCCCACGCTTCTCATCCCCCTCCTGCTAGAGTATGAGTATGCGTGTCTGTGCACATGGCAGTCTCCGGCGAACGCTCGTTCTCGTGAATTAGTAAATAAGTGAATAGTGTGCTGGCTTGCAACACTTCTGGATGCCCTGAGCTCTAAGCACTTTCGGGGTGCTGTTCCATTGTTGCAGCTTTTTTCTTGGTGAAATGAGGGCTCCATGCCCCTCTTCACCTGGCAGGCGCCTCCTGTCTTGGGAGGCTTCCTCAGTGCTCCCGGGGGCATCTTACTCATCTCTGCGGGAGCTTGGGCCCCCCCGGGCTCCTCTGGTCTCCTGAGGATCAGGCTCCCTTCTTCCTCTCTTACCCAGGAAATGTGAACGGGCCCCCAAGGTGAGGTTCTCTATGCCATCTCTCTGCCCAGATTCTTCACTTAGTACTTTTCTGGGAGTCGACTGTTTTCTTTGTGTTAAGACAATTTTGGTTTCTTTTCAGTTTTCAAATTTGCTGGGTACGGTGTACCGGCGTGGGAACCTAAATTTTACCTGCGATGGAAATGCAGTTATCAGTCCTGTGGGCAATAGAGTCACTGTATTTGACCTTAAAAAGTAAGTATGTGAAGGTGCTCTTCATAATGGTGATACTGATTACTATTATCGGTATTTTTAAAGTAGCAGATGAAAGCTGACAGTGTCTTCTGTGCCTTCTTTTTAATGGCACACCCGTTGATTAAGGAAGCCCAGGACAGGACTACAGGACAGGTTAGGGTCAGCAGATCAGTTGTGGAAATTGGCAGCCAGACCCAGTTCTTCGTTCTAGTGCCTTAGCCAGGCCCGGTAAAATGGTGTGTCGCTTGGCTCTGTTACCTGGGAAGGGACCCTGTCTCTGCGCTGTAAAGGGTGGGTGGGGAAAAGGTGTAGCTCAGGGTTAGCCCTTCCCCCATCAGGGACGGCCCCTCAGGGCCGAGAGGCCAGGGCTGCTGGGGGAGTTGAAGGTGCCTTGGACTCCTGCTGGGGAGCCCTGCTGCCACTGGGCCTCACCAGTTCGACGGGCAGGCCCAAAGCTTCCAGCTCTGCAGCTGGAGATCAGTTCCTGTGTGCTGTTGCACTTTGCTTCATGGTTCTGTGTGAATGCTGTTTTACCACAAAGTGAAGGTGTGTCGAAACGCTGCTTGGAGCAAGTTGGTCGGTGCCGTTTTCCAGCAGCGGGGGCTCACTTCATGTCTCTGTGTCACATTTTGGTAATTTTTGCAATACTTCAAAGTTTATTATACCTGTGAGGGTGTTCAGTGATCATCTTTGCTATTACTCTCGTAATTGTTCTGGGGTGCCGTGATCCGTGCCCATGTAAGACGGCGAGCTTAATCCGTAAGCACTGTGTGTGCTGTGACTGCTCCACCGACCGGCTGTTCCCACCCCCACCCCCCCGTTTCTCTTCCTCTACTTGGGTCTCCCTATTCCCTGACACAAGCGATATTGAAATTAGGCCAGTTAATAATGGCTTACAGTGGCCACTGCGTGTTCATGTGAAAGGAAGAGTCACACAACTCACCTGAAATCAGAAGCTAGAAGTGACTCAGCTTAGTGAGGAAGGCATGTGTGTCAAAAGCTGAAATAGGCCGAAAGCCAGGTCTCTGCCACCAAACAGGCAAGTTGTGAATGCAAGGAAAAAGCTTTTGAAAGAAATTAAAAGTGCTACTCCGGTGAACATATGAGTTACAAGAAAGCAAAACAGCCTTATTTCAGATATGGATAAAAGTTTGAGTGATCCAGATAGAAGATCAAACCAGCCACAACATCCCCTTAAGCAAGTCAAAGCCTGATGCACAGCAAGGCCCTGCCTCTCCTCTGTTCCGTGAGGGCTGAGGTGAGGAAGCTGCAGGAAAAAAGTTGGAAGCTAGCAGAGGTTGGTTCATGAAGTTTAAGGAAAGAAGCCATCTCCACAACACAGAAGTGCAAAGTGAAGCAGCAAGTGCTGATGGAGAAGCTGCAGCACGTTATCCAGAAGATCCAGCTGAGATCATTGATGAAGCTGACTACACTAAACTACAGAGTTTCAGTGGAGACAAAACAGCCTTCTATTGGAAAAAGATGGCCAAGCGCAGTGGCCCATGCCTGTAATCCCAACACTTTGGGAAGCTGAGGTAGGCAGATCACTTGAGGCCAGGAGCTTGAGACCAGCCCGGCCAATATGGTGAAACCTGATCTCTACTAAAAGTACAAAAATAAGCCAGGCATGGTGGCATAGTCCTGTAAATCCCAGCTACTCAGGAGGCTGAGGTTCAAGAATTGCTGGAACCCGGGAAGCAGAGCTGAGATGGTGCCAGTCCACTCCAGCCTGGGCAACGGAGCAAGACTCTATCAAAAAATAAATACATTTTAAAAAAAGAGAAAGATGCCATCGAGGACTTAACATAGCTACAGAGGAGAAGTCAATGTCTGGCTTCAAGCAACAGGCTGACTCTCTTATGAGGGGCTAATGCAGCTGGGGCCATTAAGTTGAAGCCAGTGCTGATTCACTGTTCAGAAAATCCTAATGTCCTTCACAGTGATGCTCAAGCTACTCTGCCTGTGCTTTATAAGTGGAACAGCAAAGCCTGGATGACAGCACATCTGTTTACAGCATGGTTACAGCATGGTTTACTGAATCTTTCCAGCCCATTGTTGAACCCACTAAGGTTCCTTTCAAAATATTCCTGCTGATGAACAACGTACCTGGTCACCCCTGAGCTCCAATGGAGACGCATAAGGAGATGCTGTCTTCATGCCTGCTACCACCACATCTCTTCTTCAGCCTACAGGAGCGACTTTAACGTTCAAGTCTTACCATTTAAGAAATATATTTTGTAAGGCAGTAGCTGCCATAGATAGTGATTCCTATAACGGATGTGGGAAAAACCAATAAAAAGCCTTCTGGAAAGGAGCCGCCATTCTAGATGTCATTCAGTGAGGGTGGAGTGTCAGCATTAACAGGAGTGTGAAAGAAGTTGAAAGTCCAAGCCTCATGGATGACTGAGGGGTTCGAGACTTTGGTGGAAGAAGTTACTGCCGATGCGGTAAAAATAGCAAGAAGATTAGAAATGGAAGCAGAGCCTGAAGATGGGACTGAATTGCCACAATGTCACAATAGATATTGAATGGATGAGGAGCTGCTGCTTATGGATGAGCAAAGCAAGTGGTTTGAGGCAAAGTCTCACTCTTGTCCCCCAGGCTGGAGTGCGATGGCGTGACCTCGGCTCACTGCAACCTCCACCTCCCAGGTTCAAGCGATTCTCCTGCCTCGGGCTTCCCCTCACCGAAGTAGCTGGGATTACAGGCGCTTGCCACCGTGCCCGGCCAATTTTTGTATTTTTAGTAGAGACGGGGTTTCACCATTGTTAGCCAGGCTGGTCTAGAACTCCTGACCTCAGGCGGTCCACCCTCCTTGGCCTCCCAAAGTGCCGAGATTACAGCCACCACCCCCGGCCAGCAAGTGGTTTCTTGAGATGGAATCTACTCCTGGTGAGGATACTGTAAAGACTATTGAAATGACAACAAAGGATTTAGAATATGACATCAATTTAGTTGATAAAATGCTGGGAGCATTTGTGAGGATTGACTCCAGTTTTGAAAGAAGGTCTGTTGTGGGTAAAATGCTATCAAACAGCATCATGTGCTACAGAGACATCTTGTGAAAGGAAGAGTCCATCGATACAGCACACTTCGTCGTTGTCTTGTTTTAGGAATTGGCAATGGCCACCCCATTTCAGCAACCGCCACCGTGCCTGGTCAGCAGCCATCCACATCGAGGCCAGCTGTCTACCAGCAAAAAGATGAAGACTCACTGAAGGCTCAGATGATCATTAGCATTTTTTAGCAGTAAAGTGTTTTTAAATTAAGGGATGCATGTTGTTGCTTTAGACAGAATGCTAATACTGATAGATTATAGACAGAATGCTAATACTGATAGATTATAGCACACATGAGTAGACAGCAGCGCACACCAATAGACTAAAGTACACACTTAGACGACAGTACACACGAACAGACTGCAGTGCACACGAATAGAGCACAGCACACACTTACAGACTACAGCACACACTAGTAGACTGCGCCATACTGTTTACGGTATGGTGTAACACAGCTCGGCTATGGGGAAGCCAGAACCTGTGTGCCTCGCTCGATTGCAGTATAAGCGTTATCTGTAGCATCTCCGAGGAGTTCCTGTACCCACTTATTTTCCATTTTCCAGCAACAGTGTTACATGGGTGCGCTGTCATGGCAGTTAATTCCTGTTGGGCATTTAGCTTGCTTCTGGTATTCTAATGTCACAGTGAGGCGGAATAATCCTCTCATCGTACCATCCTGGAAGCAGAATTGATGTATCCAATTTCTTTTCTTTTTTTTTTTGAGACAGAGTCTTGCTCTGTCGCCTAGGCTGGAGTGCAGTGGTGCAGTCCCGGCTAACTGCAACCTCTGCCTCCCAGGTTCAAGCGATTTTCCTGCCTCAGCCCCCTGAGTAGCTGGTATTACAGGCACCTGCCACCATGCCCAGCTAATTTTGGGGTTTTTTTTTTTTTTTTTTCTGAGACGGAATCTCCCTCTGTCGCCCAGGCTGGAGTGCAGTGGCGTAACCTCGGCTCACTGCAAGCTCTGCCTCCCGGATTTACGCCATTCTCCTGCCTCAGCCTCNTAGTAGACTGCGCCATACTGTTTACGGTATGGTGTAACACAGCTCGGCTATGGGGAAGCCAGAACCTGTGTGCCTCGCTCGATTGCAGTATAAGCGTTATCTGTAGCATCTCCGAGGAGTTCCTGTACCCACTTATTTTCCATTTTTCCAGCAACAGTGTTACATGGGTGCGCTGTCATGGCAGTTAATTCCTGTTGGGCATTTAGCTTGCTTCTGGTATTCTAATGTCACAGTGAGGCGGAATAATCCTCTCATCGTACCATCCTGGAAGCAGAATTGATGTATCCAATTTCTTTTTCTTTTTTTTTTTTGAGACAGAGTCTTGCTCTGTCGCCTAGGCTGGAGTGCAGTGGTGCAGTCCCGGCTAACTGCAACCTCTGCCTCCCAGGTTCAAGCGATTTTCCTGCCTCAGCCCCCTGAGTAGCTGGTATTACAGGCACCTGCCACCATGCCCAGCTAATTTTGGGGTTTTTTTTTTTTTTTTTCTGAGACGGAATCTCCCTCTGTCGCCCAGGCTGGAGTGCAGTGGCGTAACCTCGGCTCACTGCAAGCTCTGCCTCCCGGATTTACGCCATTCTCCTGCCTCAGCCTCCCGAATAGCTGGGACTCCAGGTGCCCACCACCACGCCCGGCTAATTTTTTGTATTTTTAGTAGAGACGGGGTTTCACCGTGTTGGCCAGGATGGTCTTGATCTCCTGACCTCATGATCTGCCCGCCTTAGCCTCCCAAAGTGCTGGGATTACAGGCATGAGCCACCACGCCCGGCCGATTTTTGTTTTTTTAGTAGAGACAGGGTTTCACCATGTTGGCCATGCTGGTCTCAAACTCCTGACCTTGTGATATGCCCGCCTCGGCATCCCAAAGCACTGGGATTCTAGGCGTGAGCCAATGTGCCCGGCCGACAGTGTCGTTTCTTTTTCAGGAGTGGGGGGTATCCACAGATGAGCTCTGGCACACAGGGTGCAGTGAGATTGGAGGTGCTGCTTGGGGAGAGTGGGCCGCTGGTCCTGGGCCAGGCTTGGCCTGTCTCCCTCGTGTGACTTGAGGACCAATAGCACACCGTGGTTTTTGTCTTATCAGCAACAAATCTGACACGCTGCCCCTGGCCACTCGGTACAACGTCAAGTGCGTGGGGCTGTCCCCGGATGGCCGCTTGGCTATCATCGTCGATGAAGGTATTCGCCCTTGATGTGGGCGGGCACTGAAGGGACCAGTGAGGAGGACTCAGGGCTGTGCGGGTCTGAAATGATCCAGTCCCCAGTGGCATCCATGTCAGGGCGCTGGTGGGGGTTGGGGATGAGGGTGTCATGAGTGAGGCTGCGTCCCTGCCGCAGGCTGTGTCTGTGGCATCACCTGTGGCAGTGCAGGGCCTCGTGGCCTTGGGCATTCTCAGTCCTGATGCCTCATGGTGGACATGAGAATGACCTTTCGGTTTTTCCTGTGCTGTGTATCTGGGTGGCCCTGGGGTAGCTGCGCGGTGGTCACCTCTGGCGTCCTGCAGGGGGCGATGCGCTGCTGGTCAGCCTGGTCTGCAGGTCTGTGCTGCACCACTTCCACTTCAAGGGCTCTGTGCACAGCGTGTCCTTCTCCCCCAATGGCAGGTAAGGGGGGCGGCTGGGGGCAGGAGGGGTAGGAGAGGGTCAGCCGTGTGTGCCAATGGTGAGGCCCACTGCCCAGCTCTTTTCCCTGGGCCCCGGGTTGTGATGTTGGGCACATGGCCCAATCTCTGGCATCAGTGACCCCTTTTCTGGAGCAGAAGACTTGGTGCAGCCAGGCTGCCCTCCCTCCAGGGCTATTTCTTCCCTGAATTCCACTTGCTCTGCTCCTGGGCCTCCATCCTGCAGGAGGCGGGACTCTGGAAGGCACAGGTGGGCACAGACTGAGACTCCACAGGGGCCTTAGGGCCATTGCTGGTCTTGAATATCAACTGTGTCCGCATTCCTTCCATAGGAAGTTTGTTGTCACGAAGGGTAACATTGCCCAGATGTATCATGCGCCTGGGAAGAAGCGGGAGTTCAACGCCTTCGTTCTGGACAAAACCTATTTTGGGCCCTACGATGAGACCACCTGCATTGACTGGACGGATGACTCCAGGTGCAGCCTCGGAGGCGTTGGGGGAGCGAGGCCTGAGGGAGGCCCTTTAGATGGGTCCCCCTGCTTGAGCCCTGCAGCTTCATTCTGCAATGGCATCTTGGCCTCCTTTGGGGCTGGGCACTGCCTGCACCATCGGGACTGGCTGGGTGACTGGTCGAGTCTTCGTGGCTCTGAAGTACGTGCTGTGGCTGAGCCTCCTGCCCCTGCAGCGCCCTTTCACCTGTTTGTCCCGGAAAGAGGGAATGCTGCGGTTGGCTCGGGCAGCGTCTGGGAGGCGTGAGGAAGGCAGACAGGGCAGGGGCTGTGCCAGGGTGTCTTCCTGTGCCTGGAGGCTTCACGGCTCACTCTGAGACCACGTGGGGCTGTAGCGGTCTCCGTGAGGCCCTCTGGAGCGTGCACCTGGCTGCTTTGTGGTGGCCACGCCCTGAGGAGGTGCCATCTCCCTCTTTTCCAGGTGCTTTGTGGTTGGGAGCAAAGACATGTCCACCTGGGTGTTCGGAGCTGAGCGCTGGGACAACCTCATCTACTATGCACTGGGGGGACATAAGGATGCCATCGTGGCCTGCTTCTTTGAATCCAACAGCCTGGACGTACGTCCCTTTGCCAAGTTCCCTAGCCTGACGGTGGTCAAAAGCGGCTAGTTCAGGGAGACCCCAGGCTGCAGGTGGCCTCTTCCTTCGGTTTCTCCAGGCTGTTCCCATGTGGCCTGGGGGCATCTAGGGACCAACAATAGCTGTTGCAGCCCATTGAAAATTGTTCTCAGAGTTCAGAGGAGCCTTCGGTGCCGCTGATCCCTGGATCTGAGCTGGAGAGAGGTGTCAGGTTGTGGCAACTGGGCCAGTGTGGCTGGGGCTGGGGTGACCCTGTGCTTTCCCTTGCAGCTGTACTCACTGAGCCAGGACGGAGTGCTGTGCGTGTGGCAGTGTGACACGCCCCCCGAGGGCCTGCGGCTGAAGCCCCCTGCGGGCTGGAAAGCAGACCTGTTGCAGCGGGAGGAGGAAGAGGAGGAGGAAGAACAGGAGGGGGACAGAGAGACCACCATCCGGGGAAAAGCCACTCCGGCCGAGGAGGAGAAGACAGGAAAAGTGAAGTACTCACGGCTGGCCAAGTAGGTCTCCGAGGGTGCGGTGGGCTGCGGTGGGCTGCGGTGGGGCACTCCTATGGGAATCTCTTGCCCTCAGAGGGATCTGGATGTGGGGTCGTCAGGGCTGAGGAGTGGGAGGTACAGAGAGCAGGCCCACGTCTCAGGGCCCTGGTTTGAGCACCCTTGAGTGCTTGGGTGTTGACCCTGCCCCTTAATCAGGGTCCCTGCTTCAGCTGTCTGAGCTGCCTGTGTGCCCAGGGCAGGGCAGAGGGCAGTGGGTGGGGTACATGGGGGCAGGGAGGTGTGTGGTTACTCTGTGAAGGGAATACAGCACCTTGGGCCCTAAGGGGGTTGGGAGTTGTCTGTGGCCCCACTAGCTCCTGTGGAGTTTGGTGTGGGCGATGGTCCCTTGGCCTCTTGCAGGGAGACGCTGGGAGAGCATTTGGCAAGGCTGGAGGGAGAGGCCGGGCTGTGAGTGGGTGCAGCGGGTGCTCTGAGTCCTGCTTCGGGGCCCGCTGGTGGGTGGTGCTTGGTGCTTTTTCGGGCACTGAGCTGGGCTGTGCAGCCCCATGTCTGAACTCAGTGCCCCAGACGAGAGGAGACTGAGCCCAGCCCCGCAGCCTGCCCGTGGGACGGCCTTAGCTGTGCCCGGAGCCCTGGCAGAGATGCGGCCCTGATTCGGGGTGTCCTGCATCTGGGCTGTGGGGGAGGCTGGTTGGGATCCCATGAAGGCAGAGTTACCCACAGCTGTGGTGTCTCCGTCACCCGGGTATCCCAGCCTGGGCCCCTCCTTGCTGCAGTTACTTAACACCTGCTGTGTGCAGGGCTCTGAACTTGGCACTGAGACACACTGCCTGCCCTTGTGAAGCCTCCTCTCTGCCAGGGAGGAGAGATGCAGTGATGAGGTGGCTGCGTGCAGAGGTGGGTGGCAGTTGGGGTCCCTGGGCGAGGAAGGCTTCCACACGAGGCCCTGCCTGTGGAGGGAGCCAGGGAGCCAGAGCAGGCTGCATTTGGAGTGTGTTGGGGTCCGACGGGTAGGTGGGAGTTGTGGCCATGAGAGTCCTGGGTCTGAGGAGCGGGGAGGGCCGGCTGGACTCCAGTGGGAGGAGGGTGCTTTGCCAAGGGCAGCGGAGTTGGAGGGCGGCCAGAACAGGTCCAAGTGGGTCAGTGTCTGCAGGTGGGTCAGTGCCTGCGAGGACTTGGGGTTGTTGTGCTGGAGTTAAGACTTGAGCGGGGACTGGAGGAAGAAGAAGGGATGATGGGCCCCCCAACCCCTCCCTGAGGAAGAGAGGTTCCAGGCAGATCCAGGAAGACAGTGTGCGTGCTGGGCAGGGACTGCGGGCTGTCAGCGCAAAGCATGAGAAGGCAGGGCCTCCTGCATTGGCAGCCAGTGGTCCCTGTCACTTGTTCAGGAGGGACGGGAACCAGAAAGAAGAGGGAAGGACCAGGGCTGAGTTACACTGTGACTCGGGGAGGTTTTGAGGGCGGAGGCGCCATCAGGGTCACCGTCGTCTGTTGATGGGGACTGAGGGTTCCTTAGAGGAGTAAGCAGCAGGGGGTGATGGGATTCGGGTGTGCCCAGCGGCCATGCCGCGCCTCCCGCACCTCCTCTGCCTCCTGTGGGCACTGCTGCCTCTGGATGCACCAGCAGCTCTGCTGTGGGGCCAGCTGGCGACAGTGGAGACACTGTGTGAGGTTCCCTCGGGGTCCCGAGCTTGGGATGGAGGCGGGCAGCTTCAGGGCCTGGGATGGAGAGGGCGAGGGCAGGTCTGGGACCTCCTGCCTGGATCTGTGTCCTGTGTCCTGGAGCCCAGAGCGAGCTGGGGCGGCAGCCGGGCTCTGCGCTCCTCCTCACAACTCTTCTGTTTTGTCAATTCAGGTACTTCTTCAATAAAGAAGGAGATTTTACCAACCTGACAGCTGCAGCATTTCACAAGAAGTCTCACCTCTTGGTCACTGGCTTTGCTTCTGGAATCTTCCATCTTCATGAGCTGCCAGAATTTAACCTCATCCACTCCCTGAGGTAAGCCTTTGCTCACGGTGGGGTGTGGTTTTCATGCACTCACTGGCCCTGAATCTGAGGGCCCAGCCGAGCCTGCCCTTAGAGGTGGGGGCTGCAGAGCCACCTGGAGTGCCAGCTCAGGCCACAGGACGCCAGCCTGAAACCTGTGCGGCTGCTGGTGCTGGTCGGTGCGACTGTGTTGCCACCGCACCCCGGCAGTCAGCAGCACTGGTCTCAGGTCAGTCACGGCCTTTCGAGTTTTTGCCTCTGCTTTTCTTCATCTGTGAGACACAGAAAACAAAAATACTATGCTCATAAAATTGTGAAGTTGCAAGTTTTTGAACCCTGGCCACCTCTCTGGGCCTTTTCTGATTCTTTTCTTTGAGACAGTCTTGCTCTGTCGCCCAGGCTGGAGTGCAGTGGCGCGAACTTGGTTCACTGCAACCTCCGCCTCCCGGGTTCAAATGTTCCTCCCACTGCAGCCTCCTGAGGAGGTGGGACCGCAGGTGTGCGCCCCCACTCCCGGTTAGTTTTTAAATTTTTTGTAGAGATGGGGTCTTGCTGGGTTTTCCTAGGCTGGTCTTGAACTCGTGGGTTCAAGCAGTCCTTGCCTCTGCCTCCCGACGTGCTGGAATGACAGGCATGAGCCTCTGCACCCAGCCCTCTGATACTTGAACTGAAGTGAATTGTTGGAGTCTGGTGAGTGGGTGGGGTAAACTCGACACACAGGGCTAGAGTCTGGTGTGTGGGGCTGCCCTGAGTGGGCACTGGGGTTTCAGCCCAGGCAGGCTGGCCTCCCACTTACAGGCCCATTCTCTGCAGCATCTCAGATCAGAGCATCACCTCAGTGGCCATCAATAGCTCGGGGGACTGGATTGCTTTTGGCTGTTCAGGTTTGTCCCCAGCCCGGGTGGTAGAGATGGACTCCCCATTAGGGACTGCTGCTGCCCAGCTACAGGCCTGCTCGACAGCCGCCCACTGGGGGTGCCCTGCCCTCCCCCAGCCGCCTTTCCGAAGGGGCCCTCCCCTCCCCAGCTGCCTTTCAGGGGGTGCCCTCTTCTCCTCCAGCTGCCTCCCGGGGGTGCCCTCCCTGCCTTGGTCCTCCTCAAACATCTCTCTGTCTTAAGCCCTCTTGCTCAAGGGTGTGGGGGTCATAGCCCTGTCTCAGTTGTGACCTGCAGCCACTGGGTTGCACAGGTGGGGCCCATCACTGGCTGGTAGAGCTGCAGCATCGGGCAGTGGTCCCTGTCTGTTCTTGGGGGTCTGTGCGTTTCGCCCCCTGCCTGGCAGCTTTCTCAGGCCTGTGCCAAGTGGGAAGGTGGGCTGAGCCAGTCTGACCTGGGATGGGCCTGAGCCGGGTACCCCAACTTCCCCCATGTGCACAGGCCTGGGCCAGCTGCTGGTGTGGGAGTGGCAGAGTGAGTCCTACGTGCTCAAGCAGCAGGGCCACTTCAACAGCATGGTGACCCTGGCCTACTCGCCCGACGGACAGTACATCGTGACTGGCGGGGATGACGGCAAGGTAGGCTCCTGTCCCCGTCCTGTTGGCCTCTGTGCCTGGGGGTTCTGAGGATGCAGTGGTCTGTGGGGCTGTGCCCCTGTGGCTGGGCGCTGACAGTCGGGTTGGAGTTCACAGGTTCACCCAGGCTCATGAGCTCACTAGGCGTTTAAAAACATACAAAAATGTGAATGGAGAGGGTTGGGTGTCCTCCTCTCCCCTTTCTGACTTGGTCTCCTGCACCGTGGTAGCTGCGTGGCCAAGAGTGGGTCTGTGGTGCCAGCAGCTGGCATCCAGCCAGCATCCAACGGGCTCCAGTACGTGGCTGAGGGGGGGTCCATGGTACCGGCAGCTGGCATCTGGCCAGCATCCACAGGGTTCTGGTGTGTGCAGTGCCACCGCGGGCCATCTGGGCCTTAAATGGGCTCCTCCTGGAGGTGACAAGAAGAGACTGGGGTAGATGGCCCACTCACCACCCACTCAGCACAGCCTTGGGCCTGTCGGGGAGGCTGGGTGAGCCAGGGCAGCTGTGGGCACAGGGGCAAGGCTCTCAGGATACGGCGTCACATGCGGGGGTCTCAGGGATGGGGTATGAGTCGCAGGCAGGGGGCTCAGGGATGGGGTATCAGTCGTGTGGGGGTCTCAGGAATGGGGTGTCAGTCACAGCTGGGGATCTCAGGGATGGGGTATTACTCACGGGTAGGGTCTCAGGGATGGGGCAGTACAGGGGCAAGCATCTTAGATGGGGCGGCATGGGGACAGGGATCCTGGCTGAAGCTGTGGCACACAGGGTTGTGGTCTGCCCCTGCCCCTCCTGTCCTGCCGCAGGTCAAGGTGTGGAACACCCTCAGCGGCTTCTGCTTCGTCACTTTCACGGAGCACTCTAGTGGGGTGACCGGTGTGACCTTTACTGCCACCGGCTACGTTGTGGTGACCTCATCCATGGACGGGACTGTGCGAGCCTTTGACCTTCACAGGTGATGTCTTTGCTCTGGGTTGGCTTGGGGCAGGCTTCCCCACGCAGAGGTGAATGTGGAGGGTGAGGCTGCAGCGCAGCTGCTGGGGCAGGGGACCCTGGCATGTGACGCTGACCTTGCCTCTTCTCTGCAGGTACCGAAACTTCCGCACCTTCACCTCTCCACGCCCCACCCAGTTCTCCTGCGTGGCGGTGGATGCGAGCGGCGAGATCGTCTCTGCAGGGGCGCAGGACTCATTTGAGATTTTTGTGTGGTCCATGCAGACAGGCAGGCTCCTTGACGTAAGCACCCTGAGGGGCTGGGCTGGGGCTCGGGAGGGGCCCTCCTGTCTCTTGGGAGAGGAGCTCAGGGAGCTGAGGTTACACTCCGAGGGCCCATGCCCCTGGCCCAGACCTGCCCAGAGAGCCGCCTCAGCCCCCAGCTCCACTTTTCCCACCTCCTTGGTCTACGGTAGGTTTTGTCCGGACATGAAGGGCCCATCAGTGGTCTGTGTTTTAACCCAATGAAGTCCATCCTGGCCAGTGCCTCCTGGGACAAGACGGTGCGCCTGTGGGACATGTTTGACAGCTGGAGGACCAAGGAGACGCTCGCCCTGACCTCTGATGGTGAGCACGAGGCAGCAAGCAGGAGCAGTGGCCTGGGGACCAGCGGCATGCTCTCATACCCGCTGCCTTGTTCCTGGTTGTGGGTTTGGTGTGAACCTTCTGGTGGGAAGCGGGGGGTGGTTCTTAACCCAGACCTGCTGGTGTGGCAGCCCTTGAGGTTGGCAGTACCTAGGAGACAGCAGATTGGCAGGTAGGGCCAGCGTGGCTTCCACGAGTCCTCGTGCTCCCGCTCGCTGGGTGCCAGGCAGGAGAGAACAGCTCCCCGAGTGTGACAGGCTGCTGCCGCAGCTGCTTCCTGATTTTCTGAGTTGCTTTGGATCTCTGCCAGGGTTGTGTCGCTGCGAGAAGGACACAGGGACCGTGGGGGGGGGCCCAGACACTGGATGGGGCCCGTGCTGGGATCTGCAGACTGGGAGGAGAATGAGGGGCCGTAGGTGGGCCCAGACGCCAGGTGTGACTGCCCAGGGATCTGCATACTGGCCTCAGGCCCCTGTCTGGCTTTCTGACGAGGGTGTACTAGAGGCGCCCATGGCCTCCTGTGTTCATATTCTGTGTGTGTCAAAAGCCTCAGCGGCGGCGTTGGAAGACCACACGGCTCACAAAGCCCCAGCCCATCCATGTTCGGGTGTGGACAGAGTCTGCCATCCCAGGAGCCTGGCTCTCCCTGCTTCCCACTGCCTCGCCCCACCCCCGGCCTGGCATTGGCCAGGGTTTTCGTGTCACATGTGGCTTCTTTTCAGAGGCTCTGTATTCTAGTCTGTCCAGCCGCCCTCAGTAACCACCATTACTCACCTGTCAGCCTCGCCTCCCCAGCGCCCCCTCCATCAGCCTTCGTGGGTCCTGCAGCCCCAGCTGGACTGCCTGGTGCTCTTCACTGGTGCTGAGCTGTTCCCTCACCCACCTGGGTTGGAGCTTCTCCTGGGAGGAGATTCTTGTGTATCAGACCCAACAGGCGCTGGTCTCTTAGGGGTGCCAGGGAATGGCCTGGTCTCCAGCCGAGGGTGGTTGATGGCCTGCCTGCGGGAGACTGGGGTCTTCGTTGGGCCTCACTTTGCATCTCTGTTTAGCTCTGGCTGTGACTTTTCGCCCTGATGGTGCGGAGCTGGCTGTGGCTACGCTGAACTCACAGATCACCTTCTGGGACCCCGAGAACGCGGTGCAGACAGGCTCCATTGAGGGCAGGCATGACCTCAAGACCGGCAGGAAGGAGCTGGACAAGATTACAGCCAAGCATGCGGCCAAGGGGAAGTGAGTGTCGGCATCGGGCCCTCCTGATTTGAGACCCCAGCCAGCCACCGGGCTCCTGCAGCTTCTCCATTTTTGGCCTTGTCCTTCGTTCCTGAGACGGCTGAGTCCCTGTGGATGGAGGCAGGTGGTCCTGAGCCCTCTGGGGAGAGGCCATGTCCTCCTTAACTTCTGGGCTCGCTCAGCCTCCAGCACAGGAGGACGTCTGGATTTGCTGAACATAAACTTGTTCAGCTGAGAGCCTACATCCACTTCCAAACCTTGATCCTGAATTACAACATCGTCCTGGTGTGCAGAGGGGAGAGTAGCTGGGTGCCTGAGCTCAAGCCGGAGACCCAGCACTTGGGGAGACTGAGGCAGGTGGATTGCTTGAGCCCAGGAGTTTGAGACCAGCCTGGGCTACATGGCAGAACGCCATCTCTATAAAAAATACAAAAATTAGCCAGGTGTGGTGGCACATGTCTGTGGTCCTAGCTAGTCAGGAAGCTGAGGAAGGAGGATTGCTTAAACCCGGGAGGTCAAGGCTGTAGTGAGGATGGTGTCATGCCATTGCACTGCAGCCTGGGTGCTAGAGCAAGACCCTGTCTCAAAAACAAAGCAAACAAAAGCACCCCCCCCCCCCCAAGAGTAAAAATGCAGGTCCTCAGTCACCTCACCTGGCTGGAGAGTGCTACATGGATGGGGAAGATGTGGTGTCCCCTTGTCTCAAGGAGTCGGGCCAGCACAGCACTGACCGAATTGCCTGCTTGGGGTCTTGGCTGGGCTGTGAGGCTCACCTGGATGGTGGTCAGGCTTAGGAGAAGGGGGAGGATCTGTGGGGTGCACCCGGGGTGGTGTAGCTTTGGGGCCTGGACCTGTGTCCCAGGAGCTGGGAAGCCTGTTCAGCAGAGGGTCTTCCTCCAGAAGGAAGTAGCAACCCTATCTCGGAAGTGGTACGAACGCCTGTGTGCAGTCCCCGTGGGTTCGCCCTGAGTGTGGAACTGCTGGGTGCTGGTGGTGGTGTTTCCGGCTTGGAGGAGCTGCACGGTTGCCATTCTCATGAGGACGCTGTTGGCTTCTGGCTTCTGCACCTCCTCGCCAGCACTTGTTGCTTTATTTTTTTTTTTTTTAATGAGAGCTGTTCTGCTGGATGTGAATTCGTATCTCATCGCAGTTCTGGTTGTAGTTTCTCTAATGACATTCAGCATTTTTCACCTGCGGCTTGGCCATTTGTAAGTCTTGTTTGGAGAAATGTCTGTTCAGGTCTCTTGCCTGCTTTTGAATTGGGTTGTTTGGTGTTTTGTTTGTTGATTTGAGGGGTTTCTATGATGCCCGATGTGCAGATACTTGTTCCGCTTTGGGAACTGTCTCTTCTGCCGTTTTGGTGGCACTCTTAGTTCTGATGATGCGCGGTTCGCTCATTTTTTCTGTTGTTCTTTGTTCTCTACTGTCATAGCTAAGGGACCTTGCCCACCCCAGGCGCCTGTTGAGCGAGGCGGTAAGGACTGGTTTCTGGTTTCTGCAGGACTGAGCAGACGTGATTGAGAGTAGGCTGCCTAGGGCGGAGGCCAGCTGGCCGCTGTTGTGTGCTGACCTCAGCAGGGAACACCGTTCCTTGAGCCTCTTGTTCCTTTTGTGAAAAAGACATTGACTCTCGGGAAACCGAAGCATTTAAGGGTGGTGCTGGCTCAGAGTGGAACCAGGTGACAGTGCTATTGGACATTGTGGGTTTTAAAAGTCTCACGTGAGTTGAGGCAGCGAGCCTTGGCAAAAGTTGCTGAGGCTGTTTGCTTCCTGAAGAGCTGGTGCAGGATCTCCTCTATTTCCTAAGGTTGGTTTTTGTTTTATTTATTTTGATTTGTGATTTTTGAGACAGGGTCTTGCTCTGTCACCCAGGCTAGAGTACAGGAGTGTGATCATGGCTCACTGTACCGTCTAACTCCTGGGCTCAAGTGATCCTCCCACATCAGCCTCCTGAGTAGCTGGGACTATAGGCATGTGCTGCTAATTTTATTTTTTGTAGAAACAGGATCTCGCTATATTGCCCAGGCTTGTCTTGAACTCCTGGACTCAAGCAGTCTTCCCAACTCAGCCTCTCAAAGTACTGAGGTGTAACAGGCAGGAGCCACCATGCCAGCCTAAAGTTGGTTTTTAGAAGCCATATGCTGAGGTTTCTGCGGTGGCCACCCTAAGTCCGTGTCTCCTCTCCACCCAGGGCCTTCACCACCCTGTGCTACTCTGCAGACGGCCAGAGCATCCTGGCGGGAGGCATGTCCAGGTTCGTGTGCATCTACCACGTCCGCGAGCAGATTCTCATGAAGAGATTCGAGATCTCTTGCAACCTGTCTCTGGACGCCATGGAGGTGAGCTGGCAGCACAGGGCTGGATGGATGTTGCTTCCAATACAGTTGGAATGCGTCGGGCTCCTGCCTTCTGCACTCCTGGCTCCTCGGGGCCTTGGGCACAGTCATGACACTTGTCCTATATCTATGCACGGGCCCCTCACCTGCCCCAGCAGAGCCCTGCCGTGGAGCCCTGTGCCTCCCTCAGCTGTGTGTGGAGCCATGGTCCTCATCCCTTTTGGCATTTGGGACCAGTTTCGTGGAAGGCAGTTTTTCCACAGACAGGGTTGGGTGGATTGGTTTTGGGATGAAACTTTCACCTCAGATCAAGATCACCAGGCATTAGATCTCAGAAGGAGGGCACAACCTAGATCCCTCACATGCGTGGTTCACAGTAGGGTTTGCGCTCCAGTGAGCATCGGATGCTGCCACTGATCTGTCAGAGGCGGAGCTCGGGTGGTAATGCGAGCAATGGGAACAGCTGTAACTTCAGATGAAGCTTCACCCACCTCCTGCTGTGCAGCCCCTTTCCTAACAGGCCATGGGCCGGAACCAGGGGTTGGGGACCCCTGTTGTGGATGACCCTGCCGGGGCCGGTTGCTGTGAGGCTGGGGCTGCGGGGGGCAGTGGCCAGCACATGCTGGCTCAGGCAGCACGGACACCTGTCGGGGAAGGAGTGAATGAAGAGGGTGCTGGCAGGCCCTGCCCGCTGGCTTCCTGCCTGGGATCCCGAGTAGAGGGCTCTGCCCTCACTGTCCCCGCTGGTGCCTGCCCTCCCCCCTCAGCACAGCCCTCGGCCCAGGTCCCATTCACATGCTGGCTCCCGCAGGACCTCAGGATGTGAGGGAGCCCTGGAAGCCTCTAAGCAGGGCTGTGGCTGCTGGGTTCACCTGCCCACTGCCCCCCCAAGTGTTTCTGGGGGAAAGTGTCCTTGGCATTTTCATGAGGGAGCAGACGGCCATCCTCGCTGTGAGCCCCAGCCCTTGTGGTGGCAGGAATGTTGGCATGTAGACCTCAGTCCATCCCCCTCCACAGCCTCCACACCTGCCCCCCTGCACAGCCTCCACGCCCACCCTGTCTGCAGCTAGCTCTGCAGGAAGGTCCCTGGGATGCTGCAGGGCTCTCTCCCCGTCCTCCTGCTAGGCGGGGCTGAGACCGGTCTGGTGTTGGGGTCAAAGAGCAAGGGTGGGAGAGGAGGGCCAGGCGGCTGGGCTGTCAGAAGCAAGGCGCCCACTGCTTTTCTGTTCTAGGAATTTTTGAACCGAAGAAAAATGACAGAGTTTGGCAACCTGGCACTAATTGATCAGGACGCTGGGCAGGAGGATGGAGTTGCGATACCACTGCCAGGCGTCAGGAAAGGTGAGCAGAGGTTCCTCCCGCATCTGCCTGCCACACGTGCCTGGGTGACTGCGCACTTGTGCAGTCACTGGTGGCATTTGCTGGACCCTGAGGGTGTCGAAGGCCCAGTGGGTTGGTGTTGGTGCCGTCAGCCCCTGTGGCAGGAGAAGCTGCCCACGTGTTGCTGCATGTGGCCTCCCTGCCCTGGCGGGACCCATGCATTTGCTCTTGGGACTGGGTGCCCCATCTGCTGCACAGCACACGGAGCATTCTGGTGTGAGGCCGTGTGTGCCACACAGAGAGCCAGGTGCTCTAGAAGACCTGGGACTGCCTGAGTCCCAGGTAGACCATCCTGATGGGACACTCACCAGCCAGAAACCCTGAGTGCTTCCATATGCAGGCCCAGGGTACCATGTTGAGCGCAGCAGACCCACTCCTGGGCTGGGCCGGGGCCCTTTTCTGGGTGGGACACGTGGTCTGCTGGCTGGGCCAGCTTTTCTGGGAGCAGGGGCTGGGCCATCTGTTTGACAGCTCACCTGGAACAGCCTCTGTGGCCCCAGCACAGGCCCACCTGCCACAGCTGCAGCGAGGGAAGGGCTGCTTATGCCTCCGCTTTGTGCAGGGCCCAATGAGCAGAGGCTGCTGCTCTTGATGGGGTTCCCAGGGCACCCCCAGCCAGCCGGGGGCCGCAGGATGACCTGTGTCGTGGGGAGAGCAACCTGGATGTGCTGCTCAGTGACCCCTTTCGGTTCTTTTTCCCCAGGTGACATGAGTTCTCGGCACTTCAAACCTGAGATCAGGGTGACCTCACTCCGCTTCGCTCCCACTGGTGAGCACCGAGCCATGGGCTGTGGGTGCTGGTGGGCACTGGGGCATCTGTGCCGGGGCGAGGCTGGCCACCATGGTGCTGCCTGCAGGCTCTGGTCTGTGTCCTATGCCCCTGGGTAAGAACATGGCCCTGCAAACCCTGCAGGCCACAAGATGGCTGTTGTCCCTGAAGATAGACAGCTGTGATGGCTCCAACCTCAGATGCCCTGAGCTTTGAAACATGGCAGGCCTGGCATGTCCTTGCCCTGGCAGCTCCCCGAGTGCCCTGGACATGCTGCCTGGCTGGGGTGGCTCTGCCGCCATGGAAAGCCCGTCTCTTCCACACCGCCCCCATCTTCTCACGGTGGGGAGGAGGGTCTGTGCCACAGGCCTGTGGAGCCTGGCGGTACACACGGTCTCCACACAGAGGAGCCAGGAGCAAGGTTATTGGCAACCGCTCTCCAGCCTAGACTGAGTGTCAGAGCCAGGGGTAGAGAGGCCCACGTGAGCCAGGGGTCTGTGCCCTGGGGCCCAAGGGCCAAATCGGGCTGGCCACCAGCTTTGGTCATTGATGTTTTACTTGGACATTTTACTGGGCGTTGTCTTCGTTGGCGGATCCTGTCTGGCTAGCTCTAGTGCACCATGCAGCACTGAGTAGGTGCAGCAGAGACCACAGGGCCTGCGGAGCGCCAAGACGCCTGAGCTTGACAGAAGACTTAGCTGGCTCCCGGTGTTGGGAGAGGAGGGCGCGTGCGTTTACATATTTGTTATATGTGCATCAAGTCCCTGGGAGAGTAACTTCTGGGATGATCCATTTAGTCCTTCCCAGTGGAGTTGGGGGGTGGGGGCTAAAGGCAGACGTCCCGGTTCCTGTTGACTTTTGCACTTTGTCCCAGGAGAATGTACTTAATACTGTTTCTTTAAAAAAAAAGTTGGGAGGAATGAACTTAAATTTTTAAGAAGGCACTGTGTAATTGCCCAGGGCGCTGCTGGGCAGCCACTACCACGGAGGGACTCCTCATCTACTCCCTGGACACCCGTGTGCTTTTTGACCCATTTGAGCTGGACACCAGCGTCACCCCTGGGAGGGTGCGCGAGGCACTGCGCCAGCAGGACTTCACCAGGGCCATCCTCATGGCCCTCCGGCTCAACGAGAGCAAACTGGTGCAGGAGGCTCTGGAGGCGGTGCCCAGGGGCGAGAGTGAGTCGGGGCTTTGGTGTCGGGCGCCAGGGGTCATCCTCTTTTGCCCTGGTTTGAGTTGTTGGCAGAATAAGCATGTTTTTTTCTCCTTTTGCAGTTGAAGTGGTCACCTCCTCCCTTCCTGAACTGTATGTGGAGAAAGTGCTGGAGTTTTTAGCTTCCTCCTTTGAAGTGTCTCGCCACCTGGAATTCTACCTCCTCTGGACTCACAAACTGCTCATGTTGCATGGACAGAAGCTGAAGTCCAGGTAGAGGGTCTCCCCCGCAGTTCCTCTGTGGCTCAGGTCACTGGACCAGCTTGTCCTGCTGGATGAAAGGGAACGTTGACATGCAAATGCAGCATGAAGTGAGCCCACTGTACCCACAGCATGGGTGAGCTCCGCACGCTTAGGGAGTCTCCCTTTCAGAGCCGGGACGCTGCTGCCTGTCATTCAGTTCCTCCAGAAGAGCATCCAGCGGCACCTGGACGACCTGTCGAAACTGTACGTGCGGGTGCAGGGCCTGGGGGTGGACAGGGGTGCATGGTCCCCTGCTGGTCCACGCTGCTCCTTATGTCATCTGATTTGAGGACAAAAGGAACCAGTGCTGGAGGCTTGTCTTCTCACTGGCGGGTGAACTGCACCTGCCCGGCCACCCTGCTTGAGACATGGTCTGGCACTGAATGGAAAGCAGCGAGCACTGTGGCAGGCAGACAGGCTGCTGGTGGCACGCTCCAGGTGCAGCCGCAATCCTCCAGGCTCTTGGAGGGATTGCCACATTCGTAGGACCGGGCAGCCTTTCCTGGATTTGCAGGTCACCTGCACAAGCAGCAGGGGTGGTCACAGGACTGTGAGGCTGGGCGGCCTGGAGTCCTGGAGGTGTGGCTGCCCTGAGCCATGGCTCCCCTGGAAAAGGGTGCTGCTGCTGCGAGGATTCATCCACAGGCCTAGGACAGGGCCCGGCCCTCCGCAGTGCTTACTCTGCAGGGGTGCCCGCCTCTTCTCCTGTCATTTCTTTGTGGTTTGTGCCTTTTTTGTCCCTAGCAATTCACCCTTCCTAAAGGTCCAGCAGAGCCTGAACTAGGCAGGCTGCAGAGTAGCCATGTGAGGGATAGCTCCCTCTGTTGCCAGTCAGTTGCCAGGTTTCCCAGCTGCGTTTCTGAAAGGTCTGTTCTCTGCCATGTCTGCAAGTTGCTGTGTCCAGGGTTCAGGGGCTGAGGCCTGAGTGTGGGCCTTGTGGGTTCATGTGGCCCTCCCATCTGTGCTTGAAGTGTCTCAGTCTTTGGAACACGTCCCAGAGTCTAGGTCGAGCCTTTCCTCCCCTCTTGTTCTGGGTTCCCTACAGAAGGCTGGGATGCGCCCTGATCCATGATTTTGGTGCCAGGCCTTCCCTTGGCTGAGATGTCCTGGACTTTGCACAGAGCTCTCGAGGAGGAGGAGGAGGGCTGTCTAGCTCCTTTATTTCTTTTTAAAATTCATTCTTTTTTTTTTTTTTTTTTTGAGACAAAGTCTCTCTCCGTTGCCCAGGCTGGAGTGCAGTAGCATGATCTCGGCATATTGCAGCCTCCACCTCCCGGGTTCAAGCAATTCTGCCTCAGCCTCCCAAGTAGCTGGGATTACAGGTGTACGCCACCATGCCCAGCTAATTTTTGTATTTTTAGTAGAGACAGGGTTTCACCATATTGACCAGGCTGGTCTTAAACTCCTGACCTCAGGTGATTTGCCTGCCTCTGCCTCTCAAACAAAGTGCTGGGATTATAGGTGTGAGCCACCACACCCGGCCAAGCTCCTTTAGATTTATTCCCTCTTATGGGATGTTTTTAGAGTTCATGTAAGCACATTGTTCCTTGGACCTCCTGTCTAGGCGTTCACTGCCATTGGCTGTCGGCAAGAGTCCTGCATAGAGGATCCTGTGACCTGCAGATGTGGCGGGGCGCTGCCTTCCTTCCTTTCTCATCCATTTACCTTTCAGTTCTCCTTTACAAGGTGCTTTTCTATGTAAAGTGACGGTGGCGTCACTTTTCTCCTTTATTCTGTTAACTCAGGAAATTAACTGATTGAGAGTGTGCCTTCCTCCCCTCTCGCTCCAGAACACGCATAGCTCTGCAGCAGTCTCTTCCTAAGTGTTTGGTGGAACTTGCTGGTGAAGCTGTCTAGATTGGGCCCAGTGGAACGGCTGAGCTGCCAGGATGGGCCCAAAGGGATGGGATGTTACAGTTGGGTCCTTGGGTCCTTGAAGGCCTTTGCTGCCCCAGGGCTGGATGGGGCAGAACCAGATTGTTGGGGCAGGGAAAGGAGGAAACAAACAGCTGCTGGGGTGGAGGGACTGGCATGTCCAGCCCCTGCTGCTTTTCTCAGGGGTCGCAGAGGAGGTGGTTGGGTGCAGGCCAGGCCAGGGCCTGGGTGTTGCTGGCACTGACCCCTCCCTGTGTGTGATTGACAGCTGCAGCTGACCCCTCCCTGTGTGTGATTGACAGCTGCAGTTGACCCCTCCCTGTGTGTGATTGACAGCTGCAAGCCTGACCCGCCCCTTCCCTGTGTTGTTGATTGGACAGCTGCAGCTGGAACCGCTATAACATGCAGTACGCACTAGCAGTTTCCAAGCAGCGGGGCACGAAACGCTCCCTAGAGCCTCTGGGAAGTGAGGAGGAGGAAGAAGCATCTGAAGACGACAGCCTGCACCTGCTCGGTGGAGGAGGCAGAGACTCAGAAGAAGGGATGCTGGCCTAGAGCCAGCCAGTTGCAGCGCTGAATTGTGCTGGCTAAGACCTGCCAGGGAGATGGGACCCTTGTGCCACCTGGGCCAGCAAAGAGGAGGGTCCAGAGAGCAGCTGAAATACTGTCGCTGGTGGTAGTGACTTGCTTTTCCTGTGCAAACGTGTAGCCCATCGGGACAGCGAGCCGACGGGTCATGCCAGGGGCTGGCACACACTGGTACCTGGCGCCAGGAGCGGGGCCATGTGAACAGTGATGAACATTGAAAATGCCTGTCAGAGAGGGATTTACGTGAACTTTGTGTGAGACTTATTTATATCTTTAATATAAAGGTTTGATAAACAACTTAGGGATAAAAAAGAGGGGGTTTTCTAATGTGAGGATGAAGTCTATGCTTCAGATTAAAAAGGGTTATGTTGTATCCTGGTGTCTTGTGGGGGCTCAAGACCTGCCTGCCTGCCCACCAGGGCTTCTGTCCTGGGGAAACAGGCTGGCAGAACAGGGTGGTCCTGCTGTCCAGCGGGGCCCCTGCCCTGTGACCTGTATCCTTGGGGTCGGGCATAGAGCCTCTCCCTGACCTCTCCGGGACGCTTTGGAGTCGGGCTGGGATTGGCCTGTCTTGGTGAACTCACTCAGACCTGCACCAGCTCTGCGTGAGCCACACGGAGGAGGGGACAGCTCCTCCCCTCTGCAGTGCCCTTGGGGATGGTCATCATGAGAGTGGCTTGAGCCTCCATCATGGCAGGGCATCGTGGTCCCCACAGCTCAGTAACAGCAGCCTCCAGGGTCAGGACCTGAGGCCGACCCAGTGTGGTGGGCGCTTCACCGACTGCCAGCGCTGTCTGCCAGGCCCAGCCTGTCCCTCACCAGAGGTGTGGCCCACAAGACCCTGGGTGGTACCTGGCTCCTTTGCTTATCTGGGAAGTGGAGCTGGTATCTGCCTGCCGGCCTTCCAGGGGTGGTATGAGGCCACGTGCTAGAGAGCGGAGATGAGTATGACAGGCGGTGCCTTGTGGCCCACAGTGCTGTGCTCGGAGGCCTGCAGACCAGAGATCTTTGTAGAAGGGAGGAGCTCAGGGCCTGGTGCCACTGGGTGTTCTGTGGCTGCACAATCTCTGTGTGACCTGGACTGGAGAGAATCCTTAGCTATCACCTGCCCAAAGCACAATTTCCAGCTTTCCCCCTCCTCACCTCACCCTTTTCTGTATCACACGTGCATGGTAATGGACACCTGAGTAGTCGCCCTGGGACAACTGGAGCTGTGGCTCTGCAGTGCGGTCCATGAGCTCCAGGCCAGGGGCAGCTCCTGCGCACTTGGTAGAGGGTCCTGGCTGCCGCACCGACTGAGTGAGAGTCTGCATTCGGCATTTCCTTTCTGGGTGGCCCTTGGAGTTTTTTTGCGCCATCCCACAACCCCATCACTCCCACCAGCTGATGCTCCCTGGCTGGCCGTTCCCCAGGAGCTGAGAAGCCTGAAGAGGGGCAGGCACAGAGGAGCAGGAACGAGGACGGTCAAATGTGCCAGGTTCATCTTTGGTTGTAACTGGTAACGTCCCATGTCTGTTGCTCTAGTTCCCCGCTATCTTTCAGGGATTGGCAGTAAAGTCCTAGTGATGGATGATGTGACAGTGGGGAAAGTGACAGCTGTGGGCTGGCTCATTAGATGTGTCTGCAGAATCCAGCGTGTCCCTGTGAACATCCTCCAGCAGTGACCACATTATTTCAAAAACCCGCATTATTGGGTTGAAAATGGGTAAATTGGGGGAGAAAAAGCCAGCACTTACCCAGCCATTCCTTTGTGAACCAACCCATGCATAACAAATAGATTTTAATGGAAGAATTCCAGCTAAGATCTGAACAGCTGGGATCTTCACGCTGACCATCCATGCTGTGAACAGAAAGAAAAACTGCCCGATAGTGGTGGCTCACGCCTGTAATCCCAGCACTTGGGGAGGCCAAGGCGGGCAAATCACCCTAGGTCGGGAGTTCAAGACCAGCCTGACCAACTTGGAGAAACTCCGTCTCTACTAAAAATACAAAATTAACCTGGCGTGGTGGTGCATGCCTGTAATCTCAGCTACTGGGGAGGCTGAGGCAGGAGAATCGCTTCAATCTGGGAGGCGGAGGTTGCGTTGAGCCGAGATCCAGCCTGGGCAACAAGAGGGAAACTCTGCCTCAAAAAAAAAAAAAAAAAAAAAAAAAAAAAAATCAGCGGCCACCTGCCCCAGACTAACCCAGATCAAGACCCTGGGTGGAACGGCAGTTTCCAGGGTACAACATCCCGGGGTCAGTAAAACCCGAAAGGGTCGCTCCGCGGGAGCGGGAGCCGCGAGGAGACAGTCATGGAAGCGGAGGGGTGGTCCCGACCCCGCGTGGGTCCTGATGCCGAGATTAAAATGAGTGGCCATTTAGGAGGATGTGGACCCTGGGTGCTCGTGCTGGTGAGTTAAGGATGAGACTGAGGTAAGGTAAGAAGCGCCGGGCTGAGCCGCCCGGAGGCAAGGCTGCTCCGCAGATGACGGGAACGGCGCGCCGTTTGTGGAGGCGTCCGATGGGGGCGGCGCTGGAGACCCCGGGAGTCACCAGCATCCCTCAGCCTGGAGCCCGAGCCCTCAGCCACCACCGGAAGGAGGACTGGGTTCCCGGAACTCTACCCGGAGGTTCTGCGCAGGCGCGGCCCCGCCCACAGGCCCACTCTCGGGATTGGGCTGAGATGGGGGCGGGTCTTGTCTCCGCCCCGAAGGCTGCGCAGGCGCGGTCCCCACAAGCAACGCGTTTGTAGGCAGTTAGGTGCGCACGCTCTGTCCCGGCGTGACCTTCCGACCCCGCTGTCCTCACTGCAATGGCGGCTGTGAGGGCCCTGGTGGGCTCGAAGCTCGCTGCGGCGTCTGCGTTCGCGTCCCTGTCCCCCGGCGGTCGGACGCCTTCCCAGCGCGCAGCCATTCACCTCTCCGCGCCGCACCCCGCGGCCAAGGTCGCGCTGGTGAGTGGACGGAGTGGGTGAGGTCAGCTCCCGCCTCCAGAGATCAGCCTTCGCTGTTCCCCGCCCAAGGTCGGCCCCTCTTCCTAGGTCTGCTCCCGCCGCCCCAGGTCGGCTCCTTCACCCGGAGTCAACTCCTGCGGCCCAAGTCGGCCCCTTTTTCCCGGGTCAGCTCCCGCCGCCCAGGTCGGCCCCTTTCCCCCGAATCAGCTCCCGCCGCCCAGGTCGGCCCCTTTCCCCCGGGTCAGCTCCCGCTCCTCTCGCAGGTGCTGTCTGGATGCGGAGTCTACGATGGGACCGAGATCCACGAGGCCTCGGCGTAAGTCCTCAGGGGCAGCTGGACCTCCACCCCGGGGTCCTCGAGAAGGCCTGTCTACCAGTGCAACTTACTCTTTTTTGAGCAGTTTAGAGAAAGCATGTATCTTATTTTATTTTTGTTTTTTATCTTTTGAAACAGCGCCCAGTCTGGAGTGCAGTGGTGCCATCTTGGCTCACTGCAGCCTCCGCCTCCTGGGTTCAAGCGATTCTCCTGCCTCAGCCTTCCGAGTAGCTGGGACTACAAGCGTGCACCACCACACCCCACTAATTTGTGTATTTTTGGTAGATATGGAGTTTCACCATGTTGGTCAGGCTGGTCTCAAACTCCTGACCTCGAGTGATCCTCCCACTTCGGCTTCCCAAAGTGCTGGGATTACAGGCATGAGCCACCGCACCCGGCCTAGAGAGCTTGTATTTTAAATACCCTACTCTTGGCTAAAAAAAGCAAACACAACTTGCAAAACTCAGGGAGACACTAAGGAAGCACAGTTTTTAAGTGTCATTTATACTGTCACCTAGAGGTGATCACTCAGCTTTTCACTTGCATGTTTTCAGGACACACACATTTTGAAAACACTGAGATCATGCTCACCCGTGTTTTGCAAATGTTTCTGACGCGTGGGAACTAATTCCCATTCATCCAGTTCTCAACGTCATTTTAACAGTTGCTTGGTGTTTCTGGGTCCTAGACAGGTTACCGTTTATGTAACTGGTCAGCTGTTGCTGAGTGGTTGGTGGTCTGATTGCCTATGCTACTGGAAATGACTGCAGGCCGAACTGGTAGGGCAGGAGGCCTCCGCGAGCGCCAGGTGCCTGCAGTTCCCATGTGGTTCAGGGTGAACTGGAGAGGGGAGAGCTGGGTGGTGGCGAAGGGGTGTCAGGCCATGAAGAAGGGCCTGAGGCTGGTGGCTTTGTAGGAGGCCCGACCCGGCTGGTTAGAGTTGGCACTAGGCAGAGTGAGCTGGGGGAAAGGGCCAGGATGTGTTTCATTTTGGCCTTGGTGGGATAGCAGATAACCTTAGAATAGCTTGAGCCCTCCCAGGCAGAATGGCAGGGTCTTGTGTCTGGGGTGTCTGGGTGGATTTCTTATGGGTAGCGGAACCCAAGTGCCAGGGCCAGGTCCTGACCTCTCCCTCTGGCAAGTCACTGATACGGTTTCCTCCTCCACATAAGGGGCAGTGAGGACTTAGTGTGTGGGTGGGCTCAGCGAGCTATCTCCTGTTGGCACCGGGAATTGCGGATGCCAGCGTGAGCCCACGTAGTGTCGGCTGTTGTCTCCAGGAGGAGCTCCTGTTGCCCTTGCCCTCGGGGAGATGGAGCTGCCTGGCCTGTAGTGTTGTCCTGGGGTCTCTGTGTCTCTCCCACCATCTGTGATGGGAAAGTTGAGGGAGACTAGAAGTTGAACTAAGTAGTGACTGAAAGCGCCCTCATACCCTCTGTGCATGTGGCCCTCTGAGCACACTGCTGCTTCTCACTCTTGGTGCTCGCAGCAGTCAACTGGAGGAGGGCAGCCAGGCCCTGGTGTCGGCAGAGCACTCAGCAGCCGGGGACCTGCATGCCTCCAGGCTGTGCCCTCAGTGGAGTCACCCGGCCCCCATACCCCAGCTTGCAAAGGGAGCTGTTGGGACCAGCTAATCTCCATAGCCTACTTTTGAGGGTCTGTCGTAGTCGTAACCCACCAACCGACAGTGAATTGGAATGGGGGTGTGAGGGACATTTGGCTTGGTATGGAACCAACCGTAACTTTTTGCAGAGCAAGTAAGATATTAATGTACATTAGGAATTTACTCCTGGCACTTAGTTAAAATCCTGTTTTTAAAACTGTGTTAACACAAATCTGGATGGAACAGATTTTGAAGACTTGTCTCTGGTTTTCCCCTGTGCAGGATCCTGGTGCACCTGAGCCGTGGAGGGGCCGAAGTCCAGATCTTTGCTCCTGACATCCCTCAGATGCACGTGATTGACCACACCAAGGGGCAGCCTTCTGAAAGCGAGAGCAGGTGGGGGTGGGATTGGAACTTGGTTCTTGTCCACCTCCCACGGTGCAGCTTTTTTTGCTGGCTTAGCTTAAACCAAGTCGTGTGTGCAAGTGAATGTCCGTCTGAGCAGTTGTGCTCAGGCTCTTCTGGAAGTAATGCTGCCAGGGCTCAGTAGTGCCTTCCTTCCAGTACTCACAGGAGTGAGAATACCAACCGTATCGTTTCCCACTGAGTAAAGCTGCTCACACCTTTGTCTTGAGCAAAGGTGGTGGTTCTCAGTTTGATTGCCCACCTTCTTCCCCTGCCTGGGCTCCAGATCTGTGTTGCTGGTTTCCAGCAACATGTCTGTTACTGCGGTGTGTGTGGTTCTGGCCTGTGTGGCCCGAGATCCGCTTCCCTTGCCCGTCCTGCCCGACAGCCCTGTGCAGGCCATTCCCAGGTGCCTTGCAGCTGGCTTCTGACCGTGAGAGGTCGGGGCTGGAGACTGGAGGAGGAAGCCGCCGCTGCCTCCTGGGGCTGTGCTTCTCACCAGTGGGGGGTTTCTTTTCCTGCCTTGGACCCTGGCTTCTGCACCTGGACTTGCACCTTCAGCCCCCACACCGGGAGGCTGGCAGCTCCCTGTGGTGGCTGGCCTTCGTGTTGCCTCACTGGTCCTGAGTCCTGGCTTCTTACCTTCCCCCCACGTCCCACCGTCCTGATGAGTGCACAGAATTCTGTCTGCTTTAGACACTCAGACTTCATTTCCCGTGGGCCTTGACTGACGGTGCAGGAGATTCAGAGTGATTTGGTGCAGGTTCGGAGGTGCTGATCTGAAGAGCCCAGCATAGATTTAGCGTTGCTAGAACCATGTTGCCTTTCCAGGTAGTGACCAAACATGCTGACCTGGAAGTAAGTCCCTGTGTGTCTGAGAGCCGTGTGTGGAGCGTGTCGCCTGTGGGCTGTGCCCCTGCCCCGCTCCACAGCCCTCCACCAGCATGCTGAGGCTTTTTGCCCTGTGCTCTTTCCCAGGAATGTTTTGACCGAGTCTGCAAGGATCGCCCGTGGCAAGATCACAGACCTGGCCAAGCTCAGTGCAGCCAACCATGATGCCGCCATCTTTCCAGGAGGCTTTGGAGCCGCTAAAAACCTGTGCGTATTTGAGCTTTGAGGTCTTCCACTTTCCATGTGGAGATGGGAAGGGGGTGCTCCTGCCTGCTGTCCGATGTGGGCAATGGAGCGGTGATGGGAGGGGTGGTGATAGGAGCAGCCTCTGGGTTTAGGGTCTGGGCAGGGCATGTGACTGCTCTCTGATTTGGGAGCCGTTCTTAGGGTTGGGTCTTAGGTAGGATTTTAGCAAGACGTGCTTTTTTTTCCTGCTTCTCTGCTGTCTTGTCTCTGAGCATTCCTGGGACCCAGTAGCGGTCAGAGTGAGTTTGGGGCTCCCTCTTCTCTAGTCATTGTGCTGGTAGGTCTCGTCACATTGAAATCAGTCTCTGAGTATTTACTCGTTGGAGATACCACTTTTTCCTCCTTTTATTTCTTTTTTCTTTTTTTTTCTCTTTGTCAGTAGAGATGAGCTCTTGGTCTGTTGCCCAGGCAAGGATGCAGTGGTACGATCGTAGCTCACTACAGCCATGATCTGGGCTCAAGCCATCCTCCAGCCTCATCCTCCTGAATAGCTGGGACTATAGGTGCATGCCACCATGCCCATGTGTCTTGTTTTTGTGTTTGTTTTTTGTAGCGTTACATGTAGACCAAATTGGTCTGGAACTTCTGGGCTCAAGTGGCCCTCCCACCTCGGCCTCCCAAAGTGCTGGGATTCCAGGCCTGAGCCACTGTGCCCGGCCCCAGTTCTCTTATGGAACCTTGCAGCATCAGGAATTGGTTTCCTTCGTGGTAGTTTAGGTGGAGGTCCTGACCAGGAAGAAGGCGGCTGCCTTGGCGTGGCTGCTTGGGTTGGTTCCGTGGTAGCTGGACCGTGAACTGTGGAGGCCTGGCCGGCTCCCACATGGTGGTATCCTTGAGTTCCAGATCCTCTTTCCGTTCTCTGTGTCTCCTCTCTCTCTTCTCACATTCATGGAGATTCTCTTGGCACCACCCCCATGGCCCTGCCTGTGAGGTGGAGGTGGTGCCGGGCTAACCCTCCAGGGAGAGCTCTGTCACCTGCAGGAGCACTGGCCACAGTGCATCTGAGCGTGCAGGTGGCTTCTGTGCCACGGTATGGGTGGCAGCCCCAGCAGGGCCGGCCCTGGTCGGCAGCTCCTGTTTCGAGGGCAGGCTGGAGCCTGGCTGGCCGCTCGCCCCGCCCTGGGCAGCCTGCACCCAGAGTCGAAGGGCAGACAGTCTCCATCCGAAGAATGCGCCCTTCCTATCCCGAAACCTTGGAGGTCTCCTTCCTCAGATGCCAGCCGTTTTCTCTGCGCCCTTGGCCGTGCCCTCACCCCCTCCCACCGGAAGCGCCACCCCAGCCTGTCATCCCCCTTCTCCTCAAAGCCAGCAAGCTTCGTTGGTGCTGCCTCACGCAGTCCCACGTCAGGCTCCATGTTTTGTCCAGTTGTCCCCGCGTCGCCGCCATCTCCACGAGGCTCTGACTGCTGACACCGTGTGTGGCGGGGCCCAGGGGCAGCTGAAGGGTGTGCTGGGGGCTGTGTGCCCTGGCATGGCTCCTCCACGTTTTGCCAACCCGGAGGCACAGGCATGAGGTGTGTGGAGGTTCTCGGGGTCAGTGGGTCTTGCCTTTGGCTTTCAAGGTGTTGATGGGCCCTGGGACCGATGTGCCCGTGGATCTGAGCCCACGTCTCCTGGGCGAAGCTCCCATTTTCACTGACCTGTCCAGAGCATTCTGGGTGAGCCTGCCCTGCGTGTTCACAGTGCGGTGCTCTCTGATGAGCTGCAGCTGTGGCCGCTGTGCCCCCTCTGAGACAGTCACCCGTGGGGACGGTGAACACCACTGCCTCCAGAAGATTCCCAGTACTCTGCCAGCAAAGCCGTGTGGAAAATGCTGGGGCGGAGGACTGGGGTGTGTGAGCGGTGGCGTAGAGCCCGGGGGTGGTGTTCGTGGGAAGGTGTGTCCACTTGTAGATTTGGTGGCATTGCCAAATACACGCCCCATGGGCAGTGTGGAGAGACCTTCCCCGCCCCGCATGGCCTCCACAGCTCCTGCTCCTCGGCCTGAGGTGTGGATGCTGGTGTGTTGGGTAAACTGGCCTTTCTTTCACGGTCACTGGAGCGAGAGTGCTTGTTACGCCTGGAGGCCGATTGCGTTGCTTGTTTCGGAAGCTCTGGAGTTTCTAGCTGCCGCTTTGTTTTAAGGAAAAACACACCGTGTTTCTCCTCCTCCCACCACAACAGTCGTCCACACAGAAGGCTCCTGTGAGCGGGTTTGAAGGGTCTTCCCCACGCACCACGTGGGGGTCGCTGCTGTCTTCTCATTCAGTTCCAACAGTGTGGACCCGGGGCAGCGTCCGACCCCACGGGTTGAGGGCTCCGTCCCCAAGACTGCCCCCCCAACACACACCAGTGACCAGCCTGAGCCTCTGGAACTGACCGATTCACTTCACTGAAGTTGGGGTTCCCACAACCCCGTTTGCTGGAGTGGCTTACGGTGCTCAGGGAAATATGACGTCAGCATTCTCCCCCAGGGAGTGGGGGACCCTCTCAGGAGAAAGGTGGGGAACATTACAGTTCTGCTTTGGGGCAGGTGAAAGGCGGGCAGGAGGTCAGAGGCTGCCCGAGGCCCAACACAGCCAGCATCATAACAGAAAGCTAATGAGCACCATGGGAGTCAGGAGCCGGAAACCGGTGTCTGAGTCTCAGCACCGCAGCCCGGGTTCCGCCGGCTGCTCCAAAAGGTTCCAGGGCGTGAGCCCTCGGCCTGGTGGCCTCCCGTTCCACCCTTCCTGATCCTCCTGCTTTCTGTTTAAAAAACAGGAAAAGACGTTCACATCAAACGCGTATGTGCAGCCACGCCCATGTCTCTTGCCACAGCTGACTGAGGGTCTGGAGCTGTGCCTAGGAAGCCCCCCAGGAGTAGACCCTGGTTGTGAGGCTGTCTGAGGAGGCCTTTTCTCTCCCGGTAGGAGCACCTTTGCCGTGGACGGGAAAGATTGCAAAGTTAATAAAGAAGTGGAGCGTATCCTGAAGGAGTTCCACCAGGCCGGAAAGCCCATTGGGTATGTACCGCCGCTCAGGCCTCGGGCAGTGAGGGAGGAGGGTGCATGGGCCTGCGGCCTCCATACTCAGTCAGGAGCTGCCACTGATCCTGAAAACTCACAGCTGGTTTTCTTGTTTGAGCTGAGGGGATTTCACGCGATGTCACTGGTGACTGAACAGGAAGGAAAGGGCACACTCCCTTCCCTAGCGGACGCCTGTGATTCTCTCGGCCCCAGAGGCATCCGTAGGCAGTCCCTCAGGATCCCAGCCTCTACTAGACCCTTCTCCCGGGCAAGCTCCTTAGCCACAGTATCCCCAACCCCGCTGACTTCCGGCCTGTCACTACAGCACGTGCACCGTCCCTGACGCCGTCCACTCCCAGCAGCCTCCCTCCTAGGGAACCACAGCCGACCATGCCCCTTTGCCCCTGCTCAGACAAAGCCTGGGTCCTGAGGCTGGTGGCACGAGTCGGGTGCCCACTCCATCATCAGCACCTTGGCTTCCGTGACGGGTCACAGCCCTGCAGGGAGTGTGTGCTCTTCACCGTGTGCAGCCGGGAAGTCACCCTCAGATGAGTGACGGTGACCCAGCAAGGCCGGGTTCCGCCTTGGCAGGTGTGATGCTTCCACGAGCCTCCCCGCACCTGCTCCTTGGTGGTCCCGGAACCCGGTGCTGCGCTGTCCGTGTCTCAGCTGCGTCTGGTGCTGGCATCTGTCCCAGGCTGGAGAAATCCCTGGAGCAGGGCGAGAGCCACACTTGCGTCGATGAACATCAGTGAGGCACGTGCAATGGCGCAAGGGCGCGTGGGGCGTGGGGCGCAAGCCTGTCTCCTCCCCGGTCCAGCCACAAGGCTCCCCTGGAAACAGCACGGGGCACAAGCCCGTCTGCTCCCGGGTCCAGCCATGGGGCTCCCATGCACGGTGACCACAGGCTCTTTTTCTCTTTCCCGAGGAAACCTAAATCCTTTCCCGCTGCAGCTTTCCCTTCCTAAGAGGAGAAGGGGCGTGGCAGTGGTTCTGTGGCTGGGCACACAGTTTCCATGTCAGTCTGCCTTGAGGTCCCTCCTGCAGCCAGCCCCACCCATCCCTCAGCCTGGTGCCAGAGGCCTGCGTGGCCAGCCAGGGGCTGTTAGGTGGCCCGGCTGCTTAGTGCTGGGACCCCTTCCTTGAATGCAGTAGTCGAGGTGGGTGCTGGGCTGTGCCAGGAGCCGCTGTGGTATCTGTAGCTGGCACTTGATGGCCAGGCGGCTGCACACAGCATCAGGAGCCCTGCTTCCCGGACTTCCTGCCTGCTCGGAGGGTGGCAGGGGCCTTCATCTCACAGGCAGCCAGCAGTTGCTTCAGGTTTAGGACATGCAGTTTTGGGGGGTTTTGTTCTGAGAGAGTCTGTCTCTGTTGCCCAGGCTGGAGTGATCTCAGCTCAGTGCAGCCCCCGCCTCCCAGGGTCAAGCCGTTCTCCTGCCTCAGCCTCCCAAGTAGCTGGGATGACAGGCGCCTGCCCCCAGGCCTAATTTTTGTAATTTTAATAGAGATGAGTTTTTGCCATGTTAGGCTGGTCTCGAACTCCCGACCTCAGGTGATCTGCCTGCCTCAGCTGCCCAAAGTGCTGGGATTATAGGCGTGAGCCACTGTGCCTGGCTGTGACATGTGTTGTTAACAGTGTTTTGTTACAGCCCATGGTAGCAGTTTCCACCTGGGCCTGTTGGAAGTGGGTAGGACTGTAGATGGCGGGAAGAGGGATGAAGGAAGACAGGTCAAGGTGTGGGGTATTGGGGGCAGGATGGGACCTGACAGCTGTGGGCCACACCACAGGTTGCCAGGGGATGGGGCTGCTGTTTGATGAGGCCATGCCCTTTCCATTGTCGCCCCTGGGTGGCCATGAGGTGCTGGACAACACAGGTCACTGAAGGTGCTGCTGCTGTGAGCACAGTGGCTGGCACACAGAGGGGCCTCTGTTGACTGGGCAGGAAGGGGTTCCTGGTGAAGCAGAAGCAGGATCCAGGGGTGGGCATGGTGGGACCCTCAGCTTCAGGGCCCGGGTGGAGCTGTTGTGGCCTGCGTGTCAGGGTCGGGCGTGTGCCACCAGCCTGCACTTGCTGAGACTTGCGCTGCAGGTCGGAGGCTGGTGAGGCTGCTCCTGGCCCGCTGTGCCTCCGCTGTGAAGGGGGTCTGGTGTGGCTGGTCAATGTAGCTGTGATCCCTGTTCCTGGGTCACAGAGCATCCCACAACTCAGGGCTGGGGCAGCCGCACGCCTTTACCCCCTCTGTGAGTGGACTTCAGCAGCCCGGGACTCCCGCCAGTCTGGGGTGTCCTGGGGCTTGGGGCTCATCCGTGACTGTTGGGGGCTCCCCTCGGGGTTCCGTGGCCTGGTGCCTGAGTGCCTGCAGGGAGTGCTGGGTGGGGAGTGGGGCTGAGGACACCTCACTCAGCCTTGAGTCACCTGGTGCCACCTCCACCACATCCCATGGGCCACAGCCTCCGGGCAGCCCAGGCTCACAGCGGGCAGGGACAGCAGGGTCCCCATGGCAGGGCAGCCTGGGGTCATGGCGATGGTTATTTCTGTTCTGCAGGCCGTGTAGCCTGGGGTCCCGCACCCGCCTGACCCGTGTTCTTCTCGCCTTTCAGCTTGTGCTGCATCGCGCCTGTCCTCGCAGCCAAGGTGCTCAGAGGAGTCGAGGTCACCGTGGGCCATGAGCAGGAGGAAGGTGGCAAGTGGCCTTACGCTGGGACCGCGGAAGCCATCAAGGCCCTGGGTGCCAAGCACTTCGTGAAGGAAGTGGCCATATCCTTCCTGGTAGCCAGGCCCCGGCCCACAGTTGCGCTTGTCCCTGAGACGTACACAGGGACGCCCTGCCTCTGGGCGGCCTCTTCACCGGGAGCTGCACCTGCTGCTCTCCCTGTGGGGCCTCCCCTGGTGGGCACCATGGCCATGTGTCTGAGGGTGTAAAGCAGATGGTTGTGACGGCCCAGCTGGTGCGTGGTTGGCAGGTGGTCCAGGTCCCTAGCCTGACTGTTGAGTCTGCTCAGCAACCCCCAGACAGCCACACTCGGGGCCTGCATGGGGGGAGGGGGCAGCACCCTGCAGGGGAAGCTGTGGGACCTCAGGATGCTCCAGCCCAGGGGAGGGTGAGGAAAGAGTGTGTGCGAAGTGTGGAGGGAGAGCGGCTGGGCGTGCAGGAGGGAGGGGCTGCCTGGCTTTATTTGGGTGGAAGTTCTCAGGCCAGTGTGAATAGCCAGGTGATTCTAGCCAGCCTCACAGCCCCCGGCCCCTCCTCTTGAGGTGTGTCCCCTGGATTCTGAGACGATGGACCGAGAGCACCAGTGGGGCTGTTCCCAGAGAGATTTGGAGGGAGGCTCCTGGGAGGCACTGCCTGGATCTGGAAGAAGGTCCATGCGGGCCCAGTTGAGAGAACAGAACAGTCCGGGGTGCCGGGAGGTGCTAGAATGAGTACAGCATGGACCCGGTCCCCTGCAGCTGTGGTTCTGGAGGGTGCAGTTCCTCTCAGTGGGGCAGCGTTTTACTCACAGGCAGCTTCCGACGTCAGGCCCGTCTCCCCCTGCGGCTTTCCTGCCGGGCAGGAATGTGGGGCAAGGCTGGCCCCAGGCCGCTGACTGCTTGCAGGAAGGTGGGGACACATGTGTTGGTTGGTGTGGAGGCTTGGCTGCTGGTTGCGTGCGTGGCGTTGGGGAGGCTCAAGTCTGGCTGGCCGGCCCCGGTTGTGTGCCTGCTGCCCTGTTGCCTGTTTCCCCGCAGCATGAGGACCGGCTCCCTCACAGCCAGTTCTTCCTCTGAAAAGTGGAGGCGCTGCCACTGCCTCCCGTGGTGGTTGTGAGGACCCAGGCATGTGTGCGCCCCCGTGGCGGGACAGCTCGTGGCCATGTGTGGGTGTTGGGCGTATGTGATGCTGGCATGAAAGGTGCCCTGAGGGCATTGCCCCGTTCCCTGGAATTTCCCGCTGCTTCCTTCCTCTAGAATGCATGTATGTTGGGAACAGGTACATTCCTATGTCGTTCAGCAGCATCAATTATACAGAAAGCGGGGTCCTGCCAGCACAGACTACACCAGGAGCGAGTTCTCCTGTTCCAAGTTACCTGAGAACAAAGTTAGGACGTGCGGTGAGGGTGGGGCGGGGCCGGGGCTCCACACCTGAGTCCCTCAAGTCCCTGCGGGGTGGCTTTTCCGTAACTCTGCACACGAAGCTCATGTGGACCAGAAAAACAAGGTGGTCACGACCCCAGCCTTCATGTGCGAGGCGGCACTCCACCACATCCACGACGGGATCGGGGCCATGGTGCGGAAGGTGCTGGAACTCACTGGAAAGTGACGCGCACGGACGGGGTCCCAGCTTGGTGCCAGGACTTGGCCTTACCCTCTGGCTGAGGAGCTGTCAGCTGCTTTCCATCCAGCTGGGAGTCTGGCAGGCCCTTTTTTTTTTTTTTTTTCCTGAAACCTGCAGGCGTTCTCTCTGTAAGGAGGGTGGGCTGCAGTGCCTGGGGGGTGCGTTTCTTCCTGGGCTTGGCTGGGCTGCTCTCACATACAGAGGCCGAGGGGCCAATTCATTCTCTGCCACAGGGACTTGCCTCACTGTGTCCCAAAAACAAATCGCAGCCAACTTTTCCAGAAACAGAAAATTCTGCCATCCGAGGTTTTATACTTCAGGTTAGTTTTAGAAGGAAGAACATTTTAGGTTTGCAAGTCTCCTGATGAGGAAACCAGAAATACCACATTTATGGACCATGAAAAGTTGGTTCTCTACTCTGAAGGGACTTTTGAGTTAATCGGCGTATGGGGGTTTCTAAAGCAGGCAATCCCTGTAGCCGCAGAGAAGAAATGCCTTCCCAAAGTGGCAACTTCCCACAGCCACGTTTCAGGCCAGCTGAGACTGCTGAGTGAGGAATGGCAGTGAGGTTTCTTCAATTAGTCTCAGTTCTCTTAATTTTCAGGAAGAAAGGGAAATTGCAGCACCTCAGCCCCCGAGATTGACCTCTGGGGAGTGATGGTAGCATTGGTGCCAGGCTGTGGGTTCAGGTGTGGCAGAAGCTTGCAGACGCGTCCGAAGGGAAATAAAGTGTGTTGGCGTTCGACTTTGTACTGCGTTCATCTGTGTATGCAGGATTGTTTTGGCGAGAAAGCACTTGGGATGGGAGTCAGGTGTCTGCATGCTTCACTCAGTGTCATATATCTGTTGCCTTTTGGGTCTATCTCTGCCTGAGCAGCCAGGGCCAGGCCAGCCTGAGAGGCCCCACGCTGCGTGGGTGGCAGGAACTGCCCAATGTTGGGTTGGGGGTGTGGGAAATGCCCGCTCTGGCTGCTGGCACGGCTGTTCCCTGTGGTCTGGTTTGCATCTCCCTGTGTGTCGGGTGCTGGGCCTGGAACGGGGCCCCTGGTCCTGCAAGACTCGAACCCTCAATTGCACTGTACCCACCACACCCCCTTGGCCCTCCCCACCCACCACGTGGAATCAGCAGATTCATTCCATCACCTTGAGAGGGCACGGGGGACCCATGGGTAAGGCAGGAAGGCCCCAGTGCACCCCGCACCTTGGCCTGATGCTTCTGGTTCTTCCTCCGTGGGAGCTGGGTTCTCCAGTGGCCTTCCTCCCACCGAGGCCAGGCCTCAGGAAGGCCTCACAGGTGTCCACGCCCACTGCACATGCCCACAGCACTTGCCTTGGGGCCAGGATTACCCTGGCCCGGGCAGCAGAGGAGCCTTCCACGCCCGGGGTAAGGTGAGGCTCCTCCCCTTTCTCATAGGCTGGTGTGGACACATTTTGCGTGGTGGGGGCTACCCATATACCACACATGTATATTCACGTGTGCGTGAGTGCATGAAAAGTGCACAATCACAAGCATTCACTTTGGGGTTTCCACCAAGAAAACGTGCAAAACCATCCCTTGGGCTTGGAGTGGCGGCACTGTCCCCAGAACCTCTCAGCCTCGTGCAGGCCCCAGCTGCACGCTTGTTTGCTCACCTTCACGCACGCTTGCTCTCTCTCTCTCTCTTTGTCTCTGAGGTGATCCAGTGTGGCACCCCACACTCAGGTGCTTTTGCTGGGCCAGGCCTGTCCTCACCTGCGTCTGCCCTTAGCCCAGGCGGCCCTGGGAATTCTCAGTGTCCCCACTTGCAGATGAGGCTTTGCTCTGCCCAGGGCCCTGCAGCTTGTAGGGCTTGACTGGAACTCAGCTCTGAGCAGCGTAGCACCAGAACCTGAGCCCTAGAAATAGATCTTGGTACATTGGGAAGCCCAGAGAGGGGCCATGGCAGAACCGGAGAGCTTGGTCCCGGGTTCACTGGAGGAGAGCTCGGTCCTGGGTTCACTGGACAGTGGCTCCGTGGCTGCTGTGTGCCAGGCACCTTCAGGTACCAAGGGCATTGTCATGAGCATGCCCTCGTCCTGGAGCTCAGGCGGGGTGGAGGCAGCCAGTACGTGGCCCGGTGAGCCGTGGAGTCCCCCCAGCAGTGGTGGGGGTGTGGACATGCTGGGAAGGAGGATGGCAGTGCCAGGCATGCATAAAGTGATCAAGGAAGGGGACAAGAGGCCCAGCGGGAACAGGAAGTAACCAGGGGTTCAAGGTCAGGGCGTGGGGAGGGAGGGACGCTGGTGGCATGTATGGTTCCGGGGACCAGGCCCTCCTGCCGTCCCAGAGGCCTCTGCATCCCGTGGCCTGTGCGCCCTGGAACATGGTTGTGGCTTCAGACGCTGCCACCAGGGGGCGTGGCAGAACTGTCTTTGGGGCTGACCCTGGGCAGGCGGTCCTCCCCAAGCTGCTTCCTGTTGGCGCCATCAGAGTCTGGGCTGTCTTCTGAAGCCCTCCCTGGTCTCCACACGCCCCACCCCTTTGCTCTGTCCCTCTTGTTTCTTTCCAGGGTACCTCCTTACCTCCTGTCCAGGTTCACCAGAGCTCAAGCTCTGGACATGCCCCATTCCCCAATAATCTTTTCTTCATTCTGTTTCTCCACCACTCCCAGCTCCCCCACCACTCCCAGCTGCTCCACACTCAGTCCCCAGCTCCCCCACCACTCCCAGCTCCTCCACACTCAGTCCCCAGCTCCCCACCACTCCCAGCTCCTCCACACTCAGCCCCAGCTCCTCCCCATTCAGCCCCAGCTCCCCCACCACTCCCAGCTGCTCCCCACTCAGCCCCCAGCTTCCCCACTACTCCCAGCTCCTCCACACTCAGCCTTCAGCTCCCCCACCACTCTCAGCTGCTCCACACTCAGTCCCCAGCTCCCCCACCACTCCCAGCTGCTCCACACTCAGTCCCCAGCTCCCCCACCACTCCCAGCTGCTTCTCCATTCCCACCTATTCTTCCTTCCTGGTCTTCTCCCCAGACCTGGTCTGACTGTCCGTCCCAGTCCCTCATCTACCTGGGGATGGTTGTCTTCCACCCTGACCTCCAGGCTCTCTTGGATGCTGCTCCTTCCCTTTCCTCCCCCCGAGCTCCTCGCTGGCCCAGACCCCTGCCCAAGGAGGCCTCTAACTCCAGCCCTTCTCTGTGCATTACACTTGGAGTGGAGCACCGCCCACTCAGCATGTCCAGACCAGGCCCCCCACACACGCTTCTTCCTGTCTCTGTCTTGGGGACCATTGTGTGCCCAGCTCCCCACGGGAAACTGGTCCCAGCCACCTATGTCTCCCTGCCCCTCCCTCTACCCAGCTATGGGTTTTGCCTCCAAACATTGTCCAAGCCACCCCCTTCCTCTCCTGTGCCTAGACCAGGTTCATGCCTCCTCCCCATGTCTGGTCCTGACACCCTCCATCCCTCCCTCCTGGGACGACCAGCACCCCTCTTTGTATTACTGGCTCCCCTTGTCTCTCAGCTCTCAGCGTCACTCTGCAGAGAGGACTTCCCCACATGCCCTGGCTGAGGAGGGGCCCCTGAGCCACTCGTCTCGCAGATCTCGAGGTCTGTGAGTACACACGTAGCACAGTTTTACCATCTATCTCCCCACTGCACTGGGAGCGTCAGGAGAGAGGATGGGGGCCTAATGGGTGCCCCTCCATCTTCCCCAGCCAGGCCTGGGCCCTGAGGGTGGTGGGCTCTTGGCATGAGCTGGCCAGTATGTGCTGTGAGGCTCGAGGCTCACGGACCTGACATGCCACCTTGGCGCCCGCCCGCCCCCAGGCCCCTTCCACCTACTACTGGCCAGCGTCCTCCTCTAGGGCTCCCTTAACATCACCTTTTCTGTTTTGTTTTAAATAGACTTTTTTTTTTTTTTTTTTTTTTTTTTTNNNNCCTCAGCCTCCCGAGTAGCTGGGACTACAGGCGCCCGCCACCTCGCCCGGCTAGTTTTTGTATTTTTAGTAGAGACGGGGTTTCACTGTGTTAGCCAGGATGGTCTCGATCTCCTGACCTCGTGATCCGCCCGTCTCGGCCTCCCAAAGTGCTGGGATTACAGGCTTGAGCCACCGCGCCCGGCCGTTTTAAATAGACTTTATTTGCTAGCACAGTCTTAGGTTCATGGCAAAATGAAGCGGAAGGTACAGAGAGTCCCACACACTCCCTGCCCCCACGCGTGCACAGCCTTCCTCACCATCACCCCTGCCCCACCCTGGCAGAGCACACATTAATTATAGGCAACCAACCCACGCAGACACGTAATCACCCCGAGTCTGCGGCATCCGTTAGAGTTCACTCTTGGTGTTAGCGGTTCTGTAGATTCAGACAAATACAGGACATGGATCCGCCATTTACAGAGAATGCAAAATGGTTTCATTGCCCTGAAAACCCTCGGCTCTGCCCATTCCCCCCCACCCTCCACCCCCATAACCACTGATGGTTTTTACTGTCCGCACAGTTTTGCCTTTTCCACAATGTCATGTGGTTGGACTCAGGCACTACGTGGCCTTTTCTGATTGGCCCCTTTCGCCTGGTAATAGGCATTTAAATTTCCTCTCTGTGTCTTCATGGCTTGACAGCTTATTTCTTTTTAGTGCTGAATCATATTCCATTGTTGGACTGTACCACAGTTTATCCATTTACCCTCTCAAGAGCATCTTAGGTTTGTCCCAGTTTGGGGCATTTATGAATAAAGTTGCTATAAACACCTGTGTAGAGGTTTTTGTGTGGACATACATTATCAACTCCTTTGGGTAAATATGGGGGAGTGTGATTGCTGGATCATATGGTGAGAGTTTTACAAGAAGCTGCCAAACTGTCTTCCCAAGTGGCTGTACCATTTTGCATTCCCAGCAGCAATGAATGGGTGGGTGTTCCTGTTGCTCCACGTCCTCACCAGCATTTGGTGGTGTTTGTGTTTTGGATTTTGGCCAGCTGATAGGTGTGTAGTGGTATCTTGTTTTAATTTGCTATTTCCTAGTGACATATGATGCTGAGCCCCTTTTCATGGCTTATTTACTATCTGCATATCTTCTTTGGTGAGGTATTGGCTCAGAATTTTTGCCCATTTTTAAATTGGTTGTTCATTTTCTTTTTGCTGAGTTGTAAGAGTTCTTTGTAAATTTTGGATCGTAATCCTTTAATGATATCTCGTTTCTAGTTATTTTCTCCAGATTTGGGGCTTGTCTTCTTATTCTTTTGACAGTGCCTTCACAGAGCTATTTTTAATTTTAATGAAATTAAGTTTATCACCGTTTCTTATTGGATTGTTCCCCCACCCCACCCCCCGCTTATTAAAAAAAGAAAGAAAGAAACAGGGTTTCACTCTGTTGCCCAGGCTGATCCCAAACTCCTGAGCTCAACTGATCCTCCTGCCTCAGTCTTCCAAAGTGCTGGGATTCCAGGTGGGAGCCACTGGGTTCTGTCTTGTGTTGTTAAAACTCATCACCAAGCCCTCGGTCATCTAGAATTTCTCCTGTGTTATTCTAGGAGTTTGATAGCTTTGCATTTCACATTTAGGTCTGTGATCATTCTGAGTGAATTGTGGTAGGGGTAGAACGCGTGTGTTGGGATTCATTTTTGGAATGTGAACGCCCCGTTGTTTGGCTCCATTAGGTGGAGACTGTGCCCCATTGCATTGCTTTTGCCGTTTTCTCACAGACCAGTTGACTCTCCATGCAGGTTTGTTTCTGGGCTCTCTCTCCGCTTTCATTGGTCTGTTTTGCCAGCACCGTGTCATGAGTAATGTAGCCTTTTAGTAAGTCTGGAGCCTGCCAAGTCATCAGAGTTGGAATCTGCCCCTATCAGATGTCCAAACCATGTCCCCAGGACCCTGAGATCAGGTCCCCAGGAGGGCCTGGCTGGAGTCCCTATAGCCCTGAGCGCCAGGAGAGCAGGGTCTGCCCGCTCTGGGACGTCTGTCCTCGCAAGGCCGGACACCCAGCCCCGGTTGTCCTAGTCCACCTGGGATGACCCTGCCCTGTTCCTGCTTCTCCCAAGCACCCGTGAGCCTGGGAAGCCTGTCACAAACACCTCCCTGGACCCCTGCTGTAGAGTGCACCACTTTGTTCCCGCCACAGCCTCAGGCAGCACTGGCACCCACAGCAGGGGCCGCCCTCACAATCTCACATCGTAGGAGCCCGGGTGTGACACTAGCCAGGCTCCCCAGAGGAGGCTTTGCCGGCCCAGGCAGCTGCATCTCTCCAGGACCCCACTGCTCCCCGGGTCCAGCCCAGGCCCTGATTCAGCAGCGACTCCATAAAGAAGTAAAATGAGAATATGCACGAGGCCCACACTTAGGGGACCCCGTCCCATCGTGTCCAGCATGGCTCATAGGTGAGGACAGCAAAACCACCAAGAAATGACCCGAGAGGCCAACAGCAGCTCCCTGGGAAGACCACACTCTCCAGGAAGACGTAGCCACTCTGAAATACACAACGTGGGTAGAAATCTAACATGGTATGTACAAGACCTGTGAGGAAATTATAAAACTTTAATAAGTCAAAGAAGTAAAATGGAAAGCTATTCCACACCCCTTATTATGCATACCTCCCTTTATCCCTGGTAAGCTTCTTTGCTCTGAAGTCTGCTCTGAAATTAATATAGCTATTCCAGCTTTCTTGTGATTAATGTGAGTATGGTATTTCTTCCTTTGTTCATTTACTTTTCATCTATGTGTGTCTTTTTATTTGTTTATTTAGAGACAGAGTCTTGCTCTGCCACCCATCTCTACAGTGATGAGATCTCGGCTCACTGCAGCCTTCGCCTCCTGGGTTCAAGCAATTCTCCTGCCTCAGCCTCCTGAGTAGCTGGTACTACAGGCACACGCCACCACGCTCTGCTTATTTTTGTATTTTTGTTAGAGATGGGGTTTTGCCATGTTGGCCAGGCTGGTCTCGAACTCCTGACCTCAAGTGATCCACCCACCTCGGCCTCCCAAAGTGCTGGGGTTACAGGCGTAAGCCACTGTGCCCAACCACTGTTTTTATATTTAAAGTGGGTTTTGTGTAGATAACGTATAGTTAGGTCTTATTTTTTGATCCATTCTGACAATCTCTGTCTTTTAATTGGTGCATTTATACCACTGACATTCAAAGTCACCATTGATATAGTTGGATTAATATCTACCATGTTTGTTCTTATTTTCTAGTTTTTGTTTTTTATTTTTTCTGCCTTTTGTTGTTTTAATTGACCATTTTATGATTTTATTTTCTATTCTTTCTTAAACATACTTTTTCACATTTTCAGTGGTGACCCTAGATTTTGTGATACACATTTCCAACTATTTCAAGCCCACTTTCAAATAACACTGAACTGCTTGCTAATGGGTAGCACAAGTATCTTTGTTTTGTTGTTTTTTGAGACAGGATCTTGCTCAGTCGCCCAGGCTGGAGTGCAGTGGTGTGATCATGGCTCACTGCAGCCTGGAACTCTTGGCTCAATCAGTCCTCCCACCTCAGCCTCCCGAGTTGCTGGGACCACAGGCGCATGCCACAGCACCTGGCTAATTTTTGTATTTTTTATAGAGACGGGGTTTTGGCACATTGCCCAGGCTGGCATCAAACTCCTGGGCTCAAGCAATCCACCTGCCTTGGCCTCCCAAAGTGCTGGGATTATAGGCGTCAGCCTGTGTCCCACCAAAAGTATCTTTTAATAACAGCATGTTCCCAGTTCTTCACTCCGGCCCCCTGTATCACTGCTATTATTAGTTTCACTTATACACAATCATATATAATCAAGTACGTTGTTATAACTTTAACAAACTTCTGTCTGTTCAATTAAGATTAACGGCCAGGCATGGTGGCTCATACCTATAATCCCAGCACTTTGGGAGGCCGAGGTGGGAGGATCGTTTGAGGCCAGGAGTTCACGACCAGCTTGAGCAACATAGAGCCCGTCGCTCCAAAAGTTAAAAAACTAGCTGGGCAAGGTAGTGTGCACCTGTGGTCCCAGCTACTTGGGAGGCTGAGGTGGGAAGCTCGCTTGAGCCCAGGTGATCAAGATTGCAGTGATTACACCATTGCACTCCAGCCTGGGTGACAGGACAAGACCCTATCTCAAAAAAAGAAAGAATAAGAAAAATAAAAGCTTTTATTACCCTTCTCATTCCTTCTCCAGCACTCATCCCTTTCCTTATGTAAATCCAAGTTTCTGACTTGTACATTTTTTCATTTTTTTTTCTCTCTAAAGAACTGTTAACACCTTTTGCAAAGCAGGTCTACTAGTAACAAATTCTCAATTTTTGTCTAAGTCTTTGTTTTTCCTTGACTTTTGAAGGATAATTTCGCTGGATACAGAATTCTAGGCTTGTGGATTTTTTCTCAGCACTTTAAATATTTCAGTCCACTGTCTTTACTTGTACGGTTTCTGAAAAGTCAAAACTAATCCTATAAGAAATGAATGTATTCTTTTTTTTTTTTTTTTTTTTTGATCCGCCCGCCTCAGCCTCTCAAAGTGCTACAGGCGTGAGCCACCGCGCCAGCCCAAATGTATTCTTATTCTATAGCTTAGGTGTTCCTCCCCACCCCGCCCCAACCCTCTGCTGGCTTCTTTCAAGATTGTTTGTTTAACTTTCTGCAGTTTGAATACTAAATGCCTAGGTGTGGATTGGGCATGATACCGCTTTTAACCTGCTCTAAAACACAAGGAGGACTTAGTGCCTGGACAGGCACCCAGCAGGGCAGGCGGTTCCAGGACTCACCCTGGCTGCTGCGAGCGTTTCCCTGCAGGAATGCGATGTGGCTGCGGAAATCCTTCCAGGCTCCTGCTGGGTCTGGAAGTGCCCCCTACCCCTGTGTCTGTGTTGTTTTCCTGGGGCCTCCAGCGATGGTGAGAAAGGTGTGGGTGGGGGCTGAGGGAGGGGCTGGCTGGCTTTGGACTGTGCTGCTGTGTCGATGGGTGTCTGGCAGCCTCCTTGGGCACAGCCGTGGAGGAGACGGTGCCGTCTCCGTCAGCCTCAGTCACCCCGACCCTGAGGCCCAGAGGCTGCCCCAGAGGGGAGGAGCTGGAACCTAGGAAGTCAGTCAGGTGTGCACCACGGGGTCATTGGCCGGCACCAGCCACCAAGTGGCTTCAGGGGTGGGGGCAGCCTGGGTAGACCAGGCCAGGAGACCAGCCCAAACCACACGGCTGACTCACGAGATTGTGAGCAAATATAGTGATGGTTGTTTCAAGCCACTAACAAAATCTCTCGGCCAGGCGCAGTGGCTCAAGCCTGTAATGCCAGCACTTTGGGAGGCCGAGGTGGGCGGAACACGAGGTCAGGAGATCGAGACCATCCTGGCTAACATGGTGAAACCCCGTCTCTACTAAAAAAATACAAAAAAGCTAGCCGGGCGAGGTGGCGGGCGCCTGTAGTCCCAGCTACTCGGGAGGCTGAGGCAGGAGAATGGCTTAAACCCGGGAGGCGGAGCTTGCAGTGAGCTGAGATTTGGCCACTGCACTCCAGCCTGGGCGACAGAGCGAGACTCCATCTCAAAAAAAAAAAAAAAAAATCTCTCAATTTCACTCAGCGTCATGTCCTCGGGGCCCGTCCGTGTTGTAGCATGTGTCAGAATTCCCTTCTTGTGGCTGAAAAATATTCCACTGTGTGTGTGGGCCATGTTTTGTGTGTTCATTCCTCTAGCGATGGACACGGGCTGGTTCCACGTTTCAGCAAGTATGAATAATGCTGCCGTGAACATGGGTGCCAGGTGTCTCTCCAAGACTCACTTTCGGTTCTTCTGGGTACCCGCCTGGAAGTGGAATTGCTGTGTCATGCGGTCGTTCTGACTTGAGGAACTGCCTTCCTCTTCTCCCCGCAGCTGCACTCTCTTCCATCCCAGCAGCACTACACAAGGCTTCCGGTTTCCCCACATCCTTGCCAACACTTGTCGCTATTTGTGTTAATAATGGATGTGAGGTGGTTGTGGGGATTTCTTGCTGGGCCTTCCCAGGGAGCTGCTGTTGGCCTCTTGGGTCATTTCTCAGTGGTTTTGCTGTCCTCACCCACGAGCCATGCTGGACACCACATGACAGGAGTCCCCTCAGTGTGGGCCCTGTGCATATTCTCATTTTACTACTTTATGGAGCAGCTGCCGAATGCCGGCCTGGGCTGGACCCGGGGAGCAGCAGGGTCCTGGAGAGATGGGGCTGCCTGGGCCGGCACAGCCTCCTCTGGGGAGCCTGGCTAGCGTCACACCCGGGCTCCTGCGGTGTGAGATTGTGAGGGCGGCCCCTGCTGTGGGTGCCAGTGCTGCCTGAGGCTGTGGCGGGAACAAAGTGGTGCACTCTACAGCAGGGGTCCAGAGAGGTGTTTGTGACGGGCTGCCCAGGCTCACGGGTACTTGGGAGAAGCAGGAACAGAGCAGGGTCATCCCGGGTGGACCCAGACGACCAGGACTAGGTGCCTGGCCTTGAAAGGACGGACGTCCCAGAGCGGGCAGACCCTGCCCTCTTGGTGCTCAGGGCTACCAGGACTCCAGCCAGTCCCTGCCCCGCCCCTCCTGGGGACCTGATCTCAGGGCCCTGAGGGCGTGGTTTGACGTCTGACAGGGCAGATTCCATCTCTGATGACGACTTGGCAGGCCTCCAGCGAGAGGAGTGCAGCAGCTGGTGCTGCGGGAGGGGCAGGGGAAGGCGGGGCAGGGCCTTCTTCCCACGGCCACCGACTTGCCTGGAGGGCCCCATGAGGAAGGAGTTTCACTGCCCAGACAAGCAGTGTTGACCAGCCAGGCCCAGTACCTGATTCCAGCTCAGCAGCTGACTCTCCTGCCTCAGACAAATCACGTGCCCGCTGCGACTCCAGAGAAGGGGGCAGAGGACACCTGCTCATGGGGCTTGCGAGGACTTGAACTGCGTGTGTGTGCAGGTGTGCACACAGGCATGTGTGTTGTGTGTATCCGTGCACGTGTGTGCAGCGCACCTGTGGGCAGCCAGGCATGTGTGCACGTGTGTGCACATAGGCATGTGTGTTGTGTGTGTCCGTGCACGTGTGTGCAGCGCACCTGTGGGCAGCCAGGTGTGTGTGCACGCGTGTGCACACAGGCATGTGTGTTGTGTGTATCTGTGCACGTGTGCAGCGCACCTGTGGGCAGGCGTGTGTGCACGCGTGTGCACATAGGCATGTGTGATGTGTGTTTCTATGCACATGTGTAAGCCACTGGGACCAGGTCCGGTAGGTCCCAGCCTGCAGGTGTGGCATGACTGACTGGTAACTATTTTTATTGCCTTGCAGTGTGAGTTACCTTCTTAGAAACCACTGCAGCCACAAGAAAAACAGCAGCCAGTCATTTAGAGACACAGGCTGGGTGCTGCGTGCAGCAGAGCCTTTCAGTGGCGAATGCACAGCCTGTGGCTGGCAGGAGCTGGGCAGGCATCGTCTCTAAGCCTGGAGCTGGCCGGGCGCTCCCGCTCCTGTGGTGGTGGCAGTCCAGGGCCACCAGGCACTCTGGCTGTCCCGGTTCCCGCCTCAGCCTGCTGGGCAGAGGGGAGGATTGGCAGTTTGCTCCTGCCATGTGGCATCTGGCTTGTGGGGGGCCCACATTGCCGGTCCTCAGGCTGTGGCTGGGACACACACTCTGAATTTTCCTGAGGACCAAGTGCGGTCACACACAGGACCATGCTGTAAACTTGCGCAGCTCCAAGTGAGTGCACAGGGCTGGTGGGCCCTCGATTCGTCAGCAGTCGGGGCTCAGTGCTGGCCCAGAGCCAGGGCGGCTCGTGGGTGTCTGGGAGGTTTGAGGTTGCTCAGAGGAGCCCCCAGGTCAGGCTTGGTGCCCCAACCCCTTCTGGAATTCTTTGGTCCATCCCAGAGCTCAACTCACATTCTTCTCCCATCTTTTAGGCTTTCTGGAACCTTCCAGGGACCTGTTACTCCCACCGCTTCTTCCGAGCGCGTGCCCACCACGTGCTGACTCTGTACATATTTGACCTCATTTAGCCGTCGCTGCAGACGTGCATCGTAGCCGTATCGGCAACCCAGTGCTGCTGTGGCAAATCAGCACACACCCAAACCAGCAGAGATTCCCCCTCCCTGGCTCTGGGGCCAGAAGCCCAAGATCAAGGTGTGGGCAGGGCTGGCCCCCCGAGGCCGTGAGAGGGGTCTGTCCCAGGCCGCTCCTGGCCTTGAGGCCCGAGGTCTTCGGTGCTCCTTGGCTGGTGGAAGTGCTGCCGCGGCCTCGGCCCCGTGTCATGTGGCTCTCGCTCTGTGTGTCTGGGTGGGTCAGGGCCCACCCGGCTGACCTCGTTTAACCTCATGACCTCTGTGCAGACCCTGCCTCCAAATAAGGTCACATTCACAGGTCCTGGGGTCAAATAAGGTCACACAGATACTGGGGTCAACTAAGGTCATACTCACAGGTCCAGGGGTCAGGACCTCGACACATGGCTGTGGGGGACACAGTTCAGCCCAGGAGGGAAACTGAGGCACAGAATGGGGTGCATTTCCTGAGGCCCCATGGCTCACAAGGAGACAAGGAGGAGCTGCAGGCTGGGATCCCAGATGCCCTCTCACACAGCAGCCACCATCCTGGCCAGTCCCAGCCCCTCCTGGGTCCCCCCGTCTTTACTCAGGGTGGCCCCACGTGCCCAGCCTGTGCTGAGGTCACCCTGACTCTAGCGTGGGACACCCCACCTCAGAGGGCACCTCCTCAGGGTTGGGTTACGGTTTTTTCAGTCTCGTGGAACGCCCCCCGACGGCGTGGGCCCAGCTGTTGAGGAGGTGGGCCATGGTCTTGGCTGACAGTGCAGCACCCGCACACCTGACCCGGTTAGGACCTCCGATCTGGAATGGCTCTGACTCAGTTTCCCCACATGGAAACCACCCCTCATGCCAGCCTTTCCTGTCCCCTGCTGCAGCCTCCCTGGTGGGTCTCGTGCACCCTGTGTGGCCTGGGTTCTTGGCCCCAAGGGAAAAGGGGGCTCCTGCTGTGGGCAGAGAGGGAGGGACAGGGCGGGGCCTGGAGAGAGATTGCAGGATTGTCTTCGGATGGCACGGCGTGGTCCTCAGCTGCTGATCATTTTCTTCATTTTCACGACTCCCTGCACTTCCTGGTTTTGGGTGAGGTCAAATAGCAGAAGTATTAAAATATTCCTCCTTGAGCGTCTCGTGGTGTTTCTGATCTGGGCCGAAACAGGAAGCTCTGTGAGAGGTGTCACCGGAAGTCTCTGGGAGCCTGGGCTGCGATCCCGCCCAGCCCACCCTAGTGGAGAACGCGTCCCGGGGACCGTGCTGGGTTTTGGGAAAACACTGGGTCACCCCCTCCCATTGAAAGACAGCCTGGGGGAGCTGGGCCCTGTCTGCGTGAGTTTGCTGGGGCCGCGTCGCACACACCACGGCCAGGCACTCCACAGCAGGTGCAGGTTCTCTCCAGTCCCAGGTCGAGGTGCAGCGTGGCTGTTAGGAGGCTGCTTCTCAGCGGGCAGGCGGCGCCACCTCCCCGTGTCCTTGCGTGGCCATCCCTCCTGCGCGTCCGTGTCCTCCTCGTTTAAGGACGCCGGCAGCTTGGGTCAGAGCCCACCCTGGTGACCTTGTTTCACCTTCGTCGCCTCTGTAAAGACAGGCGGATCCTGAAGTTGGGACTTCGCCCTGTGAATTTGGGGGACACAGTGCAGCCCATAACCTTACCGTGTGTGTGTGTGTGTGTGTGTGTGTGTGTGTGTGTGTGTGTGTGTGTGAATCTGTCTGAGGGCTGACGGCAAAGCCGTTAGCTGTGTTGTGTAGACAGCGCCGTGGGCAGAACAGAGCTTGTTCTCGGGCAGAAGGACAGCAAGGAAGCTGAGCAAGGATGACGTCCCAGAGGCCTTGAGGGCCCTGACATGGTCCAGGATGTCCCCCAGGAAGGCTCTTGCTGTCCCCAAGCCCAGAGGTTTTCAGGGGTATATGTGAATGGTCACTTTTTTTCTTTTTCTTTTTTTTTGAGACCGAGTCTCACTCTCTCACCCAGGCTGGAGTGCAGTGGCCAGTCCCGGCTCATCGGAACCTCCGCCTCCTGGGTTTATGTGATTCTTCTGCCTCAGCCTCCCAAGTAGCTGGGACTACAGGTGCCCACCACCATGCCCGGTGAATTCTTTCATTTTTTTTCTTTTGTTTTGGTAGAGATGGAATTTCACCATGTTGGCCAGGCTGGTCTCTAACTCCTGACCTTGGGTGATCCTCCCACCTCGGCCTCCCAGAGTTCTGGGATCACAGGCGTGAGCCACCACACCAGCCTATATTTTCTTTTTTTAATTGGTAGAATCTATAGGGAACACAAGGTTTACCACTTCAGCCACTTCAAAGAGCTCACTTGGTGTCCCCAAGAGCCCCGAGGTGCCACCACTGCCAGCGAACAGGCCCGGCCGCCGCCCCTCCCCCCGCCCAGGCCTGTCTGCCTCTAAAGGCCCGCTGTGGCCGCACATGGACTCCACACCCTGGAGAACCTGGGCTTGTCCTCAGAGGAAGAAGTAATGACAAAGAGCCCACCCGGTCTTGGATCCCAGCTCTGCACCAATGGCTGTGAGACCGGGGCCCGTGCCTCAGTTTCATCGGTCAGCGAGCTCGGACCAGGGTAGTGAGGTAGTGTGGGGGCCATCGCATTCCTGGGCACAGCCCTGGGGGCCAGGAGACGCCGCCATCAGCTCTGGGCCCAGGCGCTGCCAGCAGCAGGGCAGTCCCTGAGGGTCTTCCCGGGAGCACTGCAGACCCCCTTCCCCTCCGGGTCCCTGTGCGCCTCCACTCCTCAGCAGACAACAGGCCAGCTGCTCTCCTGGGCTGGTTCTGCAGCGCCAACTGAGATGAGAGTTCCTGTGCAGATGACACAGAGGAAGGATGTGCGGTGTGCAGGTGAGGGGCCAGGTGAGGGCCGGGGCAGGGCCTCCCTTAACCTACCCCCCATGGTCCTGGCACAGAGGTTCCAGTACCTGGGCTCCAGGCAGAGTATATCTAGCAGCCCAGAGGCCCAGGTGGGCTGTACTGTTGGCTGCTAGGAGCCAGACCCCTGGCTGGGTAGGCAGGGGACGGGGAGGGGAGAACATGAGGGGACCCTCCCAGCAGCTTCTGCATGCGGGCAGCCGGCCTGCCACCCTGGGGAAGCGTGAGGGGCTGCCTTGCCAAGGGACCCTCACAGATGAGGTGTGGGCGACAGAGACCCCCGGTCACTGCTGGAGGCGCCCACAGGACTCCCTGGAGCCTCTCTGTGGTCCTGGGTCCCCTTACCCACCCGGCGGTTCCTGCAGGAGGGGCCAGCACAGGGCAGGTGCCCAAAGAGCAGGTGCAGCCCAGGCAGCAGGGGAGGAAGTCCGTCTCCTCGGGGGTTTCCAGACAGGGACCGTTTTGATTGAGGGCACAGAATGTCTCCGAAAGGTCGGTTCTTTATCACATGAGTCACCAGAGAGAAGGGGACAGAGAGAGGAACACTGCAGCCTCCAGTTCCCCTTCAGCTGGGGGAGGGTGGGAGCCAGGCTCCCTGAGAGGGCAGCAGTGGAGGCTACATGTCCCTGTCCTGCCCCTGCACCTGTCCTGCCCCAAGTCCCTGCCCCTCTCCCTGTCCTGCCCCGCTTCCCTGCCCTGTCCTGCCCTGCATCCCTGCCCCTCTCCCTGCCTTGCCCCAAGTCCCTGCCCTGCCCCTGTGCCTATCCTGCCCCATGTCCCGTCCCTGTCCCTGCCCCTGTCCTTCCCTGCATCCCTGTCCCTCTCCCTGCCCTGCCCCACGTCCCTGCCCCATCCCTGTCCCTACCCCTGTCCTGTCCCGCATCCCTGCCCCTGCCCCTGCCCTGCCCCACATCCCTGCCCTGCCCCCCTCTCTGTCCTGCCCCCCCGTCCCTGCATGTGTCCTGGGCCTCAGCACCAGGTTCTGGGCCCGCTTCCTTGCAGCCCCTTCCCCAGAGCCCACCAAAGACCCCAATCCTCACACTCCCGGGACAGATGGCTGTGGGCGGCTGAGAGAGACCTGGCCCCTCCCCGGCCAAGTCCACAACGTCAGGACCCTCGCTGCCCTCCTGCTTTGGGCTCAGCCCCGATGCCCCCGATTTGAAGTGAAACTGCCCAGTGCCCTCTCTGGGGCCCTCCCAGGAGATGCAGGCTGGAGGGGCTGCCCTGGAAAGCCCTTCCTTTCCCTAGAGAGGTCCCCGCCCTGAGAGAGAAGGGCCCGGGCGATGATTCCAGGCTGGGAGCAGGAAGGTGCGTGCCAAGCGCTCCTCGGAGCTGGTGCCCTGCGGCGTAACGTGCAGCTGCTGCTGGAGAAGAGACGCAGGCAGATTACTGAACCCTGAGACATGAAAAAGCATGATTGCGGTCTTGCCAGCCTAGGCGGCCGCGGTCCATGTGTACAAGTCTGAGGGCGGAGGAGCCCACTGCTCGCTTCTCATGAGCCCACCCCTGTGATCCAGCATCTGTGAAACTCCCTGGGAGGCCACGGCCTGCCCTGTCCTAGCCCCGGGACTGCCGAGGGCCGTGTGACGCTTTCTCCAGTGGCATTTACAGAAAACTTCCCTCCACCCCACCATGTTAGTTGGCTTTGGGATAGTTTGCAGTATTTCCTGATTAAAATAATGTTGAGAAGAACATTTTGGCCTCTGAGGCCTTTTCCCTCGGGTATTTTCTGAGAAATGACATGGATTCAAGGGCTGGGAACATTTTGTAGCCATGTTGCATTAGAGAAAGGCATGTGGGTTCCCACGTGTGGCTGCTCTTCTGTGGGATTCTTCAGACTGGACGCGCGGCGGGGGGGGGGCTGGACACGCGG